>NC_087580.1:49353663-49661163 GCF_036250125.1 Pseudopipra pipra | reverse complement strand
AAGGATGCAGCCCTCTGCCCAAAATTCCTCTTAGCCCGAGGAATTTGGTATAGCTTTGGTGAGACTTTAACTCACAGTCAAAGCCTTATGCATCCTCCCGGTAGGACTCGAACCTACTATTAAAAGGGTGTTGCTCTTGTTAGCTGCTAGCAAGCTTAGAGCTCTAAAAACCAGCGTACGACTTACGGTTTCCTTCCCAAAACCCTAGGGAAAAATAAAAGAGTGCTTTAAAATTTGTATACTTGTGCTTTAAAATTTGTATACCTGTGCACAGGGTCTTCATCTACTCCCGTGGTGATCCAGCGGAGCCTGGGGAGCCTAACCCGAGTAACGTCCCGGGGCGCGCAGAGGGTCCCTGGTTCCGGAGGGTCCTCACCGGCGAGCAGAGATCAGTCCCATCTGGGGTGCCAAATTGATTCAAAGAAACCTTTGAATAATCTAAAAAGCACTTTTATTATGGCCGGGGAATGCAAAGGGGCAGGTGTTCTCCCCAGTGCACTCCGCTGAGCCAAGAAATAACATAGCTTTTTATACAGTTTGAAAGTAGCAAGTTTAAAATTATCTATACACACACTCTTTTTGCAGTCTGCTTTATCTAAATAGACACTTAGTTTTACCTCCTATTCTTACCACTGTAGAGTAGTTACATAAAGTTTTATCATTTCAAACAGTTTCAGGTTCCCCACCCCTCTCTACCTGCTAACAAGCCTTCCTCATTCTCTAAGCTATTGTTATCTTAATTGCCCACAGTTTGGGCAGAAACTTTTAAGCAGTTCTTACATTTTGCAAAGTCACACTTACATAGCTAAATAGCTAAATTTTATTTCATTTTCTATTTCAGCATGAAGGAGGCTGTGACCCCATGGGAGGCCCACCATGGAGCAGGGTCCTGCCAGAGACCTGCAGCCCATGGAGAGGGAAGCCCACGCTGGAGCAGGTTTTTCCTGGGTAGGACTTGTGGCCCCTGTGGGGGACCCACACCGGTGCAGCTCATTTGTGAAGGACTGCATCCCATGGAGGAGTGACCCATGGGACAGCAGTTTGGGAAGAACTGCTGCCCGAGGGATGGACTCACACTGGAGAGGTCCATCAAGGACTGTCTCTTGTGGGAGGGACCCCACAGGAGCAGGGGAAGGACTCCTCTCCCTGAGCAGCGGCAAAAACAACTGACTGTAACTCCCCATTCCCCGTCCCCCTGCACTGCTGGGGGGGAGGAGGGAGAACATGGAAGGAAGGAGAGGGGTGGGGAGAAGGTGTTTTTAAGACTGTTTTATTTCTCACTCTTTGGCTCTTATCCTGTTAGTAATAAGTACTATCCCCACTTTGAGTCTGTTTTGCCCTTGAAAGTAATCAGTAAGTGACTTTTCCCAGCTCTTAAGTCATGAATCCTTATCTGTTTCTTTTTCTCTCTCCTCTGTCCCATTGCAGAGGGAGAGTGAGAGATTGGCTTTAGTGGGTACCTGGCATCTGGCCAGGGTCAACCCACTACAAGTGATTACATCAGAGGACAAGGGAAGGGCTACAAATGTCATTTATTTGGATTAAAAGGCCTTTGACATGATCCCTCACAAGATCATTCTTTCTAAATTGGAGAGAGAAGGATTTGATGAGTGTACTATTTGTTGGATAAGGAATTTATAGAATCATAGAACTGTTAAGATTTGAAAAGACTTTTAAGATCATCAAGTCCAACCATCAACCTAGGACCACCACCATGTCCACCACTAAATTATTGTTATGGTTTCTTTTTCTTTTTCATTAGCTTATGGTGAATTTTTCCACACCAACCACCTGGCTGGGGTGGAGTGAGTTTCAGGCTTTAGTGTTTGCCTGGCTTAGACTTTAATGACTGTCCTACTTAAATGCTAATGACTTCTCTCTGCAAGAAGCAGAACTCTTGTTTTCCTCTCCCCCAGGCAAGACGGGAAGGTAGATTTTTGCTGTGTGGCTTTGGCCGAAGTGGCAGCTGCAGAGAGAGAAGGAAAGGGGGGTTGGCAGCTTTTGTCTGGGAGGTGCTTGGTTTTTGGGGATTGTTTTGTCTTTTTTGGCTTTTTTTGGGAGGCACACGGGGTGGGGCTGGAAGGGTTCAGCTGGGCTTCTTGGGGATTACTCATCTGGCAGAGGAAGTTGGGAGGAGAGTGCCTGCCGGCATTTGGCCTTCCCCCTCCTCTCTCCCCATGTTGGCATCAGCTTACTCCCATCGGCAAGAAAGAGGGTCCTGGCCAGAGCCCGCCTTCAGCAGTGTGAGTCCACAGGAGTAAACCACCCTTCCCCCCTTTTCCTTTCCCGTGCCGGCATCGGCCCGCCCCCCCTCCGGGGGTGTGTGTTTTGGACCGACCCAGCTGCCCCCGCCCCCTCCGGGGGATGTTTTGGACTGACCCAGCCGCTCCCACGTGCCTGGGCCCCCCCGCGGACGTGGCGGCCACCAGAGCCCAACAGCGCCATCTGCCAACCATCGGAGAGCAACTGCAGCCTCGGCTCCTCCGGAGGCCCTACAGTGCCCCCTGCTGGGTGTGGTTATAACTGCGCTGAAAGGCAAAAAGGACTTAATTGTTTTCGGTGGAAATTGGGTTATGGGATTGTTGGGGTTTTTTTTGCTTTTTTTTGTTATGTTACCTATATATATATATATTTTTTAGCAAAGAGTTATTATTTTCCTTTCCACACCTTTTGACTGGAGTGTCCTAATTTCGAAGTTATAATTACTCAGAGGGAGGAGTTTGTTTTTTTCCTATATCCCGCCCTCCTAATGAAACATTTCTGTTTTGTTAAACTGAGACAACGATGTACTCAAGTGCCATATCCACATGTTTTTTTGAGTACTTCCAGGGATGGTGACTCTACTACTTCTCTGGGAAATTTGTTCCAATGCTTTACAACCCTTTCCTTGAAGAATTATTTCCTAGTCATAGAATCATTAAAGTTGGAAAACTTAACTTTAATATGGTGGGTTGACCTTGGCTGCACACCAGGTGCCCACCAAGCTGCTCTATCACTCCCCTTCCTATCTGCACAGGGGAGACAGAATAAGATGGTAAACTACTAGTAGGTTGAGATAAGGCAGTTTACGAAAGCAAAAGCAAAAGCTTGTACGCGCACAAGCAAAGAGGAAAATAGCAAGGTTTATTCACTACTTCCCATTAGCAAGCGATGTCTGACCACTTTCCGGGAAGTAGGACTTCAGCATGCAGAGCGGTTGCTTCAGAAGGCAAACATTGTAAATAATGAATGCCCCCCCTTCCTCCTCCTTTTCTTAGCTTTTATATCTGAGCTGACATCATATGGTCTGCAATATCCCTTTGGCTAGTTTGGGTCAGCCACCCTACTTGTGTCCCCTCCCAGGATCTTTCCTGACCCCCCACCTTGCCCCTCGATGGGAAGAGGGAGTAGGGGGAGGAATGTTAAGAGACAGCATTGCTCAGCAGTAACCAGAATACTGGTGTGTTCTCAACACATTTCTAGCTACCAATGCAGATCACAGCACTGTGAGGGTTGCTGTGGGTAAATGAACTCCATCTCAGCCAGACCCAATACAATCTCCACCCCTTATTCCATACCATTTGCATCATATTCAGATCCCACATAATTTATATATCTTCTGACTATTCCATTGTATTTATTTCTCATTACTGAAATCCCTTCTAACCAATACATACAATTTAAACTACATTCTTAAACCATCTTTAGACCCAAGGTACAGATTTATATATTTCCATTGACTACTATCCCCCATCCTTTCACAGGCAGATATTATTTTCCCATTTTCATGGGCTTCTTCCACGCCTCCAGATCTGGGGCTCCATTCCATCAGGACAGGTACTCAGGACAGGAGAAGCAGTGCAATCGATCGTTGGGCACCGACACCAGCCTGGCTCGGGTCATCATCGCGCTCTCCTTGCAAAATTCATTCTTCATTGGCCTGTTACTTTACTTCCTTCAACATACAGCTCAAACCACAGAATAATTTTCCCCCAAGGTTAAATCTCCTTGAGGCACACGCCAAGTCTCCCCATCCTTCCACATTACTCACTGAGTACACCTTGGTCCCTGAGCAAAGATAATCCCATGGATGGGTTTGCCTTTTCCCATGGGAGGAGAAACCCACACTGACTTCCCCAGTCACTTCCCCATGTGTAGTACGAGGACGTTCTCTCCTCCCACAGTATGTAGGGATTTTGTTTGGGCAAGACCAGGGTGGTTGGCAGATCCCCTAGTGTTGACCAGCCAAGTGGCCTCAGCTAAATTTGCCTCCCAATGCTTCCATGTCCCATTACCTAATGCTCTTAACATAGTCTTCAATCTTCCCAGAGGCTTGTGGATGATAAGGGATGTGATATATCCACTCAATGCCATGTTTCTTCGCCCAAGAGTTGATGAGGTTATTTCAAAAATGAGTCCCATTGTCTGATTTAGTTCTCTCTGGGGTGTCACGTCACCACAGAATGTGCCTCTCAAGGCCTAAGATGGTGTTTCAAGCAGTGACCTGGTTTACAGGATATGTTTCCAGCCAGTCATTGCCACCACCATGGTGAGTATGTAGCTCTTGCCTTGGCGTGTTCATGGCAGTGGTTCAATGTAGTCAATTTGCCAGGCCTCACAATATCAGAAACCCAGCCATCGTCCTCTGTTGAAGGGGGATTTTACTCATGTGGGCCTGCTTGATTGCAGCACGTTTCACATTCATGAATGACCTGTGTGATGGCCTCCATGGTCAGGTCCACCCCTTGATCACGAGCCCATCTGTACGTCTCATCTCTTCCTAGATGTCCTGATGTTTCATGGGCCCATCGGGCTATAAATAGCTTCCTCTTCTGCTCCCAGTCTAAGTCTACCTGAGCTATTCCAAACTTGGCAGCCTTATCTACCTGCTCATTGTTCTGATTGTTCTTCAGTGGCACAACTTTTGGGCATGTGAGCATCTACATGACGCACCTTCAGAGTCATGTTTTCTACCCATGCAGCGATGTCCTGCCACAATGCAGCAGCCCAGATGGGTTTACCCCTGAATTGCCAATTGGTCTTCTTCCATGCCTTCAGTCACCCCCATAGGGCATTAGCCACCATCCAGGAGTCAGTATAGAGATACAGTACAGGGCACTTTTCTTGTTTCTTGCTCCTTTATCACTTAGAATCATAGAATCATGGAATGGTTTAGGTTGGAAAGGACCTTAAAGATCATCTAGTTCCAACCTCACCTGCCATGGGCAGGAATGTCAGTCACTAGGTCAGGTTGCTCATGGCCCCATCCAGTCTGGCCTTGAACACTTACATGGATGGGGCATCCACAACCTCTCTGGGCAACCTGTTCCAGTGCTTCACCACTCTCTGAGTAAAGAATTTCTTCCTAATATCTAATTTAAAACTGCCCTCCTTCAGTTTAAAACCATTGCCCCTTGTCCTGTCATTATCTGCCCATATAAGAAGTCGCTCTCCCTCCTTTTTATAAGCCCTCTAAAGGTACTGGAAGGCCACAATGAGGTCTCTCCTGAGCCTTCTCTTCTCCATATTGAACAACTCCAGCTATCTCAGCCTGTCTTAATAGGAGAGGTGCTCCAACACTCAGATTATTTTTGTGGACCTCCTCTGGACCTGCTCTAACAGATCCACATCTTTCTTGTGCTGAGGACCCCAGATCTGCACACAGTACTCCAGGTGGGGTCTCATGAGGGCAGAGTAGAGGGGGAGAATCACCTCCCTCGACCTGCTGGCCACACTTCTTTTGATGCAACCCAGGATGCCATCAGCCTTCTGGGCTGCAAGCACACATTGCTGGCTCACGTCCAGCTTTTCATCCGCAAGAACCCCCAAGTCCTGCTCTCAATGACTTCTTCTCCCAGTTTGTACTTATGTCTGGGATTGCCCCAACCCAGCTGCAGCATTTCGAACTTGGACTTGTTGTACTTCATAACTTCATGAGGTTCTTGTGGCCCCATTTCTCAAGTTTGTCCAGGTCTCCCTGTTTGGCATCCCATCCTTCTGTTGTGTCAACTGCACTGCTCAGCTTCATGTCATCTGCAAACTTGCTGAGGGTGCACTAGATCTCAGTCTGTGTCATTGAGAAAGATATTGAAGAGCACCGATCCCAAGATAGAGCCCTGAGGGACACCACTCACCATCAGCCTCCACCTGGACATAGAGCCATTGACCACAACTCTCTGGCTGTGTCCATCCAGCCAGTTCCTTATCCATCAAATAGTCCATCCATCAAATCCATGTCTCTCCAATTTGGAGATAAGGATATCATGTGGGACTGTATCGAAGGCCTTACAGAAGTCTAGATGACATCTGTTGGTCTTCCCTTGTTGACCGTTGCAGTGACTCCATCAAAGAAGGCCACCACATTGTTCAGGAACAATTTGCCCTTAGTAAAGCCATGATGGCTGTCTTGGATCCCCTCTTTGTCTTGCATATGCCTTAGCATATCTTCTAGGAGGATCTGATCCTTGATCTTCCCAGGCACAGAGATAAGGCTCACTGGTCTGTAGTTCCCCAGATCTTCCTTTCTCCCCTTTTTAAAGAAGGTAGCGATGTTTCCCTTTTTCCAGTCACTGGAGACTTCACATAACTGCCATGACTTTCCCAAAATGATGGAGAGTTGTCGCTGATAATGTCAGAACAGCCAAAGCGACACAGATATCAGACGTAGTCCAGGTGTAAGGTGAACAGGAAGCTGTTTATTGCTCTCAAGTGTTTCTTTTATACTCTGTACACTATCGTGCCACAACACAATTGGTCAAAAGTCTCAAGCATAAAAAACTGTAGACACTGCACACACTCTTATTGGTGACACTGAAGACACTGTCCCTGCTGTGACATGCTATTGGTGACACTATACACATTTTGATTGGTGACCTTTGGTCTGGGCTGCATTACATTTGTTCCGTCTGGCATTACAGTAAATATTTCCTAAAAGTTGTTTAAATTCCTCATCACTAATTGCCAGGCTGCTGACAGGTTCTCTGTCAACCCTGACAATTCCCCCTCTTTTTTTATTTTATGCCGCAAAGATGGCTTTGACAGTCTTTTGCAGGGCCCTTTGCAACAGGCTGATCAAGCAAGGCACCGGCATTGGCAACCCCTGATCCAAAGCTAAAAAGAAACACAGCAACAACATCCCACCAAGAAAGAATCCAGAGAGCTCGTCCACCATTCAAAACAAGGATTCACTACAGTCCAAGAGATCCATGTAATACATTCCCCCAAAGTCTCAACACTCCGATACAAAAGCATTGTTAAGTTCGCACACACATATATTGTAACACATATATATCTACACAGTCTCTCTCTCTCACACAATCTCTCTTCAGTCATTCATTGGTGGCCACCTCAGTCACTCTTCACTCACACATAGCTGGAATTTCTATTATACTTTTACATTTCAATTACATAGTTTACATTTTAAGTAGTTATTGGCTGTGCACTTCTCAGTTTGTCATCTTTGGCAGTCACGTCTAACAACTGTACCTGGCTTGAAAAGGAATACATACAAGGAATATAAGGCCTAAAAAATTTAAATGAGATCTATTCTGATTTAGCATCTGCTTATGCACCTGCATAGTCTCTTTCCCCCCTTTTTATATTTTAAAATGTTCATTTGATGTGTAAAATGTTTTCTTGACAATAATTTGTCTTATGAGTGAGTTAGGGATCTCTGCATATCTATTTGATTTTTCTACACAGCACAATAAAAACAATGTCATTTGAGTTAAAAGAATATAAGAAAGTAATGCCCGTATACCTTCAATTTCCAACCGAAATGCACCCAATTTGTTTCACAACCCAAGTTCCACTGTTATAACCACTATTGGTTATTGTTGTTATTTCATTTTGGGTACTAACTTCCAGTTAAGTCGAAGTTAAGAAGACAGTATTACATACAGAGCATTCTAAAGGAGATGATCAAGGAACATCAAGAGAAATTACACATCATGCTTTATATACGCTACTTGATCTTATTTTTAGTTCCACTTGTCTCGTGGGCTTATTTGCATAAGTGTTTAAGTCAGTTCACTGTGGAGACAACATAGTCTCGATACTCATTATTCTTTTAGTAAGCAGACATATAGAAGGGCAAAAAGGAAAAAAAATCAACAATTTAAACCTTTGAATTTAACTGCAACGAGTTAAAGAACTGTTTGAATAATAAAAATCTCAGGAGTTTTTAAACATCAGTAATTTAAGTATCAACGTAAGTTTTTGTCCCTTTACACAGACAACAAACAGTACTGCATTACTAGTCTTACAGCTGGTCCCTGTAAGTTAAAACAAAAGGCAAATAAGTTAAAGCTTCTGTCTGTAGTTGAATATTATTGTATCACGTTCTTCACTATAAAACAAAGTTAAAAAGAGACAGTTATTTTAGTGAAGATTTCTGAAATTGCAATGCTCAAGTCACATGTATTCTATCTTTTATATAAAGTCAGTGCTTAAAAGTCTTATTTTTCCTGAGATAGGTGGGACATGTTTGTAGCTTACTGAAATTTAATCTTTAAGGTACTAGCATCTATTTTTACATTAGAAGAATTATCCTTACTTTCACTTTTAACATTAATTAAAAAGGGTATCAGAAATTTTGTATGGAATGAAGTGCTCTATAAAGCAATCTCTATTCATGTGTAAAATTCAGGGTTATGTTATTCTGTTAGCACATCATCTAATTCTATATTTTTGTTCATCCTTTAGCAACATGCTGTAAGAGCCGTAAATTAATACAAATGGTATTTCACTTCTTGAATTTAGTTACTTATAATTCGCATCTTGATTGAACTGAAGGAATATTGTATCAAATATGGATTAAATTAGCCTGTACAATACGTTATCGTGGGATCATCTACCCAACAGTGTTAATACTTGTATCGGGACGAAGTTGGGATGTTACTTTTTGGTCTGTGTTTGGCCCTAGCCACCTGCAGTTAGTTTATGCTTTCTCCTGCCAAGTCTTCTGATAAAGCAGTGAACTTGGCCTTGGAGGGAGAGCTTCTGTGTAAACTGTTTTAATTGGTCTGTTGTGATTGGTCAATTGCTCGTCAGGGGCAGTTGGAGGACAAAGTGATGAGGAGGGTGATGAAGTAAGCCCACCGACTCATTTGGGAAGACCCCCCCCAAATCACTGCGCCTGCGTCAGGGGATTTCCAAGGTGCTCACGCACGCGCAGGAGGGGTGCACTTACATAACAGAAGGGGTGGGATTCAGAGCCCTGACGGGGCGGTGCTGGCCACACCTCTCCGGGGCAGGTGCTCTCAAAAAACTTTATAAAAAGCAGAGACGCTTCTTGGGGGGGGCCGGCTCTTCACGATGGACCAAGTTGCTTTCAGCGGGGATGCCTGCTTGAAGTGGGAGCCTGCCACCCCCCATGAACCCGCAGCTGCTGCAGAGAGATTTCATTATTGGTTAGGATGGGTAAGACTTGTTTACAGGTGATACCTTGGTGAGTATGGGGGGAAGCCTTCTTCCTAGGGTCTTTATGTACTTTTTCCTCCGCCCCAATCCTTTTCCCTCAGGCGCCTGTTTTGTTTTCTCCCTTTTTCCTTGTTTGCCACCTTTTCCTAATAAATAGCTATTATTTTTGCCAACTAGCAACGGTGTTTGGTTTATTCACGTACCAGAATCTCTCGAACCTGTGTTTTTCCCTTGACTTAGTCCCTTCCCTGTTACAATACTGAAAAAGAATTTCTGAACATTTACATTACGTATATTAAGAGAAGCTTCACAGCAGTAGTCACTAAAGGAAAACAAAACAGTTATTAGAATTCATGCAGTACATTGCAAATAATTCTGTTAAAGAGGTTCATGCCCCCTCACACTGAGTATAATGTAACTTTTAGAGATTTATGCTGGATGTCTGCAGCGTGACATGCACTCCAACCTGCAAGAATTGTTTTAGCTTTGGAAAACCAGCAAATTACAACATTACTTGTCCTTACAGTTTTTCAAAACTTCCTAAATTGTGGAGAAGTTAAACCAATGTCTGAGTTACATGAGTAATATGTGATTGGCAGCAGCACATGATTTCTGTCTATAGTCGGTACCTAGAAAAATGAATAGATAAATCACTATTACAGTCTGCTAATACAGCTTGAAATTCAGGGTCTTCTGTGAGAAGTCAGTCCAAGTTGTCTCTGATGTCTGGGACATAATTAACTCTCGGCTCTTGTTCATCTGCTTCTTTTAGTTGTTCTTCACCTTTAATAAAAAACTCACAAATTTGTTATTAATAGTTCAGTCAGTTTTAAGTGGGTATCGTGGGTAATTTCACAGTTTTTCTTTGAAGCTGAAGGCCTAGTGATGATTCTTTGCAGTGTAATTCTCTGTGTTGGAGATAGGTTCCATGGCTTGGTTCTTTGAATTTTTCCTGGAGCATTCTTCAATCCTGCTTCTCAAATAACATTGGTTAGAACAATCGCATTTAGTTTCAGCTCATCTTTTTAGGTCTCTAACTTCTGTATTTACTTTTACTTTGCTTTTATCATTTTGAGCATCATTTTATCATGTTGTACTGCAGAACAATTCTCTCCTATTGTAAAGTAAAACACACTGAATTTCAGGAAGGTCACTGTAACTTCAATAAAAGCAAGTAGCAGCTTTCATTATGAAGAAACAATTGGCTGTTCAAAATCTCAGCATATGGAAATCTTTCAGAGGATGGGATTACTGATTTTGATAAGGGTCTTAGTTGCATAATTGGATTAAATATAGTTTTGTATCTTTTCTTTTATCAAGCCATGCATGGTTTGGGATTTTAACAGGATTCACAAATTCATAGGGCAGATTCCTGCCTCTCTGAATGTAAAAAATGAAACTGGAGAACAATCATGTCCTTTTAAAACTTAAACAGTCTCATCCAGCCTCTGAAACGATATGATCAGCTAGGATTTATAAGCAGCTAATTCTGAATTTTTTCTGATATTTATATATTTTTCTGGGATATGCGTGAAAACTTTAAACATCTTATTTAAACAAAATAGGTGTAACAGTTTAACTTACATCGATGTATTTAAGAAGTTAACACTCGTAAAGCAGCTTTCAACTTTAGCAACTTACATAAAGCCACAGTAAAACTCACTCAGGTTGCTTTAAGCTAGGGTTTTGCTCATAAGAGTATACCAGGGGATCCAGAATGCACACCTTGCAAAGCAGCAACAGTTCTGGTTTAAGCTTGTCACCTGATAACAGGGACACACCTCTGCTGCTTAGCACAGAGACTAGAACAGATGCAGTTTAAACTTGAAAAGCTGTCTGTTGTTAGGCAGTTTCCTGTATTATATCTTTAGATTTTATCTCTCTTTCCACAAAGGTGGAAACTTCCAGCTAGAAACAGTTTATTTATTTTTCCCTTTTTTCTCTGGCAAAAACTGCCCCTGTCAAATAAGATATTTTTGAGCTAGGTATTCCACCAAATAAGTCTACCTTAAAGCTTCTTCAACAATCTCAAAAAACCTATCTATAAAATACAGAAGCAACAAAAGAATGTTTACAGAGCTGTTTGGGGGGGGGGGGGGAGAGGGAAGGTAGCGCAGCTGTGCTCAGCAGCTCTGCCGGAGAATCACTCCTCTCACACACCCTGGAATTTTCTTATCACAGGCAGCTGTCAGCAGTTACTTTAAAAACTCTATTTCTCCATTACATTTATGTATGTATTTTAAAACAATTTTGCTTATTTTAATGAACATCTTCAGAAAACAGTTAGTGAGACTATGTTATGAAATTGTAAGACAATTTCTTTCTCCAATCAGAAGGTTACAAAGTTGCAATTTTTACAAAGCAGGAGTTTCACTCCTGCTTAGTTGCCAAGCAACAGACCGTCTCTATCATGAGAAATACACACTGTTTTTTCTCCCTGGCAAGGCTGAATCTTTTCAAGGGAGGGCTTTTTACTTTTGTTTTTCCTTTTTCTCCTGGTAAAGAACTTTGTTTCTTCACATACACACACACAGTAACAATAATATTGTGAGCTCACAAAAACACATTCCACAGACTCTAGAGTTAACACAAGAATTAACAGAAATATCGGAAGGCAGTTTTTTTGCCACCTCTTTTCTTCCCCCTGCGGCAGAGATCGTCTTCTTCAGGCTTCCATGACACCAAACTTGATTTGTGTCATATTTTTCTGTGTTTTATCTTACACACATTGTGAGACTGAAACAGCCAATTAGTACATGAACAAAAAATAAGTAACTCAGGCTGTGAAGAAGCAAGAAAAGGAGGTAGATGCTGACTTTTAAGTTCGAAGGCTTATACAGGGATGGGCTTTGCTGTCTTGTTTTCTGCCCAGCCCCCACTGTTCTAATTTATCTCTGTCCCTCTCCATTTGCTTATATATCTTGACTTGGATTTCTTTTCTTAGTTGTTTTCTCGGTGGAGTTATCTGGTGGAAAAACTGTTTTTTCTGCAGCAGTGGCAGTGGAGAGGGGGGGTCCTTACTTCTTTTCTGTCTCCGGGAGTGAATTATTAAATTTTTCTGCATTTTTTTGCTTGTAGGTGTAGTTCAAGGACAATTTGTTACCTCGGCAACCTACTTATCTTTCTGGGCAACTGGGTTTCAGAGTTTTAGTTCTTATATGAATTATTGCATAGATTGTTGCCTCCCATACTCTTCTAAATCTTTCAAAGTCTCACAGAGCAAGTGTTAGGCAAACACACGAAATGCAACTTAACGTAGTAGCTTCAAAGCCTTATTTTCAGTACTATAACAGCACACGTTGTAAATTAAATTCAGCAACCTTGACATTCTTTCAGTTAAGGAGGGATTTCCACGTAGATAGAACTACACTTTCCTCCTTTGTTATATGCTGACCCATCATCGTTAAAATATAGTCCCCGGTGGCACCCCCGTTAGCTTACCTAATGAGGGTTCGAAAAGTTCAGGTCCGGACTGTTTCGCGGGAACCCCTCCCGCTCTCAAGCTTCACCGGGCTCCGTTCCCCCTGTGCCTCTTCCCACAGGTCCAATTTCTCTCTAGGAGAGAAAATCTCTGCTCTTTCCCCCTCTAGGAGGGAAGTCACGGCAGCCCCTTTCTCGGAGTTGTAGAAGAATCTTTCTTCAACGCTGTAATCACGTCAGGGTCACCATATGTCGTTGATAATGTCGGAACGGCCAAAGCGACACAGATATCAGACGTAGTCCAGGTGTAAGGTGAACAGGAAGCTGTTTATTGCTCTCAAGTGTTTCTTTGTACACTATCGTGCCACAACACAATTGGTCAAAAGTCTCAAGCATAAAAAACTGTAGACACTGCACACACTCTTATTGGTGACACTGAAGACACTGTCCCTGCTGTGACATGCTATTGGTGACACTATACACATTTTGATTGGTGACCTTTGGTCTGGGCTGCATTACATTTGTTCCGTCTGGCATTACAGTAAATATTTCCTAAAAGTTGTTTAAATTCCTCATCACTAATTGCCAGGCTGCTGACAGGTTCTCTGTCAACCCCGACAGAGAGTGACTTGGCAACATCAGTTCCCTCAGGACCCTGGGATTCATCTCATCAGGCCCCATAAACCTGTGCCTATTCAGCATCATCAAGTGGTCTTGAACCTGCTCTTCGCTCATAGTGGGAGGGCCTTCACCCACCCAGAGGATCAAGGACTTGAGAGAAGTGCGAAGCCTGACTGCCAGTGAAAACTGAGGCAAACTTGCTGAGTACCTCAACCTTCTCTGTATCAGTTGTTACCAGTTCTCCCTTCTTGCTCATTACGTGTGTGTGTGTGTGTGTGTGTGTGTACACTCTCCTTGGCCTTTCTTTTCTGACCTATGTACTTCTTGTTATTCTTCACATCCCTTGCCAAGTCCCATTCCAGCTTTGCCTTGGCTTTCCTGACTCCATCCCTACACATCCAAACCATATCCCTGTATTCTCCCCAGGTCACATGTCCCTGCTTCCACTGGCTGTGTATTTCTTACTCCTCAGTTTGAGGAGCAGATCCTTACTCAGCCACGCCAGTTTCCAGCCTGCCTTGTTAAATTTCCTACAGACTGGGATAGGGAGCTTTTGCACTCTAAGTAAAGTGGCCTTAAAGAGTTGCCAGCTCTGGTCAGCCCCTCTGTCCTTAAGGACAGTTACCCAGGGGATCTCATTCACCAACTCCTTAAACAGCTGGAAGTTTGCTCTTGCAAAGTTCAGGGTCTTGACTTTGCTCCTCACCAGGCTCACACTTCTTGATATCACAAACTCAACCAGGGCATGGTCGCTACAGCCCAGGCTGCCACCAACCTTAACTCCTTTAGTGAGCTCATCTGCATTGGTGAGCACCAGGTCCAGTAACACTTCACCTCTCTTTGGTTTCTCTAATACCTGGACCAGGAAGTTGTCATTGATGCACTCCAGGAGTTTCCTGGATTTCTTACAGCCAGCTGTATTGCTTTCCCAGCAGACATCCAGGTGGTTGAAATCCCCCATCAGGATGAGAGCTTGTGAGCATGATGCTTCCTGTAGCTGAAGCAAGAAGGCCTCATCAACAGGTTCCCCTGGTCAGGCGACCTGCAGTAGACCCCCACCACCAGGTGTCCTTTGTTGATTCTGTCCTTGATTTTTACCCCCAGGCTCTCAACGTGTTCATGGCTGTTACTCAGAGGCAGCTTTTCAAGATCTATCCCTTCCTTAACACAAAGTGCAACACCCTCACCCCTCCTTTCCAGCCTATCTCTTCTGAAAAGCTTGTAGCCTGTCATAGGTTTTCTTGTTTTACAGAAAAAAACCCCCTGCTTTGAATTTTTTCCCTTTACTACTGTGAAAGAAATGTGTTGAGCAAAGGAGGGGGGAAGGGATGGACAGAGTGAAGCCACATACACACAGAGGGCTGGCTAAGTAGCAGCGCATTCCAAATAAATTGCTTTGGAAAAATGTGGGAGAGGTGGGGTTTTTTTTGCTCCTGGAGGACACTTAAGCTTCTGCCTGGATCTCAGGAGCAGGGTGTGGGAGCAAGCTGCAAGTTTTCACCTCTGCCCCCCTCAAGTCCTGTTTTGCCTATGGCCTGAGTGCCCCTCGGAGCTGCCAAGGGCCACATTTCTCCAGTGAGAGAGTCCATGCAGGACCGCACCCCACCTCTGCTGTCATGGAGACTGCCAGCATCTTGTGAAATTTTCCCTTTCTTCCTGGGTCTCCCTGCTCTTTGCTGGACGGACTGACATCCCTGTCCCTTGCTAGCTGCCACTTTCATGGCCGAGGGGTGGGGGCCCACCTTGGGGCCTTGAACCAGCCGGCACGCCTGAGATCCGCCATTTGCCATGTGGGGTTTGTCTACAGTGCGCACCCCCTGCTGACCACTGGAGAGCAACTGCAGCCTCTGCTCCTCCAGAGATCCAACAGCACCCCTTGCTGGTCGTGGTTAGAATTGCGCTGAAAGGTGAAAAGTACCTGACTGTTTTGGTGGGAATTTGGGTGCAGGATTGTTGTTTGGTTTTTTTGGTTGTTTTTTTTTTTTCTTTTGTTGTGTTACCTATACACATATATTCTTTAATAAAAGGGCTGTTATTTTTTTTCTTTCTCCACATTTTCTTGACTGGAGCCTCTTAATTTCAGATTTACAATTGCTTAGAAGAAGGAGCTTGGTCTTCCTCATAACTCGCCCTCCTTAGCAAACACTTCTGTCTCGTTAAACTGAGACATAGCCCTTGATTGCAGTGTTTCAGTTGTGTAACTCATCCTGCCATGTTTCCATGATAGCAATTAGGTCATAGTTTTCTAATTGCACCATGGTTTCCAACTCCTCTTGCTTGTTTCACATGCTGCATGCATTGCTATAGAGGTACTTCAACTGGGCTGTTGACCTCTTCATCTTTTGGTTCAAACCCTCCCTAATTCCTTTGGGACGATTTACAGGTATTTCCCTGCTGTTCCCTAAAGTGTTGTTTTTCCTGGTTCCTTATTGACACTCAGTATAGCATCACCTTCCCCTGCTGAATCTAGTTTAAAGCCCTGCTAATAAGTCCAGCCAGCTTTCTCCCCAGAACATTTATACACCACTTGGTCAGGTGCACCCCATCTGCTGCCAACATGCCCAGTCTCTCGAAGGCACATCCCATATCATAGAACCCAAAGCCCTGAGTGTGGCACAAGCCACACAGACAGTCATTCACCTGATCCATTTGTCTCCTTCTTCCTGGGTCCCAGTCCCCTACCAGGAGGATAGAAGAGAACACTACCTGTGCTCCAGATACTTTCAACATCTTTCTGAGGGACATGAAGTCCCTTTTGATATTTCATAATCTCTTTGTTGCAGCCTTATTTGATCCTATATGAAAGAGCAGGAACAGATGATAGTCTTTGGTTTTACCGGGCTTGGTAGCCTCTTTGTGACATCACAAACCTGGGCCCCCGGTAAGCAGCAAACCTCTTGTGATAGTTTTAGTCCAGGCCTTCCTTGGTGACCAGTTTGTAACCAAGGAAGTGACCATGTTCCCAGTATTCCATACGATTTTTATGTAAACCAGGGTATAAATAAGAAGGAGAGAGAAGCCTCTTGCCTCTTTTCTTCCGATGGATCTGAAGGCACAGGTTCTCTGCTGTCAGTCCTGCTCGTGTGGGGGAGTGAGGCCTAGTGAGGCCTTGTAGGCCTTGGGAGGCAGAGGGTGCCGGTGGTTGTTTGGCGCAATTCTGCTATCTCAAGGAGAGTAGTAAGATTTTCTTTTGCTAGTTTTTATTGATTGCGCATACCTGCTTCGGGTTTTTTTGTGGTTTTGTCCCTTTTCCCTTCCCCTTTTTGGGGGGGTTATTTGGGGTTCCTTTTTTATATGTACATAGTATTTTAACTGTATATAACTGTGATATATGTAAATATATATTTTAATACAGTTCTGCTGTTCTGGGTTTTTTCATAGTTTTTTCTCTCTTGTTCTTCGCCGGAGGCTTTTTGCTGGGTCTCGGGGACTTGGCGGGGAGCCAGATCCAAACTCTAACACCTCTCTAGAGAGGTTGTCCAGATGGCAAATGAGTGCTACTGTGCCTCTCAGTGAGGAGTCACCAATAACTAACAATTGTACTAACTTTGTAAGATTCTCCTCCTCTTGATTTTGACTACCTATCACAGGCTTTTCCCCTTTCAGCCCCAGAGCATCGTGTCGATGCCTTAAAACACATATTGTATAGATTTTAGCACAACCTTTTAACAGTTTTAGAATAGAACTTTTAGCTAACCACCCTTTGTACTAAATTCTTGAAATATTGTTTAATATTCCTGTCTCAGTCTGAGGAGCCTGGAATGTTTGCTAAAGAGGATGAGTTATAAGATAGACCAAACTCCTCTCTCTCAGCAATTGTAAATTCAAAATTAAGGGGCTTTAATCGAGGAAGTGTGGAAAAAACCAGAAGAAATAAAAACCCTTTATTAAAAGATATATGTATGTTGGCAAAAACAGTAACAGAACACACACAAAAAAAACCCTAGACAGTTGTCCTAGAAAAAAAAAACAACAAAAAATGACAAGGAAGAGGAAGACAAGATGAAGATAAAGGGTCGTCGAGACCTCCGACTCAAATTCGGAAGGTGTGTCAGGGGTGGGGTGAAGGTGGTGCTGTGGGATGAACAGTTTTAGGAAGTGGGAGTAACAGATGATGTAATGTTAGATATTATAGTATAAAACTATAGCACCTCTGTAACTCCGTGTGCGTACTTTGGAAATGATTCCTACGCACCCAGCACGTTGTAAATAAACGAGTGCTTTTTGCTTTCTAATACTCAAAAAGAGTCTTAAAAAGTTATTTTCTGGCTTTTAGGCATCAATATCTGTTTCGTAGAGGCACATCAGTAGCACAGGGATGACTCTTCCTCCTGCTCCTGCACCTCCCTTCTCTTGTGAATTAGCCGCACCTACTGGCTTGGGGTTGGTTGCTAACTGTGATGACTCACCCTTTAAGGGAGAGGAAGCACCTAAGATTTGTAAATACTCATTGATCAAAGGAACAACAAAAGTCAGAGGGTCTGCAAATAATCAGAGAGTTTTATTAGTAAATTACATACTTGGCATGGAAATTGGTATGTTAGTACCTGACCTACTATATGGGCACATAGCAGTGGGTTATGGATAAAGGGGTAGGGTGAAGGGAAAAGAGAAATTAAAAAGGGAGAGATGAATTAAAGAAAGAAAGAAAGAAAGAGATAAAGAAAGAAAAAGGAAAAGAAACAGGAAAAGGGACAAAAAAAGAGAGGATTAAAGAAAGAATGAGAGGAGAAAAGAGAGAAAAAGAGAAAGAAAAAGAGATCACCGGTCCTGTTTTCAGCATCAATCCAGCTGATAAGCGTTGATCCAGCTGTGTCAGTCCAGACAATGAGATGCCCAGGGTCCTGAGGGAGCCACTCGGACTTGGAGGGTGACCTTTTTATGGACAGGTTTCTCTGCCCCAAAGTATCACGCCCAGTCCATTCTTTCAGGCTTTTCTGGAAATGGATCAGAGGGCTTTGGGGGTCTTTGGTGATCTTAATCCCACCTAATAGTCCATGCCCACTTCCTGCCACTCATTCCTGCACTTGCACTGTACTGTGCTGTGATTCTTTCTCACAGAAAAGTGATGCCCTGTCTCTGCCTGGCCCCCCTTCTATACCCAAAACTAGTTCTTTCTCACAGCACATTAATACCAATAGTCCTTGATTATTACCAACAATTTTTGTCTGTGATTACTAACAGTCCTTGACTGGCTCCACAGCCATCTGGGTTTTGGTGTTTGAGACATACACATTAGCCCCTTATCTTTTGGGAATCAAGAGCTCAAAAGGATCTCACTTTGGATCACCATTTATAGCCCCACGCTTCCACCACGGCAGCCTGTCCCTTGCTGCATGGAGTCTGTGCCACCCTTTGCTCCTGCCGCTGGGCGCTGCTGATGCTTTCTGCCATTTTTCATCCACGCTGCCTAAGCACCACCCCACCACCCCAGTGGCCGCATTGGGGAGACCCTTTGTGAACCTCTCCACGTTGTCTGCATGGCACAGCAGTGGCTTTGTCCCAGCTCCACTGTGATCACATCACTGCGCCGGGACTGAATTGTTGCCTCAGCAATGCAGAAGTGAAAAAGTAATTTCTGGGTGACATATTTTTTCTCTGTTATTGTGTGGGTGTTGTTTTTGTTCTGTTTTGTTCCCTGTGTTTTTAGTAAACTGTTTATTTCGTTTCTACATGTTGCTCAAAAAGTCTCATTTTTCAAATTTACACTAAGTCTGAGAGGAAGGGTTCCTCTATTTCATTGGAGGCCCCGCCTCTCTGGCATACATTGTCTTTAAAACAAGAAAATAATTGGTGCCCAATGTGTGGCAAGAGAGGAAAAGTAGAAACAAAATAACAGTTCTGAGCAATTTATTTGTGGATTGGATATAGAATCCCCCTCAGGCATCATGTGGTCTAATTTGCTCTTCTTTTTTTGGCCTGTATTCCTGAACACGTCTTCTGTTTACAGGCGGTTACCTCAATATGGGTCCTATAACCAGGGCAGCTGTGGCTGTTATCCAGTTCATAAAGTGGATTCGTGGGGTGGTAAATTCAATGCCTATAATTTTCTGGTGGAATATGCTTTCAGGGCTGTGTTAATATCATAACCTAAGCTATAGTCCTTGGGAGTTTACTGATAATGGCAGCTATTTTGGGGGACAAATGCAGGGGAGTGTTTTTTCCAAACCCTTTACGTATTTCTCCTTCAGGCCCACCACAACAGTTTTTGAGGAGTTTAAATTCCCTCTAGATGTTAAAGAGACCATATTCTTGCTGATGCTTCTTCCATGTTTATTGACTATGGTCCACTATGTATTTAGAGACAGACTGAGGTTTTCTTGGGTAGCTACCCCAAGATCTGCTCCAGAAACTAGGGACGCTGCCCAGACATCTTCCTGAGACACCAAGGATGTTGCCCAAAAACTTCCCCAGGGGCTGGGAACATGGCCCCACAGCCTGCTCCAGACATGAACCACCCTGATTGGATGGGGGTGTGGGAAGAGATAGGAATATTCTGCCCCAATAGTTTGGAAGCTCCCCCCTGACCAAACACAGATCCCTAGTAAGATTACAGAGTGCTTGAAAGAAAAACACTCTGTCAATTCCAGAGAGGGTCAACTCATTGTAATGTGCTGGACCCTGACCAATGCTTATCGTACCATGGTCTTAACTGTACAGCACCACCTAAAGTCAGAGGGGAAGGAAAATAGTGCAGCAGGAAAACCAACGGACATCATAATCGCCCAGCCTACAGCCAAAGCACAAGGGCAGCCACAGCCAGCAGCAGTCACCTCCATGCAAAAGAAAAAATATAAAACTAAGTCAGTATGCCCAGTTAGGGAACCAGAGCCTTCACAACCAGTGAGTCTCTATCCTTAGATGTGTTGCATAATCTGTGAAAAGACCTCACTCAACTGATGCCTAAAGATCATCGGGAGAAAAAGACTCTCCAGGCAATATCAGATAAGGTAGAGAGCAGCTCTTTTAATGAAGGTCTTCCTGTCACGGAGTACAAAGGTGAGAGCCCACATACAGAATTCTTACACTTTTATATCTTTTACAAATTATCATATCTAATGGGGACATCCAATCCTAAGACCCCTTTTGCCCTGGTACCACTCTCAGAACTGCCCCACTGGAGCCCCTTCCAGGGCCTTGAACCTTCTATCTTGTTTTGTATACCATATCTCTTGTTATTCCAGTCCAGGTGCGCATCCCAACTGAATTCAACAGAATGTTCTTGCTAAATATTTATTGCCTTGAAAAGATGGTTCAAAGATGGTTAAACTGAAGCTTCAGGAATAGGACACAAACTGTGAGAAGATAACAGTCTAAAGTGAAGGAAAACTCCAGCTACATTGAAATCTACAAAAAGCTAAAAATCCTGAAAATTCAAAGGCATCATGACCACAAGACGAGCCCATATTGACCTGGCTGCTCTGCATTTGGGACATGTCTGGCGACAGCACCATCCTGGACAGTTCTGAAGCAAGACACCTAGGATCCCTGTCCCAAGATGCATGTATTGACCAGGGGTTTATAAAGATAAGAGAACCTCTCAGCCTCTGGAAATGACTCCTAGTGAATGTGAGGGAGAGATACCTCTGTGAAGATCTGCAGCTGCAGCAAGGCTCCTGGAAGAGCATGGAACAAGGGATCCAACGACTCAGAGAGCTAGCTGTGCTCAAGATAATCAACAACAGGCCAGAGTCCAGAAGTCCAGACAACATCAGGTGCAAAACACAAGCTCTAGTCCTTACAAGCAACAGTCAGCGTGCATAGCATAAGTTTCTCACCCAAGGTGTCCTGGTGGGAGGAGACAAGACAGGTTTGGCTCATCAGCCGATCCCAGCAGTTTCGGTGGAAATCTTCCTCCCCATTTCCAACTTACTTTTATACTATTTCTTTAGGTTTAGGTGGAATTTCAGTGAATCTAGTCATAAGTGCGTAATTGGGTAATTGTCCTTGGCATCAATCTGTCTTGGTGGACAGATGGTTAAAGTGTCACCATGTTCCCCTTCCTGCAGGATATTTGTGGAGGGAGGCCACTTCCCTCTCTGGTGCATCCTCCATCTTATCAGTGTTTGGGGAACCTTTGTGGAGCATCATGACCATATTTCATTCAAGAAGCAGCAGCTGGGTCTCCTCTGTAATTCTTATTCTCCTTTAACTTTTAACCCTTTCCATTACTCCACAAATGGTTTGAAGAACAGGAAACAGTGGGCACCATGGCAAGGAAATTGTGGGCAAATGGGGACACCATCCACACTCCATCCCAAACTCAAGTCTCAGCTATGGAAAAACTGGCTGAGGACCTCCGGAATTTCAAAGAATAGCTTACCAACAAAATCAAAGACAGCCACAAAAAACTTAAGGAGAAGATTAAGGAGAACATCTTCCATATGGCACCAGTGCAAACCAGAGCTCCTGAGGTCAGAAACAAACACCCCCCAGCTGGAGAAAGGGAATACTCCCCACGAACCAACTTGTGGTACTTCCTACTTGAGCATAGGGAAGACATGTATTGGTGAGACAGGAAACCTACCCATGTTCGAGCAGCCCAAGTACAAGAACTGAAAGAGAAAGTAAATGCAAAAGGGAAGTCACCAAGAGTGAGTGCAGTGCCGGTTTCCTGTGGGCAAGCGTCAAGGCAAAACAGACAGGATGCATCTGACCCACTAGAGAGTACCTCATGGATGTATTCACAGGGAGGTAGGAGCAGCTATGATGATGACGAGGACCTGTCTCCAGCCAGGTGGAGGAAAGAGAAAATAGGATCTACTGGACTGTGTGGATCTGATGGCCTGGCACATCAGAACCACAAGAATTCAAGGCCTTGGTTGACACTGCCTCCCAGTGCAATTTAATGCCATCAGGACATGTGGTGTCAGAATCTATTTCCATTTCTGGGGTGACGGGAATTCTCAAGAGCTGATGGTGTTAGAAGCTGAAGTGAGTTTGACCAAGAAAGACTGTCAGAAACACCACACTGTGACTGCCCCAGATGCCCCATGTATCCTGGACATTGACTGTCTCAGGAATGGATACTTCAAAGACCCAAAAGGACATGATGGGCCTTTGGAATTGCTGCTGTGGAGATAGAAGGAATTAAGCAATTGAACACTTTGCCTGGTCTGTCAGAAAACCCTTCTGCTGTAGGACTATTGAAGGTAGAAGAACAGCAAGTACCAATTGCCACCACAACAGTGCAGCAGTACCAAACAAATCAAGACTCTGTGATTCCCATCCATGAGATGATTTGTGAACTGGAGATCCAAGGAGTGGTCGGCAAGACTCACTCACTCTTCAACAGCCCCATTTGGCTTGTGTGTAAGTCTTTTGGAGAATGGAGATTAACAGTAGACTGTCATGGCTTGAATGAAGTTACCCCATCGCTGAGTGCCGCTATGCCAGACATGTTGGAGCTTCAGTATTGTTGCTTTAAAGACCCAGGGAGAAAAAAACTCCAGGGCAAATTAAGTAGGAGGTAAGATAAGGAAAGATTTTAATGAAGCCTCTCAGGCTCTGGGAATACAAACCACGTGTGCACCCCCTGACCCCGGTGTTACAATTTTTACAATTATGTCCATCCAATCCCTGTTCGTCCACCCCCCGGCCTTTGCCTTATTCCGCCCCTCGGGAATTGAGTCTGGGGGAGTTTTGGGACCCCCTCTTCCTCATCTTCATCTTCCTTGGAGCACGTACAGTCCTTGGAGGCTTTCCAAAGTTCTGGGTTTGAAGGTGTAGCGGGAACGTTGATATTTTTTGGTCTGTGTTTGGCCCCAGCCACCTGTAGTAGTTTATATTCTCCCTGCCAAGTTCACTGATAAAACAGAGAATTCGTCCTTGGAGGGAGAACTTCTGTATAAACTATTTTAATTGGTGTTCTACTGTTGGTTCATTGTCTGCCAAGGGCATTTGAAGGAGAAATTGAAGAGGAGACAAGGAAGGCTCGACCCCCAACTCAATTAGAAGCGACCCCCAAAGCATACTATGCATGCGTTAGGGGATTTCCAAAGTTCTCACACATGCGCTGAAGGGATGAACTTATATAACCAAGAAGGTGGGATTGAGAACCTCTGGTGGGGCGGTACTGGCCACACTTTCCCGGGCAGAGGTGCTCATTGATTGTATAAAAGCAGACGGGTTTTTTGGTTCAGGTTGGCTTGCTCTACACGAAGGACCAAGTTGCCTTTAGTGGGGACGCCTGCTGTCGTGGGAGCCTGCTAACCCTCCGGAAAATGCTGCTGCTGCAGAGAGTTTTATAGTCTCTGGAGTGGGTAAGATCATCTCATAAATGACACCTAAGTGAGTAGGGTGTCGTACTTTCCTCTTTGGTTTTCCCCTTCTTCTGAGTGCCCGTTTATGTCAGCCACTTTTTGTAATAAATATCTGTTTTATTGAGCTCCAACGGTGTCTTGGTTTTCAAGCTTCAGTATGTCTCGAACCCTCCCTAATACAGAAGGTTGCTTTGCCTGGGTGATATCTTGTTGTCCAGGCCAGGGTGCAGATGTTCTTAAACAGAATGAAGGCCTACCTTGAAAAAGAGACTAAATATACTACTGGAATTTAGAGGGAATTGATATGGAATGGGGTAATGGGGTTGGGTATGTGTAACTACTATGCTAAAGGGTGAGAGATATAATAAATACAGCTACTTCTAAAATATACAAAAAAATAAAAAAAAAATTCCAAGGCAACAGTATGAACTGTAGTCCAGGGCAGTGAAGTGGCATGCCACAATTGATATTACAAATGCCTTTTTCTCCATTCCCCTAGCAGCAGAGTGTAGATCACAGTTTGCTTTCACCAGGAGGGGTGTGCAGTACACCTGGAAACGATTGCCCCAGGGGTGGAAACACAGTCCCACCATCTGTTGTAGTCATAAGGAACTATGTAGCTTATTAGTGACTGTATACTTTACCAGTGTAGCCTAAACTATATAGTTTATCATTTTTTGTTGAGTTTCAACAGGCAGGAATTTTAACCAGGTAGAAGGTTCCTCTATCTGTGAAACAGGACTGATAAAAAGGGACACGAGACTAGTAAACAAGTTTAAGCTGGTTGTAGGCCTTGAAACCATTCCAGAAGACATGATGCTGTAACAAAAGCAAGGGGTCAAGCAAAGGACAAGCTGAGGAAGACAATGGAGACTGTCATAGGTTTACTTGTTCTAAAAAACCAAGCAGGGAATTTTTCTTTCCCCTGCCTCACTCTAAAAGAAAGATGTTGAATGGAGGAGGGTGTTTTGCCTTGGGTGATTGACCTACACAAAAGAACTAACTAGCAGGCCTGCATTCCAAGCTGATGGCCCTCCTAAGACATGTGGGGAGGGGTGATGAGTTTTTTTCTTCTCTCCTGGGAAATGGGGACACTGCTCTTTTGCCTTAACTCAGGCAAGGTGTGTGTTGGAAAGGCTCCGAGGTGTTTTGTTCTCGGCCTAGTCATCTGGCTGTTTTCTGACCCTGGCTTGCCTGCTCCCTGTTCTGCCCCCAGCCCAGATCTGCTCGGATTTTATGGGAGAGGCTTGACCCATCTGCAGAGGAACTTTTTGGGGAGGAGGTCACCCTTTCCCTCCTCTGCTCCTGTGTCTGGCAGCGGTTTGTGCCCATCAACGAAAGGGGAGAAATGCTGGCCACAGCCAGCTGCAGACAGCATGAGTTTTCTTGGGAAGACCCCGCCTTCTTTCCCCTTTTCCTCTTCCCCTTCTCGGCAGGAGGGAAATCTCTGTTGTCGTCTTCCCCTGCACACCGGGGTCTCACATGGTGACCGCCACAGTCCAACAGTGCCCCCTGCTGACCACCACCAAGCAACTACAGGCTCTGTTCCTCCAGTGATCCAACAGCGCCCCCTGCTGACTGTGGTTAGAATTACACCAAAAAGCAGAAAGTACTGAACTGTTTCCTTTTGAAGGTGATTTTTGGGTTGTAGTGGATTTGTGTAGTTAAATAACATTTCCTTTTCCTGGGAGAAACAGGAAGATATTCCATGCCATGTTACGTCAGCCCAGCTATAAAAGGGGAGGGAGAGGTAGCTCAGCCCTTGTTCTCCTTCTGGGATGGCCCTGTAGACAGCTGCGCCTGTCTGAGATGCCGCTTCTTGGGGGAGATAGAGGTTTTCTGTTAGTTTCCTTTGCCTGTGTGTTTGTGGTGTTATTAGTTCCTTTCCTTTTTCTCCGTGTGAATATAAACTGTCTTTCTTGGTAAACCCCAGGTTTTAAGTTTTTTTCTTTCATCTCCCCTTCTTGGAGGGGGGGGGATCTGCACAGCCTCGGTGGACACCTGGTGTTCAGCCAAAGTAAACAGCTACAAATTTGGTGCCTAAACCTGGTAAGACTGCCAAGGGAAGATTGTTTATATAAACAACTGCCTCACTTAGCTGTTTGTTTTGCTAACCCAGGAATAAATAACAAAAACATGGCAATCCACCAAGTTTTAGTGGTTATACCTGTAATTTTTTTAACAGTTTTGATAGGATGTGGAACTTACCCCTTAAAAGACCTAGAAGGGGATAAAATCAATTTATTTTCCCTTCTTAATTTTGACATAGAGGGTCTGGTAATGAAAGCACCTGCGATCCTTACTAATCCTTACCTGAGTTGTCTGGCTATATTGCTGCTTATAACCAACACTCTTAAAACATTATGGGGAGTGGGGAAGGTAGTGCTGTTTTCGTTGCCTTGTGTTAGGACCAAACCAACTTGGAGAGAGAATTTACTGGGATGTTCTCTAAAGGGGCCAGTTCCTGAGTGGCAAGGGATGTGGATGGATTTAGGCAGGTTCTTAGGGCGTCTAACACCCCCTGTTGCCTGGGACTTCACACCAGAACAAGTATTCAACCCCAACAAACTGACATGTCATTTAATGGAAGGATGCCTTGCCTACCCTGATCAAAATCAGCAACTTCTCACCCTGTACTGGGGCCTGGCCTGTGCCTATCAAGCTGCTGTTCAATACTCTAAAAAGACTATGACTGAGACAGGGACCCAAACTACAACATCTGAAGTCACTATTGCCCCTGTAGTGAAAAGGAAGACATGGGTACGGAGATCTTCAGGACCTACAGGCCTACCTCCGCGATTAGTAAGGGAGGGAGAAGGAGAAGGATCTACCCCGTCCATGCCTCCAAGAGAAGAAAGGGAGACAGGACAAATAGCCGGTGATTTACTAGAGGGAGTGGGAGCGCTTCCATGTGAGAGAAGAAGAGAAGAAATTAGACAGGAAAGTGAAGTTACTCAATCCGTGAGCCCATCAGATCTTCGGGACTTGCGGAGAGATTACAGCTGCCAGCCTGGTGAATGAATTCTTACCTGGCTGCTCCGATGCTGGGATAACAGGGCCAGTAGTCACCTGTTAGAAGGTCATGAAGCACGACAACTAGGATCTATTGCCAGGGGTCGTGAAATTGAACAGGAAATTGGAAGGGAGAGATTTATTAGCAGTCTTTGGACCCGGATCCTCTTCGGTGTGAGAGAAAGGTACCCATTTGAAGAAGATCTAATGAGCTCTCCAAGAAGGTGGACTACTGCAGAGGAAGGCGTCCAGTACCTGCAGGAATTGGCCATGCTATAAATCATTTATTGAGACACAGGCAATCACCACTTCCTAAATCCAGAGAATGTCCCTTGCACACTGCCCATGTGGAGAAAAGTAACTCAAGGTGCCCCTGTATCATATGTTAATTTGCCTGATAACAATATATCATCCAAGGATGAATGAACCAACCGTGGACACGATGTGTGCCTGGATACAGAGTATAGCAGAAGGTATGGAAGCCTCCTCACTCCCACGGGCCAGCAACTTAGATTTCAGAGACAGCTCCGATCTCTACCACTGGCGCACCCACACTAGGGAGAGGATGGAGAGGCCTTATGAGTGCCCCGAATGTGAGAACGGCCGCAGAGATAGCCAAAAGAATCGGTCTCGGTCTCCTCCTGCCCCACTCAGAAGGAAAGGAATTCCCAAGAGCAGACCACGTGGTGAGCTATGGTTCTTTCTGCATGACCAAGGGGAAGACATGAAGAAGTGGGATGGTGAACCTACCTATAAACTTGAAGCCCGGGTACGAGAATTAAGAGGGAAGAAACCTAATAAAGCTGTCCATGCAGTTGATGCAGAGACTCCGGAAAGAGATCAGCAACCTTTGAGATGCAGAAAGACCGAGATCAATTCCTGTGATCCTGATGAAGGGACCTCTGGCTGGGCAATGCAAGGATCCAACAGTGAATACTCTGACCAATAATGCCGTGGAAAGTTGGTGCTAAAAAAAATAACTCCGGAGCAGTTAATTAGGGGTGAGACAAGGAAAGGGTTTAATGTGCCAAGGCAATAGGTGTTACAAGACGCGCAGCTGTGCCTGAGATGTTACATTTTATAATATTATCTGTCCAATCCCAAGTGTGTCCACCCCATGGCCTTTGCTCTGGACCACCTCGGATCCACCCCCTTAGAATTGAGTCTGGGGGCTTTTTGGGACCACCTCTTCACCACCATCACCATCTTCAGAGCACAAAGGGTACATAGTCACCTAATTCCTGACTCCGTTTTGTTATTCATGCCCTGATATGGCTGTTCTCTAAACAGCCTAGGCCTTGCCTTGACAACGGACTAAACATTGCCACTGAATTCAGGGGTAGATTAGATATGGGGAGCATAGAATGGGGTAAGAGGGTTAAGGAATGTGTAAACTATTTGTACTACAGGGAAAGGGAGTGAGGGTTGCTGCTTTTAAAATCTACTTCTACTACTTATAAAACTTATAAGGCTTACAAAAATTAGAAAAATAAAAGCTAATAGGGGCTTAAGGCATCACCAAGAACAATAGAGGGGCCTTGCCTTCAGCCAGGAGAAGGAAAGGGACGATAGGGTTTACTGGACTGTCGCAGTCCGAATGGGGGAGGGGAATGGGGCCGCGACACAACACGGATCCCAGACACAAAGGTGGGGTGCAGGTAGAATGTTTAATCCAGCGCACACGCGGGGTTTTTATCCAGAGGGAAAGGGCCAGAACATAGGGTGGAGCAGGAGACAGACAGGCGGGGGGACAAACCAGGATTGGGCCGTGGGAAAAAGGGAGGAAAGGGCAAATGGGGGCTGTCTCCTGCCGCAGCTTCTCCAGCCAATCGGCAGGGAAGACAGGGGAGCGGGGAGGTGAGCAGGCCTGGGCATGCCTGGAAGATACAAATTCGGGGGAAACACACAATGTGTAAAGTCCATTCAATCGCTGTACATATTTTTCCATTTCCGGAATTGTTCCCATTCCGATTCCTGGTCCTCAACACTGGACTGTGTGGGTTCGATGGCCTGGCACATCAGATCCACAGAGATATAAAGCTTTAGTCGACACAGGTGCACAGTGCACCTTGATGCCATCAGAGCATAAAGGCACAGAGCCCATCTGGATTTCTGGAGTGACAGGGGGATGACAAGAATTATCAGTGCTAGAGGCTGAAGTAAGTTTAATGGGGGACAAATGGGAAAAGCACCCCATTGTGACTGGTCCATAGGCCCCTTGCATCCTAGGTATTGATTACCTCAGGAGAGGATACTTCAAGGACCCAAAGGGGTATCGATGGGCTTTTGGTTTAGCCACAGTGGCTACAGAGAAATTTAAACAATTATCTACCTTGCCTGGTCTCTCAGAAGATCCTTCCATTGTGGGATCCTTACAAGTCAAAGATCAACAAGTGCCAACGGCCACTACAATAGTACACGGACAACAATATCGAACGAACCGAGACGCTGTGATCCCCATCCATAAAATGATCCGAGAGTTGGAGAGCCAAGGTGTGGTCAGTAAGACTCACTCACCCTTCAATAGCCCCATCTGGCCTGCATGTAAGTCTGATGGAGGATGGAGACTGACTGTGGACCGTCGTGGCTTAAATGAAGTCACCCCACCATTGAGTGCTGCCGTTCCAGACATGTTGGAGTTCCAGTATGAACTGGAGTCCAAGGCAGCAAAGTGGTACGACACCACTGATATTGCAAATGCATTCTTCTCCACCCCCTTAGTAGCAGAGTGCAGGCCGCAGTTTGCTTTCATGTGGAGGGGCGTGCAGTACACCTGGAACCAACTGCCCCAGGGGTGGAAACACAGTCCCACCATTTGCCACAGACTGATTCAGGCTACACTAGAGAAGGGTGAGGCTCCAGAACACATACAATATATTGATGACATTATTGTATGGAGGGACACAGCAGCGGAAGTTTTAGAAAAAGGAAAGGAAATTATCCAGATTCTCCTCAAAGCCAGTTTCGCCATCAAAAAGAGTAAGGTCAAGGGACCTGCCAAAGAGATTCAATTCTTAGGGGTGAAATGGCAAGATGGATGTCATCAGATTCCAATGGAAGTCATCAACAAGATGACCAACTAACAAGAAGGAAACACAAGCTTTCCTGGGGGGCTATAGGTTCTTGGAGGATGCATATTCCTGAATACAGTCAAATCGTGAGCCCTCTTTACTTAGTGACCCATAAGAAGAATGATTTCCAATGGGGTTCTGAACAACAGCAAGCCTTTAAACAGATTAAGCAGGAGATTGCTCGCACCGTGGTCCTTGGAACAATCAGGACAGAACCAAATGTGAAAAATGTACTTTATTCTGCAGCCGGGTATAATGGTCCCTCCTGGAGCCTCTGGCAAAAGGTGCCTGGTGAGACCCTAGACCAACCACTCGGTTTCTAGGGCCAAAGCTAAAGAGGATCTGAAGCCAACTACACCCCCACGGAGAAGGAAATCCTAGCGGTTTATGAAGGAATACAAGCAGCCTCAGAGGTGACTGGCACAGAAACACAGCTGTTCCTGGCACCCCGACTACCGGCGCTGAGCTGAATGTTCAAGGGAAAAGTGTCCTCTAGGCATCATGCCATTACATGGAGCAAGTGGATTGCTGTGATTACACAGCATGCCCAAATTGGAAACTCAAATCGCCCTGGAATCCTAGAAATCATAACAAATTGGCCTGAAGGTGGAAACTTCAGTCTGACCAATGAGGAGGAAAAAGAACAAGTGAATCGGGCTGAAGAAGCTCCACCATACAATCAATTATCCGAAGAAGAAACACATTATGCCCTCTTCACTGATGGTTCTTGTCTTATTGCAGGGAAAAACTGGAAGTGGAAAGCAGCTGTCTGGAGTCCCACCTGACAAGTGGCAGAAGCTACTGAAGGAGAAGGTGAATTGAGTCAATTTGCAGAACTCAAAGCCGTTCAATTTGCCCTGGATATTGCTGAACAAGAGAAATGGCCAAGGCTTTACCTCTACAGTGACTCGTGGGTGATAGCCAATGCTCTGTGGGGTTGGCTGGATCGATGGAAGAAGATTAATTGGAAGCGTGGAGGAAAACCTATCTGGGCTGCTGATTTATGGCAAGACATTGCCGCTCGGGTTGAGAAGTTGACTGTGAGAGTCCGCCATGTAGATGCCCATGTACCCAAAAATCGAGCTAATGAAGAACATCACAACAAACAAGCAGACCGAGCTGCACAAGTCAAGGTGTCAGAAGTAGATCTAGATTGGCAGCATAAGAGAGAGTTGTTCTTAGCTCGATGGGCCCATGATGCTTCAGGCCATCAGGGCAGAGATGCCACTTATAGATGGGCACAAGACTGAGGGGTGGATCTAACTATGGACACTATTTCCCAAGTTATCCATGATTGTGATGAAGCCAGGCAAGGCCTAGAAAGCAAGTGTAATATAGCAATACGAAAAGTAGAGAGTTAAATTCAGAATATAGGTATAAGCAAGAGCACAAAGAATTTGCCAATGCTTAGCTAGAATGTACTGCCTAGCTAGAGATAAGATCAGAGCTTAAGGATTAGATGGTACCGTACACTAAAAGAATGCTCACACACCTACAGAAGTAAGATAAGGGGTGAAATAGGGGCTGGAGTCCAAAAGTCTTGCAAAATTCACCATAGAGTCAGCAAAAAACCAAGAAAGTTGAAAAGTTCAGCCGAGGAAGAAGAGTAAAATGTGACCCCGCGAGGCTGAAGAAACAGGAACGACCACCAAACATCACCCCAAAAAGACGACTCCACCCCAAACTCCGCCCAGACTCCACCTATTATGAATATTATAACTAGATGTTGCAATTATATGAATATGCATGTAGAATGTTGTAATCACTCGTAGAAATTGTATATAATCCTGTCCTGTCACTGAGAAGGGGGAGCGGTTTTGTTCAGGGCGACCTGGCCGTTCCCCGGGCCCATGAAATAAACACATACCTCCTGCTTGAAGGCTACAAACTTTGTCTCTAAGCAGTTTTTCTGTTCGTGCCTTTTGGGGGGCAAAATTTTGGCATCAGTGAGACAAGCGCTGCCATTAAACAAGCAAAGAGAGTGAAGCCCCTATGGTATGGTGGACGTTGGGATAAGCATAGATATGGGGAGTCTTGGCAGGTTGACTATATCACACTGCCACAGACTCGCCAAGGTAAGCGCTATGTGCTCACCATGGTGGAAGCAACCACTGGATAATTGGAGATTTATCCAGTGCCTCATGCAATTGCCTGAAATACCATTCCGGGTCTTGAAAAGCAAATACTCATTTCAAAAACAGTTTAGTTACTACTTGAGCCAGGGAACATGACATTGAATGGGTATATCATATCCCATATCATGCACCAGTTGAGAGAAGATGGGGAAACCCAGTGTGTGCCTCAAGGAGATTTAACCTTGGGGAAAAATTAATTTGTATTCTGAGTTGCATGTTGCAGGAAGAGTCACCAGACGAGGAAGACCCAAACTAAGCTGATGCTGGTGCTCAACGATGAGACCACCGTAGAAGACAAGACCTGTACAAGCACAGGATATAGGTGAATAATGGGGATATGGGTGTGACGTAAAATGGTATGGAATAAGGGGTGGAGATTGTAGTGGGTTTGTGTAGTTAAATAACATTTCCTTTTCCTGGGAGAAACAGGAAGATATTCCATGCCATGTTATGTCAGCCCAGCTATAAAAGGGGAGGGAGAGGTAGCTCAGCCCTTGTTCTCCTTCTGGGATGGCCCTGTAGACAGCTGCGCCTGTCTGAGATGCCGCTTCTTGGGGGAGGTAGAGTTTTGCTGTTGGTTTCCTTTCCCTGTTGTCATGGGTTTAACCTGTAGCTGGGTTTTAGTAGCGGGGGGGCTATAGGGTGACTTCTGTTAGAAGCTGCTAGAAGCTTTCACTGTCCTATGAAAAGCCAATGGCAGCCAGTTCCAGGAGGGATTTCCTGTTGCTGGCCAAGGCTGAACTAATGAGATGCACTTCTGTGATAACAAATTTAAGAACAAGAGAAGAGAAGGTTGTTGCACAGAAGAAATTCCAGTCCAGGAGAACAAGCAGTCATCAAGCTCGGTGCAGCCGGAGGGGGGAAAAAAGGGGGGGGCCTTCAGCCCCTTCCCCCAGAAGCAGGGCAAAGACTTCGAGCTGAAGCCCCTGCAGCCCATAAAGAACCATTGGAGTGCAGAAACCCTCCTGCAGCATATGGAGGAGTCCATGCTGGGGCAGGAAAATATATGAAGGAGGCTGTGACCCCTGCGGGAGGCCCAAAATGGAGGAAAGTCCTGCTGGAGATCTGTGGCCCATGGAAAGGGAAGCCCAGCTTTTTCCGGGTAGGACTCGTAGCCCCCATGGGAGACCCACGTTGGTACAACTCAACCCATGAAGGACTGCACCCCCTTGGGGAAGTCGTCCATGGGGCAAAAGATTGAAAAGAACTGTTGCCCGAGGAGTGGATGAACTCACGCTGGAGAGATTCGTCAAGGACTGTCTCCCGTGGGAGGGACCCCACGGAAGCAGGGGAAGGACTTGGAGTTGTAGAGCCCCCCACCTTGTAGTCTGTGGTGAAGACCATAGTAATGCAGGTGTCCACCTGTAAACTATGGAGAACCTTCGGATTGCAAAGAGTTGATTGTAAAAAGCTGCTGCCCAAGGGATGGACTCAAACAACAAAACCCCCTTTCCCCATCCCCCCTGCACTGCTGGGGGAAGGAGGGAAGACCTGAAAAGAAGGAGGGGTGGGAGAAGGGGAAAGTATTTTAAGACTGTTTTATTTCTCACTCTTTAGCTCTTTTTCTGTTAGTAATAAATTTTAAGTTTTATCTTCACTCTGAGTTTGTTTTGCCTGCTAACACTGCCTTCTCTCAATCCTTATCTCTATTCATGAAATTCCTTTGCTGTTTTTTTTCTTCCTCTCTCTTGTCTCCAGCCACAGAGGAGAGGAGGGAAGGTAGTGGAGTGGTATTAATAGGCCCCTGGAATCTGGCTAGGGTCAAACCACAATACCTGTGTGTTTGTGGTGTTATTAGTTCCTTTCCTTTTTCTCTGTGTAAATATAAACTGTCTTTCTTGGTAAACCCTGGGTTTTACGTTTTTTTTCCTTTCATCTCCCCTTCTTGGGGGGGGGAGATCTGCGCAGCCTCAGTGGACACCTGACATTCAGCCAAAGTAAACAGCTACATGGGTACAGGATTATTGTTTGGTTGTTTTTGTGTTCTTTTGTTGTTCTGCCAATACACATATATCCTTTAATAAAGGGATGTTCTTTTTTCCTTTTTCCATACTTCCTCCTAATTTCGGATTTACAGTTGCTTAGAGGGAGGAGTTTGGTCTTCCTCATAACTCATCCTCCTTAGCAAAACACTTCAGTCTCATTAAACTGAGACAGAGACTACCACCGACAACCACCAGGGGTCCTTCACGACCACCAACGGGACCTCCAACTCAATTTCAAGAGGCATGTCAAGGGTGGAAGGGTGGGTGGAATGGTTGTGGAAGTAGGAGGGACAAAATGAGGTAATGCCTGAATTTGTAATTAGGTAACAGAATAAAACTATGGAGCCTTTGTAATTCGACATACAAAATTTGGAATACATTTCCTGTGCATCCGGCATGCTGTAATAAAGAATGCTTTGCTTTCTAATACTCAAAAAGAGTCTTAGAGAGTTCTTTTCCCAGCTTTTCCAGCATCACTGTCATGGACTGATCCAGGCTGCACTAGAGAAGGGTGAGGCTCCAGAACACTTGTAATACATCGATGACATCATCTTATGGGGGAACATGGCAGAAGAAGTCTGAGAAAGGAGAAAAGATCATCCAGATCCTCCTGAAAGCCAGCTTTACCATCAATAGGAGTAAGGTCAAGGGACCTGCCTGAGAAATCCAGTTCCTGGGAGTAAAGTGGCAAGACAGACAGCAGATCTCAACAGAGGTAATCAACAAGATCACAGCAATGTCCCCACTGACCAGCAAGAAGGAAACGTAAGCTTTCCTAGGTGTCATAGGTTTCTGGAGGATGCACATCCCAGAATACAGCCAGATTGTAAGCCGTCTCTACCTGTCAACCCACAAGAAGAACGATTTCCACTGGGGACCCAAACAGCAACAAGCCTTAGACCAAGTCAAACAGGAGATTGCTCATGCTGTAGCCCTTGGGACAGTCAGGACAGGACCAGAGGTGAAGAATGTGCTCTACTCCTCATCCAGGGAGAATGGTCCTTCCTAGAGCCTCTGGCAGAAAGTGCCTGGGGAGACTCGAAGCTGACCACTCAGATTCTGGAGCCAAGGCTACAGAGGGTATGAGGCCAACTACACCCCAACAGAGAAGGAGATTTGAACAGTGTATGAAGGGGTTCAAGCCACCTCAGAAGTGATTGGCATGGAAGCACAGCTTCTCCTGGCACCCCGACTACCAGTGCTGAGGTGGATGTTCAAAGGAAAGTTTACCTCCATGCATCATGCCACTGATGCTACATGGAGTAAGTGGATTGCCTTAATCACAGAGTGCGCCTGTATAGGAAACCTGAATACCCTGGGATCTGGGAAATAATCACAAATTGGCCTGAAGGTGAGAACTTTGGTCTGACAGATGAAAAGGAAGAGAACAGGTGACGTGCTGAGGAAGCTCCACCATACAATCAACTATTAGAAGACGAAAAGTGTTATGCTCTTTTCACTGACAGTTCCTGTCATATTGTCAGGACAAACCAGAAATGGAAAGCAGCCATATGGAGCCCCACAGGATGAGTTGCAGAAGTCACTGAAGGACAAGGGGGATTGAGTCAAGTTGCAGAGCTCAGAGCCATCCATCTGGCCTTGACATTGCCTAACGAGAGAAGTGGCCAGGGCTTTACCTCTACACTGACTCGTGGATAGTAGCCAATGCTCTTTGGGGATGGCTGCACAGATGGAAGAAGGTCAATTGGCAATGCAAAGGAAAACCCATCTGGGCTGCTGAAATGTGGCAAGACACCACCGCCTGGGAAGCTGATCATGAGAGTCCACCATGTTGATGCACATGTCCCCAAAAACCAAGCTGGCAAGGAACGTCATAAAAACGAACAGGCAGACCGAGCTGCCCAAGTCAAAGTTTTGCAGGTAGATCTAGACTGGCAGCACAAGAGAGAGGTGTTCGTACTTCAATTGACCCATGTTGTCTCAGGTCATCCAGTGTATTGGGTCTGGCTGAGACAGAGTTCATTTCCCCATAGCAGCCCTCACAGTGCTGTGCTTTGCATTGGTAGCTAGAAGGGTGTTGAGAACACACCAGTATTCTGGTTGCTGCTGAGCACAGCATCAGTACTGTAACATTCCTCCCCCAATTGAGGGCAAGATTCTGGGAGGGGACAAAAGTAGGCCAGCTGACCCAAACTAACCAAAGGGATATTTCAGACCACATGACAGCTCAGATATAAAAGCTAAGGAAAGGAGGGCATCTGTTATTTCCAATGGTTGCCTGCTGAGAAACCATTATGCGTGCTGAAGCCCTGCTTCTCAGGAAAGTGGCCAGACATCACTGATCATGGGAAGTAGAGAATAAACCTTGCATGAGCAAGCTTTTGCTTTGCTTTTACCTTAATAAATTGCCTTATCCCAACCCACGAGTCGTTTTCCATCTTATTCTCTCTCCCCTTTATGGCTGGGAAGGGTAGTAATAGAGTGGTTGGGTGGACACCTGGCATCCAGCCAAGGTCAACCCACCACATCTGGGTAGGGACACCACCTACAGGTGGGCACGAGACCGAGGGGTGAATTTAACCATGGACACTATTCCCCAGGTTATCCACAATTTCAGACATGCTCTGCAATTAAGCTGGCTAAGAGAGTGAAGCCCCTGTGGTATGGTGGGATATGGACCAAGTATAGATATGGAAAGGCCTGGCAGATTGATTACATCACACTGCCACAGACCTGCCAAGCTATGTGCTTACCACGATAGTAGTAACCACTGGCTGGCTGGAGATGCACCCTGTGCCTCACGCCACTGCCCAAAACACCATCCTGGGCCTTGAAAAGCAAGTCCTGTGGTGACATGGCACCCCAGAATGAATTGAGTCAGACAATGGGGCTCATTTCAAGAATAGCTTAGTTACTACCTGGGCTAAAGAGCATGGTATTGAGTGGGTATATCATATCCCCAGTCATGCACCAGTTGCTGTGAACGTTGAATGGTGTAATGGACTGGTGATGCCTTAAGGTCCATCTGGTTTTTTGATTTTTCTAATTTTTATAAGCTTTATAAGTAGTTATATAGTAGAGGTAGATTTAGAAGCAGCAGCATTTTATTCCCTTACCCTTAGCACAGAAACTACACACATTCCCCAACCCTATTACCCCATTCCATGTTCCCCATATCAATTCTACCCCTGGATTCCACTAGAACATATTTAGTCTCACTCTAAGATAGGCCTGTTCTGTTTGGAGAATGCTTGTATCTTAGTGTAAATCGCAGAGTACAGTCAAACTCTGGGTAACTATGTGCCCCCTGTACCCTGAAGAAGATGAAGATTGATGAAAAGAGGATCTCGAAAAGACCCCCGCCTCAATTCCCCAGGGGCAGGCCAAAGGTGGTCCAGGGCAAAAGCCAGAGGGTGGAAACATCTGGGATTGGACAGACAATATTATAAATTGTAACATCTGTACAGAGGGACTCACGCGTGATTTGTAATCTTATGCCTAGGCACAAATGCCTAGGCACCCTTTCCTTATCTCACCTTCAAAACTAAATTGTCTCGGAGTTTTTTTCTCCCTGAATTTTCTTTTAGGCATGAGAAGGCATTGGGCAGGGGGACTTTCAAACATTGGGATCTGCATCTAGCAAAGGCTACATGGCTAGTCAACACTAGAGGCTCTGTCAGTTGAGCTGGCCCTTCCTGATCAGAGTCCCTTCACACCGTAGATGAAGTCCCTGTAGTGCACCTGAGAGGTATGTTAGAGAAAACAGTTTGGATCAGTCCTGCCTCGAGCAAAGGCAAACTCATTTGTGGGGCTGTTTTTGCTCAAGCACCAGGGTGCACTTGGTGAGTGATTGTGCTGGTTTAAAGGTAAATTGGCAGGAGAAATGAACCCAATTCAAAAAGAGATTATAAGTCAGAGTTACAATTTAATAAAAATGATACAATAAATACAATTATACGGACAAACAATTGGTTTTAACCCACAAAACCCAGATGTATAACCCAGCACTCCGGGGTACGAACAGAAGGATGTTCGTTGGACCCCGTGCTGAGCCCCATGTGGTCCCCCTGAGTCCAATGTAAAAGGAGAGGGAAAACATGTTGGTGAGAGTGCTGGTCACAGTCTGGTCGAGGGTGGTGACCACAGTCTGGTCGAGGGTGGTGGTTGCAGTCCGGTTGAGGTTCTGGTCCTCCTCTGGATCCGATGAACAGGGCCAGAAGTCCAAAGACCCCAAGATTATATACACTCAGGTTTGAGTGGGAATGCCCAGTACCTCCCCCAGGGCAGGGAGTTCCACAATGGGTGATTGTGAGTCATGAGATATTTTTGGAATCCTTGGTGGCTCATTAGCAGACATGACCCCCTCAGGCTGGGTGTGGAGGTGCTAATGACTCCCGGAGGGGAGTTATCACACCTAAGTCATTGGTGTGAGGATAGGAACATCCTCCGATCTCACAGGCTTCCCAACATCCAGCCTATAGCCTGAGGGGCCAGGTGCGCTCTGGGCAGCTGCTACAAATGGTCTATTGTTAACAGTTCCTGGGAAATGACATGGAGGGCCATAGAATACACAGTTTGGGTTACACCCACACAGTGATGAACTGCTCCAAGCTACTCTAACTAGGACATTATCCATCCCTTATTCTATATCATCTATGTCATGCCTAAATTAACACCTTTTAAAACTATATACATATATATATACAATGAAACGTTACAGACCATCCTCACTCAAAATTAGGTCCCCTTGTGGTACACAACGTGTCTCCCCATCTTTTTGCATTACCCACCAAGTGAAACCATGTCCTTGAGCAAAAACAATCCCTTGGATGGGTTTGCCTTTGCTTGAGGTGGGACTAATCCAAACAGTCTTTCCTAACATACCTCTCATATGCACCACGGGGACTTTATCTCCATCTACAGTATGCAAGGGTTCTGATTGGGCAGGGCCAGCTCAATTGATGGAGCCTCGGGTGTTGACCAACCAGGTGGCCTTTGCTAAATGCAGCTCCCAGTGTTTGAGAGTCTCCCCACACAGTGCCTTCAGGGTGGTTTTAAGCAGTCCATTGCACCACGCAACTTTTCCAGCAGCTGGTGCATGGTAGGGGATATGATATACCCACTCAATGCCGTGCTCTCTGGCCCAGGTGTCTACGAGGCCATTCTTGAAATGGGTCCCATTATCAGACTCAATTCTCTCCGGGGTGCCGTGTCGCCACAGGACTTGTTTTTCAAGGCCCAGGATGGTATTCCGGGCAGTGGCATGAGGCATGGGATATGTCTCCAGCCATCCAGTACTTCCTCCTACCATGGTCAGTACGTAGTGCTTGCCTTGGCGGGTTTTGGGGAGCGTGATGTAGTCAACTTGCCAGGCTTCCCCATACATGTATTTCGACCACCGTCCACCATACCATAGATGCTTCACCCGCTTGGCCTGCTTGATGGCAGCACATGTCTCACAGTCATGGATGACCAGTGAGACACTGTCTATGGTTAGATCCACCCCTCAGTCACGAGCCCATCTCTATGTTGCATCTCTCCCCTGATGACCGGAGGCATCATGGGCCCATCGAGCCAGAAATAATTCTCCTTTGTGCTGCCAATCCAGATCTACCTGAGAGACTTTAATCCTGGCAGCTCGGTCCACCTGCTCATTGTTACGATGCTCTTCATTTGCCCGACTCTTGAGTACATGAGCATCTATGTGACGGACCTTCACACTCAGCTTCTCTACCCGGCCAGCGATGTCCTGCCACATCTCAGCAGCCCAGATGCGCTGCCAGTTGGCCTTTCTCCATTGCTCCAGCACCTCAATACCTTTCTCGAAGTGAGTGGCCCAGAACTGGACACAGTATTCAAGGCGCGGCCTCACCAGTGCTGAGTACAGGGGGACAATCACTTCCCTGGTCCTGCCAGCCACACTATTCTTGATACAAGCCAGGATGCCATTGGCCTTGTTGGTCACCTGGGCATACTGCTGGCTCATGTTCAGCTGGCCGCCAACCAGCACCACCAGGTCCTTTTCCACTGGGTTTCTTTGCAGCAACTCTTCCCAAAGCCTGTAGCGCTGCAGGGGGTTGTTGTGGCCAAAGTGCAGGACTGGGCGCTTTGTCTTATTGAACCTCATCCCGTTGGCCTCGGCCTATTGATCCAGCCTGTCCAGATCCCTCTGCAGAGCCTTCCCACCCTCCATCAGATCAACACTCCCATCCAACTTAGTGTTGTCCCTGAACTTACTGAGGGTGCACTCGATCCCCTCATCCAAATCATTCATAAAGATATTAAACAGGTCTGGCTCCAATACTGAGCCCTGGGGAATACCACTAGTGACCGGCTGCCAACTGGATGTAGCACCATTCACCACCACTCTCTGGGCCAGCCAGTTTTTAACCCAGCAAAGGGTGCACCTATCCAAGCCGTGGGCTGCCAGCTTCTCCATGAGAATACTGTGGGAGATAATATCAAAGGCTTTACTGAAGCCCAGGTAGACACATCCACAGCCTTTTCCTCATCCACTAGGCGGGTCACCTGGTCATAAAAAAAGAACAGGCTGGTGAAGCAGGACCTGCCTTTCATAAACCCATACTGGCTGGACCTGATCCCCTGGTTGTCCTGTAGTTGCTGCATGATGGCACTCAAGATGATCCGCTCCATAACCTTCCCTAGAACCAAGGTCAGGCTGACAGGCCTGTAGTTTCCTCCTTCTGACCCTTGTAGATGGGCCAACTTCCAGTCATCTGGGACCTCCCCAGTTAACCAGGACTGCTGATAAATGATGGACAGTGGCTTGGCAAGCTCTTCTACCATCTCTCTCTCTACCCTCAGATGGATCTCATCTGGCCCCATAGACTAGTGAGTGTCTAAGTGGTTCAGCAGGTCACTAACTGCTTCCTCCTGGATTGCAGGGGGTCTATTCTGCTCCCTATCCCTGTCTACCAGCTCAGGGGGCTGGATACCCTGAGCGTAACTGATCTTTCTGTTAAAGATTGAGGCAAATATGGCATTAAGTACCTCAGCCTTTGCCTCATCCTCAGTGGCAGTGTTCCCCCCTGCATTCAATAAAGAATGGAGATTTTCCTTGGCCCTCCTTTTGTTGTTAATGCATTTGTAAAAACACTTTTTATTATATAGGACAGCAGTGGCCAGATTGAGTTCTAGCTGAGCTTTTGCCTTTCTAATCTTCTCTCTACATGACCTAATGACATCCTTGTACTGATGTTGCCTGCCCCTTCTTCCAAAGGTCATAAAGTCTCTGTAGTGGGTTTCTGTGGCTGGGTTTTGGTAGCGGGAGGGAGGGGCTACAGGAGTGGCTTCTGTTAGAAGCTGCTAGAAGCTTCCCCTGTCCGGTGGAGCCAATGCCAATCAGCTCCAGGATGGACTTCCTGCCACTGGCCAAGGTCAAGTCAATCAGGAGTAATAGTAATGCCTCTGTGTAACATATTTAAGAACAGAAGGTTGTTGCGCAGAAAGAATTCCAGCCAGGGAAGAACGGAGTGAGAACATGGGAACAACAAGGTAGACACCAAGGTCAGAGCAGAAGGAGGGGGAGGAAGTACTCCAGGCACCGTAGCTGAGGTCTCCGCAGCCAATGGCTCTTATCCTGTTAGTAATAAATTTAAGTACTATCATAGAATCAGCCAGGTTGGAAAGGACCTCTGAGATCATCAGGTCCAACCCTTGATCCACTACCACCGTGGTTACTAGACCATGGCACTAAGTGCCACATCCAGTCTCATCTTAAAAACCTCCAGGGACAGAGAATCCACCACTTCCCTGGGTAGCCCGTTCCAATGCCTGATTACTCTCTCTGTAAAGAATTTCTTCCTAATATCCAACCTAAACCTCCCCTGGCAGAGCTTAAGATCATGCCCTCTTGTTTTACTGATAGTTACCTGGGAGAAGAGACCAATCTCCACCTGGCTATAACCTCCTTTCAGGCAGTTGTAGAGAGTGATGAGGTCTCCCCTGAGCCTCCTCTTCTCCAGGCTAAACAACCCCAGTTCCCTCAGCCTCTCCTCATAGGACTTGAGTTCGAGTCCCTTCACCAGCCTCGTTGCTCTTCTCTGGACATGCTCCAGCACCTCAATATCCTTCCTGAACTGAGAGGCCCAGAACTGGACACAGTACTCGAGGTGTGGCCTCACCAGCACTGAGTACAGGGGAAGAATCACTTCCTTGGACCTGCTGGCCACACTTCCTGATACAGGCCAGGATGCCATTGGCCTTCTTGACTACCTGGGCACACTGCTGGCTCCTGTTCAGCTTCCTGTCAATCCAAACTCCCAGGTCCCTTTCTGCCTGGCTGCCCTCCAGTCACTCTGTGCCCAGCCTGTAGCGCTGGAAGGGGTTGTTGTGGCCAAAGTCCAGGACCTGGCACTCGGCCTTGTTGAACCTCATCCCGTTGGAATCAGCCCAACTCTCTAGTCTGTCCAAGTCCCTCTGCAGAGCCCTCCTGCCTTCCAGCTGATCGACACTCCCCCCCAGCTTGGTGTCATCTGCAAATTTGCTGATGGTGGACTCAATCCCCTCATCTAAATCATCAATAAAGATATTAAACAGAACTGGGCCCAATATTGATCCCTGGGGGACACCACTAGTGACCGGCCGCCAACTGGATGCAGTACTGTTCACCACCACTCTCTGGGCCCAGCCATCCAGCCAGTTCCTAACCCAGCAGAGTGCCCCTGTCCAAGCTGTGGGCTGCCAGCTTTTTCAGGAGAATGCTGTGGGAGACAGTGTCAAAGGCTTTGCTGAAGTCCAGATAGACCACATCCACAGCCTTCCCCTCATCCACCAGGCAGGTCACCTGATCATAAAAGGAGATCAGGTTGGTCAGACAGGACCTGCCCTTCCTAAATCCGTGCTGGTTGGGTCTGAGCCCTTGTCCATCCTGTAGGTGCTGTGCGATTGCACTTAGGATGATCTGCTCCATAACCTTGCCAGGCACTGAGGTCAGGCTGACGGACCTGTAGTTTCCCAGGTCCTCCTTCTGGCCCTTTTTGTGGATTGGCGTGACATTCACCAACTTCCAATCATCTGGGACCTCCCCAGTGAGTTAGGACTGTTGGTAAATGATGGAGAGCGGCTTGGCGAGCTCTTCTGCCAGCTCCCTCATCACCCTTGGGTGGATCCCATCTGGTCCCATAGACTTGTGAGGATCCAAGTGGCTCAGCAGGTCGCTGTTTCCTCCTGGATTACAGGGGGCTATTCAGCTTCTTATCTCTGTCTACAAGCTTCAGAAGCCAGCTGTCCTCAGGACAACCTGTCTTACTGTTGAAAACTGAGACAAAGAAGGTGTTAAATACCTCAGCCTTTTCCTCATCTTTGATAACTATGTTCCCCCCCATGCCCAATAAAGAATGGAGGTTTTCCTTGTCCCTCCTTTTCCTATCGATGTATCTGTAGAAAGACTTTTTGTTAACACAAGTGGCAAGATTGAGTTTAAATTGTGCCTTTGTCTCTCTAATTCTCTTTCTACAAGATCTAATTACATTCCTAAACTCTTCATGAGTAGCCAGCCCTTTTTTCCATAATCGGTAGGCTCTCTTTTTTACCCTAATTTCCTTCAAAATCTCCCTGTTCAGCCAGGTCGGTCATCTTCCCTGTCAGCTTGCCTTTCAGCAGACTGGGACAGCCTGCTCCTGTGCGTTCAAGACTTCCTTCTTGAAGCATGTCCATCCCTCCTAGACCCCTATGTTTTCAAGGGTTGTTTCCCAGGGTACGCTCTGAACCAGTCTTCTGAATAGGCTGAAATCTGCCCTCTGGAAGTCCAGTGTAGAGGTTTTATTGATGGCCCTCCTTGCATCCCTGAGTATTGAAAACTCTATTATTTCATGGTCACTGTGCCCCAGACAGCCTCCGATCACTACATCTCCCACCAGTCCCTCTCTGTTTGTGAACAGAAGGTCTAGCGGGGCCCCACCCCTGGTAGGCTCATTTACCAGCTGGAGCAGGAAATTATCCTCTATATGCTCTAGGAATCTCCTAGACTGCCTCTTCTCTGCTGTGTGGAGTTCCCAGCAGACATCTGGCAGGTTAAAGTCACCCACAAGAAAAAGGGCTGGCAATTTTGAGACATCCGCCAGCTGCTTGTAGAATAATTCATCATCCTCATCATCCTGGTTGGGTGGTCTGTAACAGACTCCGACCAGGATATCATCCTTGTTGGCCTTCCCCCTGGTTTTGATCCACAGGCACTCAACTTTATCGTTACTGACCTCGAGTTCTATAGAGTCAAGGGACTCTCTAACATATAGAGCCATCCCTCCACCTCTCCTACTTTGCCTGTCCCTTCTGAAGAGCTTGTAGCCACCCATGGCAGCACTCCAGTCATGCGAGTCATCCCACCACGTTTCCGTGATGGTGACTACATCATAGCTTTCCTGCTGCACGATGGCTTCCAGCTCCTCTTGTTTGTTACCCAGACTACGTGCATTGGTGTACATGCACTTCAGCTGGGTTGCTGATTTCACCCTTAACTTGAGCTTTCCACCCTTAGGCTCATTTCTGGAGAGCCCAGTTTCAATCCCTTATCCCTTCAAACCTAGTTTAAAGCCCTCCTGATCAGCCCTGCCAACTTACGGGCTATAGTCCTTTTGCCCTTGCTAGATAGATGAAGCCCATCTGATTTGAGGAGACTAGGTACCATAGAATTTGCCTCATGGTCAAAAAAAACCAAAATTCCACTGGTGGCACCAATCCTTTAGCCACCTGTTGATAAGATGGGTTTTCCTACTCCTCATTCATCCCTGCTACTGCAGGAACTGAGGCGAACACCACCTGTGCTCCTGTCCCATTAACTAATTGACCCAGCACCTTGAAATCCTTTTTAATCACCCTGGTACTTCTTCAATTAATGTCATCGCTGCCAGTCTGGACTACCAACAGTGGGTAATAATCAGAGGGCTGGATTAGCTCAGGGAGTCTCCTACTAATATCCATCACCCAGGCCCCAGGAAGGCAGCAGACCTCCCCGTGGGATGGGTCTGGTCGACATGCAGGGTCCTCAGTTCCCCTCAGAAGGGAGTCACCAACTACAACTACCCTTCTCTTTTTTCTTTATAGCTGTGGTTGTAATTCATCTGGTAGACAGGGTGCAACCCGAAGACCCTCCAGACAGATCTTCCTCCTGACTGTCCTCTACCTGATTCTCTGGGTCCAGGGCCTCATACCTGTTCTTTAAGGGCACCTGGGGAGGTGATGGGGGTCGGGAGGGGATTCTTTTACCTCTCTGATCAGGGACCTGTTTCCATTTCCCTCCATCTACTTGGTTTGCTCCATCTGCCTGATGGCAGGAGGGGCAGGGCTTCACTGTCTCCTGCTGGACTTCTTTTGGGGTCGAAAGGGTGCGACTCCATCAATTTCCCTTTCACTTTCCCTAATGCTTCTTAGCCTCTCTACCTCTTCCTTGAGCTCTGCCACCAGGCACAGCAAATCATTCACCTGCTTGCATCGTACACAGATGCCACTCACACAGTCCTCAGGTACTAATGCCAGGCTCAAACACTCTGCAGCCAGAGACCTGAACAGCTGCGTCCTTCTTGGTGGTTCTGTCTGTGTTAACACATCCCTTATGATAACAGCAGTAACGGCTTTCACTTTTTTGGAAACCATTGCTGGTTTTAGTTGAGTTGCAGGGGAAAGAAAAAAAAAAGGAAAAAAAAAAAGTTCACCTGAGAGAGCTGGGAGGTGGCTGTGCCCCTCCTGCGTGAACTGCCTTGCTAACTGCCGTGCCACATCCCTATTTACCCACTCCGGGTCGCTGGCGCTCCCAGCAGCTGTTTAAATCCCAGGTGGATGAGTGGGCTCCGCCCCCTAGTCAACTGATTCACCTCCCAGGAGAGCTCCATCCCCACTTTGAGTCTGTTTTGCCTGTGAAGGTAATCAGTAACTGACCTCTCCTGGCTATTATCTCAGTTCTTGAATCCTTAGCTGTTTTTTTCTCTCCTCTGCCCAGTTGCAGAGGGAGAGTGAGAGAGTGGCTTTAGTGGGTACCTGGCACCCGGCCAGGATCAACCCACTACACTCTCTCTTTTTTTTCCCTGAGTTCAAGTGAAAGCTCCCTATTCAGCCAGGATGGTCTTCTTCCCCACTGGCTTGTTTTTTGGCACATGGCGACAGCTTACTCCAGCACCTTTAAGATCTCCTTGAAGAATGTCCAGCCTTCCTGGACCCCTTTCTTTTTAAGGGCCATTTCCCAAGGGACTCTGTCAACCAGTGTGCTGAATACGCCAAATTCCACCCTCCGGAAGTCCAAGGTAGCAGTTTTGTTGACCCCCCTTCTTACTTTACTGAGAATTGAAAACTCTATTATTTCATGGTCACTGTGCCCAAGATGGCCTGCAAACACTACATCTCCCACCAGCCCTTCTCTGTTCATAAACAGTAGGTCCAGTGGGGCATCACCTCTGGTTGGCTTACTTACCAGCTTGTGTCAGGAAGTTCTCTTCCACACACTCCAGGAACCTCCTAGACTGCCTCCTCTCTGCTGTGTTCAGTTTCCAGCAGACATCTGGCAAGTTGAAGTCCCTCACGAGAGCAAGGGCTGGCAATTGTGAAACATCAGCCAAATGCTTATAGAATATTTCATCTGCCTCTTCATCCTGGTTGGGTGGTCTATAACAGACTCCCACCAGGGTATCTGCCTTGTTGGCATTCCCGCCGATTCTTACCCATAAGCATTCGACCTTATCATCACTATCCTTGAGCCCTATACAGTCAAAACACTCCCTAATGTACAGAACCACCCCACCACCTCTCCTTCCTTGCCTGTCCCTTCTGAAGAGCTTATAACCATCCATTGCAGCACTCCAATCATGCAAGTCATCCCACCACATTTCTGTGATGGCAACTGCATCATAGCTTTGCTGCTGCACAATGACTTCCAGCTCCTCCTATTTGTTACCCACACTGCTGCATTGGAGTAGATGCACTTGAGCTGGGCTATTGATTTCACCCCCAATGCTGGCCTGCCAAATAATTATTTTGAGAAGAGTGGAGTAGAAAGGCCAACGGAAGTTCTTGCTTTTTTTTTTTATTCTGCCCTTAAAAAAAAACCAAACCAAAACATTATGAACAACAACAATTTTGATAAATGGAGAGGACAAACTTACTAATTAGAAAATATTATTTGTGAAGATAAAACTTATTGAGAATTTTTTACAACTTAATGAGGGGGAAAGAGCTTGCAGACAATTTGTGTTTGTAAAACTGATATGGGTAATAGGTTTTATTCTATATATTAGACATTCATATTAAAACTGTTTGTTCATTTATGCTTAAATATTTTTTTAATATCTAATGCATCCCTTTGAATGTCCATGTATGATATGACATGGAAAGAGTCTTAAAAACTGAACTGCAATAAAACAATATGCTTATCCCATATCTTAGACCTCTAATGATGACAGTGATTCAGAGCACCCAGTCTACATAGCCAAAAGATTTAAATAGTTCATGAGGAAATGTATGGGATTCCAGAAGGTGTTCAGAGCTCCTAAGCTGGATATTTACCTTTTAGATAATGAAGCTCCTCCTGCATCATTGCCAACTTTATGGAGCTGTGGGAGGTAAAAAAGAGCTGAGTTGCCCAGGTATATCTGGGAAGATCTTCAGACTTAAAATAGATAGTGATTTGCAGAATAAAAATCTGCAGAGCATTTTGCAAGCATATTATGCTGTGAGTGTATTGTTATGATCCTGCAAAGACTTAAATATAGCTTTAAAATACTAGTTAAATTAATGTGCTTAGGTTTAAGCATGGTGGATGTGCCTGTTTGTGATATGTTTGTCTTTACAGGCAAGATACATTTGCTAAGAGTCATTAAAACTGCAGGAATTAGCAACAAGTCTCCAAAGTAACTGATAAAAGGAATCAGTATCTGGAATGCAGTGAGACTAAATTGGAGTATGCATGAAGCCTTTCAATTTGTAGTATAGTAAATATGCCATGTGTTTCTTGTGAAAGATTCCTTGTCATTTGTAAACAATCATTCAAAGAAAAGTCTATATTCAGTTACAGAAGTGGTTTTGGAGATCTGCCATAATACTATTTTCTCCTTTTGGTGACATGATATACTGACCACTGTGAAGAAGCTTATGTTTTGGATGTAAAAATTCAGCAAAGGATTTTGTGGTGCAAGATTCCAAAATGGAAAGATGGAAAGGAATTTTGTATCAGGAGTATGAAAATTAAACCTATAGTACTTTGGGCTTTCCTCACGATAAGTTTATATCCATCTTTTCTTGGACTGGATTCACATGTAGAAGTACTTTTCAAAAACAGGTATTAGAAGGAAAGAATTATCAGAATTATACAGATAAAATATCTTTAGTGAAATTTAAAGTAAATTAAGAAACTGAACCAGAATATTCAATGTCGTCATCATTTGTTGTTTGCTTTAAAATTAAAAGGAATACAAAAGAATTTGGCAGGCTATTATAAAATCCTGTTGCTGTGAATAATTCCATTATATCTAACACTCCTGCTTGCATAAAGCTATAGAAATAATTTATTATGTTTGGGCTCCTGAGTCCTACTGCGTATTACTGTGTTACTGTGTAACAGAGAACTGAGAGGTGAAAGATGACAGTTGCTCTTTCACAGCAGGATTAACTAGCTCAGTACTTGTAGTTAGATCTTAACTCAGTTAATTGTCACAGATTGGCAAGAATTTTCAATATGGAACTACAGTTCTTTAAAAAATTATACAATCTAGAGGAGGAAATTTTTTTAAAAATCCCAACTTACAAATATAAAAAAGATTATGGTTTTGTAAGCAAAAGAGATAGTTTGTGCCAGTATGACAAAATGCAATGCATTTAAGATACAGAAAGGGCATTTCACATTCAGTAACAGGAAAAAATATTTGAAATTATACATGAAAAATGGGAGAATGGAAAAATGAAAATCTTCAAGAAGAAAATTTTTATATTTAACTATTAAAACCCAACATTATTAATCAATACATCTAATCCTGCCAATAGTGCAAATGAGATGGCCTCATGACCTTTCACAAATCTCATCTAGCTGAGGTCTGAACTAGCACAACAGTACCGCTATAACCATCTCTTCCTTTGGTAACTCAAAAGAGGTGAACTTCACAGAAACAAAAGCAGAACTGTAAATAATGTGCATAGGGCTTATTATTTCCAGTCACAAAATATCACCATCTATAAATAAAACACTCCCAAGGCATGCAGCCATGATGCTCATCTAGGAGGGAAAAAAGCTATGAAGTCATTATCTTTCCCAAGGACAAAAAAAAGTATTGGAGCTTTTTATAACCAAGCAATGCCTATGGATATAACTTATGTTCATCAGATTACTTGTGTTCATCAGTTATATACTTTATACCAAAAAGTCAAAGCCTTCATAATAAATAGGCCTAAAGTGTGTGCTGAATTTCAGATTATTATTTGTGGAATTTTGAATGATTGAGAGAGCAACTCTTTTGTCTTGCCTAGCATGATTCTGCTCTGACTTTCTGCATTACTGTCTTTCTGATTTCTAGGGTAAATTATATTTTTAATTAATCACTTTAGAAACTGAAGCTGTCAGTGGCCTTTTAAAATGACTATACATACAAAGAACACTTTTAGATGAACATTAATTTTTTTAATTTTTGTTTTGATTTTTATTTTCCCCCCTCCAGTGCAAAGTTTAGAGAATGAGTTTTCATACCTAGAGGATAATTAGACTTGAATTTTGTTGCTTAAAGTTTTAGAATTAATTCTTTTGATTTTGAGCTTTTTTTAACTGTTAAAGTCCAAGTAAGCAAGTAAATATGTGCAGAAATTACCCTTTATATTGTTATTATTACATACTGTAGGAATAAAGTTTGTTTGAAGTGCATGAATAAAAAGTTAGTGAAATTACAGGAGAAACAATCTAATATAGCAATAATAAGTGCATTCACTGTGCATCTGAGAGGAGGGGGGAAAACAGTTTTCACTCATTTTGGCCTGAAATATTGTGTCCAGGTTTCCAGGATTCCGACATCAGAACCCAGATAACACTGACTAGAACCATAGGGCTTTACAATAAAAGCTAAAATATTGACCATATGATGGCAAAAAGTGATTAACTTATTCTCTTCTAGCTACTCTCTGATGAAGTTGGTGGTGCTGTGGAGGAGGATCTCCTCCTTTTTGACAAAGACCATGATTGCTCAGCACTGTAGGCAACATGTTTATAATTTTGTATTTGAGTCTCAAGGAGATCCTTCTGTTGTTGACTGATTGTCTGGCTAATCAGTCCAGGGAGAGCTTGAATGCTACCAATTAAAGCTTCCAGTTTAGTCTCCAGAGTAACAATTCTCTTCTCAAAATCTTCACTTCTTTCATTTAAGTCAGAAATCATGTCATACATGATGTTTTGAGTCTGAAAGTAGAAGGATGTAGAAAAGGTTTAGAGAGATCTTACAAATATTATAACATGCAGTGCAAATCTAAAAGGATTCTTAAATGCTTTTGCATTTCAAAAAAAAGAAGATATGAGTATTCTAACAAGATCTAGTCTTGTGAAATAATTTTACCTGTAGGTGCATGACAGACTCCCTACTGGTGCTAGATTTGTTGAGCAGAAATGTAACACTGATATTTTAAGTTGCATTTTAAATGTCAAGCTCTTATTGAATTCAACAAAACACCAGACCTTTTTAGAAGTTTGGATGCTTAGAAATGCACTGTCATAAGATTTGTGAACAGAATTAGTTGTGTGTCACAAGGAAACCAAAGGTTTCAAAGCACAGGGATGCGCCCTTCACTTTTCTCCATTTCCTCTGATTTTCAAGCATATTCACACTTTTAAAAAGAAAACAATTTGCTTGTTTTCTCCTTATACTGTGCTTGAACCTGTTGTAATAAGAGTAGTTGGGTGGATTGCTTTTGAAATGTAGAGCAAGGAGTAAAAACTCAAGTGTACGCTCCTCTACTTCTACCTTCCCCTATCTATCTGTCCTCTACAAAATGGTGTTTGGTATCAGAAAGTCTATCAGGTAAACTTTAAAATGTCATAATGCTTAGTACAAATGAAATCTTAAGTATGTTAATTCATAAAGTCTGTAACTTTCTATTTGACTTCCATTTGTTTCTTTTGCAATTAATGCAGGGAAATTACTAAAACTAATGACTGGATTTCTCCCTCTTGTAGACTGAGACAAGATTAGACATAATCTAAATTTAAAATAACTGGTCATAATTCAGTAGATAAACTGACTGAAATTTATAATCCATTTTAAAGGAATGAAAAATTAATTGAATGACTACCTGAAGTGCAAAGCACAGAAATATCAGACAAGTGTCTATAATGCATTTTCTCTGTCCTGTATCAAGATGATAGCATAATTGTTGAAAGAAAACTAATCTACATATAATATCTGAAAAGTCCTTATCAGTTGCCAGAAGCAGAGTGAAATGTATTTTCAGTAACTGAAGTTGTCAGGTGTTTCTCTACTACAAAAGAGGAACAAACACTGAAAGTTTGCTTTGATGCTGCACTTTAAATTGATCTGGGTTTTGAGGTACCTGAAGATATTTGTATGAGAAACCCTTGGGAAAAGTATATAAATACTTCTAATGAAGGTTCAAATGAAGTTCATATAAAATAACTGTTATATATTGCAGTCTAATGCGAAACATGGAATGCTCTCAGCTCAGCACTGTATGTCTCATTACTGTTTTACATTTTTTTAAAAAGTAACATTTAACAACAGGCAAGTAGTGTGTGTTAGGTTATGTAATAAAATTCTAATCTTCACACCCACAAATGAGCATAGACAGACAATGGCAGGTGGGGGATCTGAATAATACCCTGACATGGCTACTCTCAGGCCCGTAAAAGGAGTCAGCAGTCCATAACCGGCCCATCTCCACAAGTCCAGATGAGCACAGGGGCAGAATCTAATCACTTGGGGCAACAACTTCTCTAAGAATCCTGTTCCAGTGTTTGACCACCCTCTCAGTAATGAAATGTTTCCTAATGTCAATCCAAACCTCTCCTGATGCAGCTTTGAACTATTCCCAGTCATCCTGTCACTGGATACCAGGGAGAAGAGATCAGCAACTCCCTCTTCATTTGCTCTCCTCAGGAAGCTGTAGAGGTCACCTCTCATCCCCCTTCTCTCCAAACTAGGCAAACCCAGTGTCCTTAGCCGCTCCTCACAAGACATGCCTTACAGCCCTTTCACCAGCCCAACCTCATGGAAAGGCAAAGAATGGAAGCTGGTGACTTCTGGTAGAAGACTCCTGCTCCACCTTAGGGCTTACAACTACAAAATAGGTTCACTGTCCTCAGAGCTGAGGAGGAGCTGGATGTGCTTTCAAGCAAAGCATCTGGACCAATGGACCCTGAACCATGCAAGACCACCAGGAGGAAGTGGTAAGTGATAGTAATGGGCAACTCCCTGCTACAGGAGACAGAGGCACTGATCTACTGACCTGACCTATTGTCTAGAGAATTTTCTTGCTTGTTGAGGGCCTGGATCCCGGTTGTTGTGGAGAGAATTCTCTACTTCCCATCAGCAGGCAATGTCCAGCCGCTTCCTGGAAAGTAGGGCCTCAGTACCTGTAGCGCTTCCTCCAGAAGACAAACGCCTTAATAATGAATGCCTCCCTCCCCTCCTCCTTTCTCTTTGCTTTTGTTGCTGAGCAGATGTCATATGGTATGGAATATCTCTTTGGTCAGATTGGGTCAGCTGTTCTGGCTATATCCCCTCCCTACCTCTTGCCCACCCCCAGCCTACTGGCCTTTGGGGGGAGGGTGATGGTGGTAGCTGGAAACACAATCTCCATGCTGTGGAAGCACTGCTCAGCAGTAGCCAAAACATTGGTGTGTTATCAACACCTATATAGCAACAAATACAAAACACAGCACTGTGAGGGCTGCTATGGGGAAAGTTAATTCCATCCCAGCCAGACCCAATACATGTACATATTCTGCATTAATATTTTATGTTACAGTGACCTACACTTTTATATGGTTCCTCTGTTGATCTCGGCATCCTTAAAAATACTAATCAAGTGTGAATTATCCCAAATCCTGGTATCCAAATGCTGTTACTTTAAAATGGCTGCATCATACTCACTTTTTTTGAGTATCCTTATTCACGTGAAAATCAGTAATGTGAATTCAATTAATTCTTGCTCATACACCCAGTTTTTTTCTTATATCACGACTACATACTGCAGAAGCTCTTTTTGTACCAAAATAACTTAGGCTAAGTAAAATTACCATATTATTTCAGCTGCCAGAAAGTCTCTTTTGAGAATAAAATTTTTAAAAAGTCTTACTTTACGTTACTGGATTTCATAATTTCCAATACCTTTTATCATGTTTTAAAGTAAATTTTTGTGCTCGTTTAAAATAAATAATTGTGCAGGTTTAACCTGGGGTAGAGTAAATTTTCTTCATAGTAGCTAGTGTGGGGCTATGCTTTGGATTTGTGCCTAAAACGGTGTTGATAACACAGGGAGTACTTACACAGGGTCAAGGCCTTTTCTGCTTCTCACAGTGTCCCACCAGCAAGGAGGCTGGGGATGCACAAGAAGTTGGGAGGGGACACAGCTGGGACAGCTGACCCCAACTGACCAAAGGGATATTCCAGACCATATGACATCATGCTCAGCAATAAAACTAGGGGAGAGGTGGGCAGGGGGGCTGCTGCTCGGGGACTGGCTGGGAATCGGTCTGCCGGTGGTGAGCAATTGCTTTCGTTTGTATCACTTGCCTTTCTTGGGGGTTATTTTTCCCTCTCTTTGTTATTTTTCTAGTTTCCTTGCAAGTTATTGCTCTTGCTGTTGTTGTTACTATTACTGTTGTTTTTGAACTGGTTTCATATCGTGACCAACTGACCCTTAACCATGAAAGACCACCAAGAAACGCTGAGTGATAATAATGAGTGACTCCCTGCTGTAGGAGACAGAGGCACTGATCTGCCAACCTGACCTATTGTCTAGAGAAGTTTCTTGCTTGTTGGGGGCCTGGATCTAGGATGTCATGGAGAGAATGCTGGAGCTTGTCCAACCCTCTGACTATTATCCCCTGCTTTTCTTTCATGTGGGCACCAATGACTACTGGGGCAACCAGGTGAGTATCAAAAGTGACAATTGAGCTTTAGGAGTGATAGCCAGGGGCATGGAGTCCCAGGTGGTATTCTCCTCAATCCTGTTGGTGAGAGGAAAGGGTGTAAGGAGGAGGGTACTGATACAGCATGTCAACAATTGGCTGTGGAGCTTGTGTAAACAACAGGCTTTTGTTTTTTATGACCATGGGATCCTGTTTGAGGATGAAGGTGTGCTTGGGAGATATGGGCTCCACTTCACCAAGTGGGGAAAAGATATCTTTTCCAGTAGGATGGCTGACCTGGTAAGGAGAGCTGTAAACAAGGAGGACAGGTGAGGGAGTAACCAGCAATCTTGTAAGGGATTATCCTGTAAGGGATAGACAGGGCCAAGGAGCAAAATGCCTGGAGTAATGTGGCTGAAAGGGAATGCAACATAAAGAAATTAGGGCTTAAACAGGACCACCTCCAACAGTCACATGTAAGCAAGGAAGTGCCTGCAAGGCACCATTATGATAAAGAAAACCCCAACAGATTCTTTCTGGGAAATCAGTATGATGGGGTGATTGGACAGGATACTAAATAATTTCATCTAGGCTCCCTTTCCCATGATCTGTTGGACCAGATGATTGTTTGAAGTCGCTTCCAACCTGGGCTATTCTATGATTCAATATTTGAAAAATGCCAGGAGGCCTGCATGGATGAAAAAGGAGCTCCTGGCAGAACTCACACATAAAAAATTAAGTATACAGAGGGTAGAAGCAGGGACAGGAAACCTGGGAGTAATACAGAGATGTTTTCCAGGCATGCAGCAATACAGTGAGGAAAGCCAAAGCCTACCTGGAATTGAATCTGGCAAGGGATGATGAGGACAACAAGGGCTTCTATAAATACATAGGTGACAAAAGGAAGACTAGGGAAAGTGTGGGCCCATTGCTGAATGGGACAGGGGCCTTGGTGACACAGGACATGGAAAAGGCTGAGGTACTGAATGCCTTCTTTGCCTCAGTCTTCACAAGCAAGACCAGTCTTCAGGAATTCCAGGTCCCAGAAATCAGAAGGAAAGTCTGGAGCAAGGAAGAATTACCCTTAGTGGAAGAGGATCAGGTCAAGGAATACTTAAGCTGCGCTATGCTGTGTACCATACTGCACTATGGTGCACATACAGCGTGACCTTCAGGCCTGTGTTGTGCTGCACAAATCCCTTGGTCACAGGATAGCAGGATAAACTCAGCCAGCTCATTGTAACAGAGGATCCTGCAGGCAGCTCCCAGTTGGTACTGCTGATTATGCCACTTGTGTGGCTTTGCCTTTATCTACAAGCACAGCAAGAAGTTCTTACGTGAACATCCTTCCTCTTTGACAGTAGAAATTATAGAGTTGTTTCCTTATAAGAAAATCCTATAATGGCTTGAAAGACCAAAAGGGGATAATCTCAGCTATGGATGGGGTCTGCATGGCATGCCGCACGTGGATTGGAGTCCTGTTCAATGCTACACTGCTCAGGGTTCCCAGCATCTAAAGGGTTGCTATTCTCTCCTTATAGAGTTAGTTAAATAATATTTTAAATGAAACCTTACAGAGTCTAAGTGCCTTTCTTACTGGAATCATGACAGACCAGAACCTCCCAGTGCAAAACAGGGCCACTAAGATGATTAGAGGACTGAAGCATTTCTGCTATGAGGAAAGGCTGAGAGAGTGGGGACTGTTTAGCCTAGGGAAGAGAAGGCTCAGGAGGATGTCATCAATGAAGGGAGCGTTAGGGAGTGTTTTGACTGTCCAGAGCTTGACGATGCTGATGAAAGGGTCAAGCGTTTATAGATAAGAACCGGGGGAAAGGCCAACAAGGCAGATATCCTGGTGAAAGTCAGTTATAGATCACCCAACCAGGATGAAGAGGCAGACAAAATATTCTATAAGCAGCTGAGAGAAGTCTCACGATCATCAGTCATCACTAGCCCTTGTTCTCCTGGGGTACTTCAACTTGCCAGATGTCTGCTGGAAATACACTACGACTGAGAGGAAACAGTCTAGGAGGTTCCTGGAGTGTGTGGAAGAGAACTTCCTGACACAGCTGGTGACTGAGCCAACCAGGGAAAGTGCCCTGCTGGACCTGTCATTTGCTATTAGAGAAGGACTTGTGGGTGATGCGATGGTTGGAGGCCGTCTTTGGCATAGCGAACATGAAATGATAGCGTATCTCAACATTTCCCCCATCATTAGGCTGGGGGTGGGCAAGGTCCTGGGAGGGGACACAAGTAGGTGCCAGCTGACTCAAACTAACCAAAGGGATATTCCAGAACATATGATGTCAGCTCTGATATAAAAGCTAAGGAAAGGAGGACAAAGGTGGGGGCATTTGTTATTTACAACGTTTGCCTTCCAGAGCAACTACTACATGTGCTGAAGCCCTGCTTCCCAGGAAGTGGCTGGACATCGCTTGCTGATGGGAAGTAGAGAATAAATCTTTTTTGCCATAAACCAAAGTAAGGTAAAGGGACCTGCATGGGAGATCCAATTCTTGGGAGTAAAATGGCAGGATGGATGCTGTCATGTGCCTTCAGATGTGGTTAACAAAATAACAACTGTCTCCACCAGCTAGCAAGAAGGAAACACAAGTTTTCCTAGGCCTTGTGGGGTTCTGGAGGATGCACATTCCAGGTTATAGTCAGCTTGTGAGCCCCCTCTATCGACTGACCCAGAAGAAGAACCATTGTGAGTGGAGCCTTGAGCAACAACAGGCCTTTAAGCAGATCAAACAGGAAACAGCTCATGCAGTAGCTCTTGGGCCTGTTTGGACAGGACCAACCATGCAAAATATCCTCTACACTGCATCTGGGGAGCAGCAAAGAACATCAGGAGAAAGCCGAGGTCGACACTTAGGGTTTTGGAGCCAGGGTTATTGAGGATCAGAAGCCCACCACACTCCAATTGAAAAGGACATATTAGCAGCCTATGAGAGGGTTTGAGCCACCTCAGAAGTTGCTGGGACAGAAGTATGTCTCCTCTTGGCACCGCGATTGCCCGTGCTGCATTGGATGTTCAAAGGGAACATCCCCTCAACACATCACGCAACTGGTGCTACATGGAGTAAGTGGGTAGCATTGATTACACAACGGACCCAAATGGGGAAACCCAGGAATCCTGGAAGAGATTATGGACTGGCCAGAAGGCAGAGATTTTGGAGCATTGCCTGAGATGACTTGTGCCCAAGAAGCACCACCGTATAATGAGTTACTAGAAAATGAAAGAGGCTATGCTCTATTTACTGATGGATCCTGCCATGTGGTAGGAAACCACTGGAGGTGGAAAGCTGCTGTGTGGAGTCCCACATGACAGGTCGCTGAGGCTGCTGAAGAAGAGGGCGAGTCAAGCCAATTTGCAGAAGTGAAAGCCATCCAAGTGGCCCTAAAGATTGTCAAATGAGAAAAGTGCCCTGTTCTGTATCTCTGTACTGACTCCTGGATGGCGGCTAACGCCCTGTGGGGGTGGCTCCAGCAATGGAAGAAAACCAATTGGCAATTCAGGGGTAAACCCATCTAGGCTGCTGCATTGTGGCAGGACATCGCTGCATGGGTAGAAAACATGGCTCTGAAGGTGCATCATGTAGATGCTCATATGCCCAAAAGTTGCGCCACTGAAGAACATCAGAACAATGAGCAGGTGGATAAGGCTGCCAAGATTGGAATAGCTCAGGTAGACTTAGACTGGGAGCAGAAGGGTGAGCTATTTATAGCCCGATGGGTCCATGAAACATCAGGACATCTAGGAGGAGATGCAACATACAGATGGAATTGTGATTGAGGGGTCGACCTGACCATGGAGACCATCACACAGATTATTCATGAATGTGTGGCAATTAAGAGAGCCATGTGAGTAAAATCTCCCTGGAATAGAGGGCAATGGATGGGTTTCCAATATGGTGAGGCCTGGCAAATTGACTACATTGGACCACTGCCACGAACATGCCAAGGCAAGAGCTACATACTCACCATGATGGAGGCAATGACTGGCTGGCTGGAAACATACCCTGTAAACCAGGTCACTGCTCGGAACACCATCTTAGGCCTTGAGAGGCACATTCTGTGGCAACATGGTACCCCAGAGAGAATTGAATCAGACAGTGGGGCTAACTTTCGAAATAACCTCATCAACTCTTGGGCAAAGAAACATGGCATTGAGTGGATATATCACATCCCTTATCACCCACAAGCCTCTGGGAAGATTGAGAGGTATAATGGGCTGCTGAAGACTATGTTAAGAGCCTTAGGTAATGAGGCATTGTACTGGGTCTGGCTGAGATGGAGTTCATTTCCCCATAGTAGCCCTCACAGTGCTGTGCTTTGCATTGGTAGCTAGAAAGGTGTTGAGAACACACCAGTATTTTGGTTACTGCTGAGCACAGCATCAGTACTGTAACATTCCTTCCCCAATCAAGGGCAAGATCCTGGGAGGGGACACAAGTAGGCCAGCTGACCCAAACTAACCAAAGGGGTATTCCAGACCATATGACATCAGCTCAGATATAAAAGCTAAGGAAAAGAAGAGGAAGGGCAGGCATTTGTTGTTTACAGTGGTTGCCTGCTGAGAAACTGTCCTGCATGCTAAAAGCCCTGCTTCCCGGGATGTGGCCAGACATTGCTCGCTAATGGGAAGTAGAGTTATTTTCCAGTTAGCTTGTGCGTGCACAAGCTTTTGCTTTTGCTTTAGTAAACTGCCTTATCTCAACCTACTAGTCGTTTTCCATCTTATTCTCTCTCCCCTGTCCTGCTGGGAAAGGGAGTGATAGAGTGGCTTGGTGGGTACTTGGCATCCAGCCAAGGCCAACCCCCTACAGTCTTTTTTTGGCACCCGAACATGGGGCGACACAAAGGCAGTTATATATATATTGCATGCTGTAGTAATAGTAGCTATCGAGTAGCAAAGCTTCTGTGCAGGGCACGGAGTTTGCCAGCTGCACTGCTTATCTCTTTATTTTGCTGAGTTTGGGAACATACTAATATAAATAATGGCTCCATGCTTTGCCCTTACACTGACGGCCTTGTCATGCTGGGGGAGCCTCTTCTGGGGATGGTGGAGGAATACATGGAATACACCCTCCCTGCCTGAGATTGATGTGAATGGCTTTATAATGAAGTCTCCCATGGTCTTTTCTCATCCTTATGTAAGCTGTTTAATACTGTTAATATTACTAATACTGTTGGCACACTATGGAGTTCATGGAATCTGGTGTTATCCGGGTGTAAGAGAAAACAATGTTTAGGTGAAGATATATTGATATGTGCCCTGAGGTGTCCAGCTCCTGGGTGGCAGGGTGTGTGGAAGGATTTGGGCAGGTTCCTAGGGCAGTTGACATCTTCCATTACCTGGGACTTCACACCTGAACAGGTAATCAACCCTGGCAAACTGACAAGTCACCTGATGGAAGGGTGCCTTGCCTACCCCAATGAAAACCAGCAGCTTCTTGCCCTGTACTGGGGCCTGGCCTGTCTTCTGGAAATATAATATGGCTGAGGGGAAACAGTCTAGGAGGTTCCTGGAGTGTATGGAAGAGAACTTCCTGACCCAGCTGGTGACTGAGCCAACTAGGGAAGGTGCTCTGCTGGACCTGTTGTTTGTGAACAAAGGATTGGTGGGTGATGTGATGGTGGGAGGCTGTCTTGGGCACAGTCACCATGAAATGATAGCATTTTCCATTATCAGAGAAGTAAGGATGGGGTTCAGCAGAACTGCTACCTTGGACTTCCAGAGGGCAGACTTTGGCCTGTTTAGGGACCTGGTTAACAGAATCCCTTGGGAGGCAGGCCTGAAGGGCCAAGGAGTACAGGAAGGCTGGACATTCTTCAAGAAGGGGATCTTAAAGGCACAGCCTTATGTGCCAAAAGATGAGCCGACAGGGAAGAAGATCGGCCTGGCTGAACAGAGAGATTTGGCTGAAACTCAGGAAAAAAAAGCAGAGTTTATGAATGTTGGAAGAAGGGGCAGGCCACTCAGGAGGACTACAAGGATGTCATGAGGTTATACAGGAAGAAAATTAGAAGGGCCAAAGCCCAACTAGTCCAACTTTATCTGGCTACTGCTGTAAAAGACAATAAAAAATTTTTAAAAATACATTAGCAACAAAAGGAGGTCCAAGGTGAATCTCCATCCTTTATTGGATGTGATGAGAAACATAGATACAAAGAATGAGTAAATGGCTGAGATACTTTATACTTTCTTTGCCTCAGTCTTTAACAGTAAGACCAATTGTTCACAGGGTACCCAGACTTCTGAGCTGGAAGACAGGGATGGGGAGCAGAATAAAGCCCCCATAATCCAAGGAGAAATGGTCAGTGACTTGCTACAACACTTGGACATGCACAAGTCTATGGGACTGGATAGGATCCACCAAAGGAGCTGGAAGAAGTGCTCACTGATCCACTTTCCATCATTTACCAGCACTCCTGGCTAACTGGGGAGGTCCCAGTTGACTGGAGGTTAGCCAATGTGACGCCATCTAAAAGAAGGGACAGAAGGAGGATCCGGGGAACTACAGGCCTGTCAGCCTGACCTCGGTGCCAGGGAAGGTTATGGATCAGGTCATCTTGAGCACCGTCACAGGGCACATACAGGACAACTAGGTGATCAGACCCAGCCAGCATGGGTTTATGAAAGGCAGGTTCTGCTTGATGAACCTGATCTCCTTCTATGACAAGGTGAACTGCTTGGTGGATGAGGGAAAGGCTGTGGATGTTGTCTATCTAGACTTCAATAAAGCCTTTGACACCATTTCCCACAGCATTCTCCTGGAGAAACTGGTTGCTCATGGTATGGATGGGTGTACTGTTTGCTAGGTAAAAAGCTGTCTGGATGACTGAGGCCAAAGGGTCATGGTGAACGAAGTTAAATCCAGCTGGTGGATAATCACAAGTGGTGTTCCCCAGGGCTCAATTTTGGTGACAGTTCTGTTTTATATTTTTATCAACAATCTGAATGAGGGAGTGGACTTCACCCTCAGTAAGTTTGCAGATGACACCAAGTTAGGTGGGAGTTTTGATCTGCTGGAGGGTAGGAAGACACTGCAGACGGATCTGGAGAGGCTGGATCGATGGGCTGAGGTCAATTGTATGAGGTTCAACAAGGCAAAATACCAGATCCTGCACTTCTGACACAACAACCCCATGCAATGCTATAGGCTTGGGGCAGTGTGGCTGGAAATCTGTCTGGCTGAAAAGGATCCGAGGGTGCTAGTCGACAGCCAGCTGAACACAAGCCAACAATGTGCCCAGGTGGCCAACAAGGCCAATGACATCCTGGCTTGTATCAAGAATAGTGTGGCCAGCCGGGCTAGGGAAGTGATTGTCCCTCTGAACTTGGCACTGGTGATGCCACACCTCAAGTGCTGTGTTCAGTTTTGGGCCTCTCACTAGAAGAAAGACATTGACATGCTGGAGCAAGTCCAGAGAAGGGTAACTAAGCTGGTGAAGGATCTGGAGGGTAAGTCCTATGAGGAGCATCTGAGGGAGCTGGGGCTGTTTATTCTGGAGAAAAGGAGACTCAGGGGAGACCTTGTCACTCTCTACAACTACCTGAAAGGAGGTTGTAGCCAGGTGGGTATCAGTCTCTTCTCCCAGGAAACTAGCAACAGGAAAAGAGGACATAGTCTCAAGCTGCACCAGTGGAGGTTCAGGTTGGACATCAGGAAGAATTTCTTCATGGAAAGAGTTGTTAAACATTGGAATGTGCTGCCCAGGGAGGTGGTGGAGTCACTGTCTCTGGAGGTGTTCAAGAAATGACAGGACATGACACTTGGTGCCATGGTCTAGTTGGCAAGGTGACGATCAGTCAAAGGTTAGACTTGATGATCTCAGAGGTCTTTTCCAACCTAAATGATTTTGTGATTCTGTGAAAGTAAATTTCACTCCTATCTTCAAGAAGGGCAAGAACAGTTGAGGTGAATGGTGTTAAATCCAGCTGGCGGCTGGTCACTAGGGTTCCCCAGGGCTCAGTATTTGGGCCAGTTCTGTTTAATATCTTTATTGATGATCTGGATGAGGGGATCTAGGGCCCCTATTACAAGATAGACAATGAGGTGCTGGAGTGTGTCCAAATAAGCACAATGAAGCTGGTGAAAGGGCTAGAGCATAAGTCTTATGAGGAGCAAATGAGGAAACTGGGATTGTTTAGCCTGGAGGAAAGAAGGCTTGGGGGGGACCTCCAACTACCTGAAAGAAAGTTGTAGTGAGGTGGTGGTTGGTGTCTTCACCCAGGTAACAAGTGACAGGATAAGAGGAAATGGCCTCCAGTTGCGCCAGGGGAGGTTTAGATTGGTTATTAGGAAAAATTCCTTCACTGAAAGGGTTGCCAAGCAGTGGCACAGGTTTCTCAGGGAAGTGGTAGAATCACCATCCCTGTAAGTGTTCAAAAAACATCTAGAAGTGGCACTTGGGGACATGGTTTAGTGATGAAGATGGCAGTGTTAGGTTAACAGTGGGACTTGATGAACTTGGAGGTCTTTTCCAAACTTAATGATTCTATGATTCTAAGAAGGAAGACCAGGGAACTACAGGCCAGTCAGCATCACCTCTGTCCTGGGGATGGTGATGGAGCAGCTAGCTGTGGAAACCATCTCTAGGCACATGAAGGACATGAAAAGTTGTCAGCAAGGATTCACCAAGGGGAAGTCAGTCATGTTTGACCAACTTAATAACCTTCTGTGTTTTCATAAATACATGAATAACAAAAGGAGATCCAAGGAAAACCTCTGTTCTTTATTGGACATAGCGGGGAATATAGTCACCAAAGATGAGGAAAAGGCTGAGATATTTAACATCTTCTTTGCCTCAGTCTTCAACAGTAAGACCAGTTATTCTCAGGACAACTGGCCCCCTGAGCTGGTAGACAGGGATGGGGAGCACAATGGACCCCCTGCAATCCAGGAGGAGGTAGTTACTGACTTGCCGTGCCACTTAGATGCTCACAAGTCTATGGGACTGGACGGGATTCATCCTAGGGTGATGAGGGAGATGGCGGAAGAGCTCGCTAAGCATCTCTGTCATTTATCATCAGTCCTGGCAAACCGGGGAGGTCCCAGATGACTGGAGGTTGGCCAGTGTGATGCCCATCCACAAGAAGGGCCAGAAGGAGGACCAAGGGAACTACAGGCCTGTCAGCCTGACCTTGGTGCCCAGCAAGGTTATGGAGCAGATCATCTTGAGTGTGATCACACGGCACATACAGGACAACCAGGGGATCAAGCCCAGCCAGTACAGGTTTAGGAAAGTCAGGTCCAGCCTGATCTCCTGGGGTTGTTTAGCCTGGAGAAGAGGAGGCTCAGGGGTGATCTTATCACTCTCTACAACTACCTGAAAGGAGGTTGTAGCCAGGTGGGGGTCAGCCTCTTCTCCCAGGCAACTAGCAACAGGACAACAGGACATAGTCTTAAGCTGTGCCAGGAGAGATTTAGGTTGGACATGAGGAAGAATTTCTTCATAAAAAGGGTGATTAGACATTGGAATGTCCTGCCCAGGGAGGTGGTGGAGTCGCTGTCCCTGGAGGTGTTTAAGGAAAGACTGGAGGTGGCACTTAGTGCCATGATCTAGTTGACATGGTGATGTTCAGTCATAGGTTGGACTCAATGATCACAGAGGTCTTTTCTAACCTATTTGATTCTGTGATTCTATGATGAAATGACTGGTCTGGTAGATGAGGGGAGAGCAGTACACATTGTCTACCTCGATTCCAGTAAGGCCTTCGACACTGTCTTCCAGAAGATCCTCATAGAGGAGCTGTTGAAGTTTGGACTGTATGTGCAGACAACTGGCCAAACAGCTGGGCCCAGAGGGCAGTGATTGGTGGCACAAAGTCTAGTTAGAGGCTAGTAACTAGCAGTGTACCCCAGGGGTCAATACTGGGTCTGATCATATTCAAAACCTTCATTATTGATCTGGATGATGGAATAGAGTGTACCCTCAGCAAGTTCACAGATGATGGTGGCTAATACACCAGAGGGTCATGTTGCCATCCAGAGATACCTCGACAGGCTGGAGAAGTGGGCTGACAGGAACCTCATGCAGTTCAAGAAGGGGAAGTGCCAAGTCCTGCACCTGGGGAGGAACAACCAGTATATGCTGGGGGCTACCCAGCTGGAAAACAGTTCTGTACAAAAAGCCCTGGGGTTTCTAGTGGACACCAAGTTGAACATGAGCCAGCAGTGTGCCCTCTTGGCAAAGGTAACTAATCGTATCTTGCATTAGACAGAGTAATACCTGCAGGTTGAAGGAGGTGATCCTTCCCCTGTACTTAGCACTGGTGAGGCCACATCTGGAGTCCTGTGTTCAGTTCTGGTCTCAGACATGTACTATTCTCCCTTGACAGACTAGCTATGCTGTGCTTGATGCACCCCAGGATATGGTTGGCCCTTTTAGTTGCCAAGGCACATTGCTGACTCATATTCAACTATCCATCAACCAGGACCTCCAGGTCCCTTTCTGCAGTGCTGCTCTCCAGCATCTCATTCCTCAGTCTGCATGTACATCCAGGGTTGCCCCATCCCAAGTGCAGAATCTAGCACTTGTCTTTGTTATGCTTCATATGATTGGTGATTGCCCAGCTCTCTAATTTGCCTGCAGGGCCTCTCTGCCTTCAAGGTAGTCAACAGCTCCCCCCAATTTAGTATTGTTGGCAAACTTACTTAGTATACCTTTGAGTCCTGCATCCAAGTCATTTATGATGATGGTGCCCAGTGACAAGATGTAATGGACACAAAATGAAACACAGGAGGTTTCAGGTGAACATCAGGAAACACTTTTTCAATGTGACTGAGCACTGGAACAGGTTTTCCAGGGAGATTGCGGAGTGTCCCTCCTTGGAGATATTCAAAAGCCATCTATTCATGGTCCTGGACAACCAGCTCTAGGTGGTCCTGCTTGAGCAGAGAGGTGTGACAAGATGACCTCCAGAGGTCCCTTCCAACCTCAACCTTTCTGTGGTTCTGTGATCCTACTCAGCCAGAGAGGAGAGCAGAATTAGGCCACTGGTGATCTCTGTGTCCGGCCATGTATACATGGGATGTATGTCTGCTCTGTGTGTGTGTGACTTTTGGGAATATATCTTCAGCTTTGCCAATGGTTGGACCTGGGGGCATGAAGCTGTAGCAGCCTCGCCTCTGACTGCTGAACCTAGGTCAATATTTTTCCACTAACAGTTTGCAATTGAATAGACTCTTTTAGTTGATCACAAATAGCTTTTAAAAGAACAACAAATGCTTATATCAGCAAAGTGGGCAGTTATTATTCATTATAAAAATTTGGAACAAATCTAGACCTTAAGTTATTTGTCTAAAGTCACTGCTTCATAAGAGAATAAATTCAGTCTGAGTGACGGCCTGTGAACTATAGTCCCTCACAGCATAGTATGATAAGAAACATCTTTATTGTACAGGACTACACAAACATTTCCTAGTCAAAGTTCAACCTAAGCATTTGCCATGATTACTGCAGTCTGTTTCAGCTGCTCTCAGGATCAGCCCCTCAGTTACGAAATCTTTTCCAAAGGTTCCAAATGCTCAAAAAATAAAAGGTACATTCAAACTTTGGTCAGAGCCATAAACAAGATGTTTCACTTAATAAATGTTAACCCAAAACACATATATGTTCGCAGTTTCTAGAATTAACAAAGTTGTTAACAATATTTGCATGTATAGTTCATAACATTTTCACTTATAAAGACTTCATTTGGAAAGGATGAATGTTGATACAAAACAATAATAATTGCCTACTAACCTTTGCCAGGTCCACCAAAGTGTTGGCTTGATCATTCAGTTTCCTTTGTTCCATTTTTACACTTCTTAATCTAAAAAGTGGAATTTTAAGTCAGATTTTTGTGTGTGCACGTGTGCACCTGTGTGGTCATCTTGGGACTTTTTAAAAGCGTGCATATGACTTACAAGAGCAGATAACTGCATGGACAATGCCTCAAGTGCTTTGTATAAAGTCAGAATCGGTCGTGTCTGGTACAATGAGAAGCATGCCTCTTCAACACCGCAAAAGAAAAAGAGCAAGGAAATGTCATGTCCTTGAGACTACTGTTTGCCATGAGTAAAGTTGTATTCAAAAGGGGAGATAACAATTTATCCAGACTATATGAAAGCCAAAACACTCTTCAAAGCCTCAGTGTCATTATAAGTAGATATAGGAAGAAACATAGAACAAATGCTTTTTTGTCATTGTCAAGAATCTTCCCATGCCTACATGACTAGATACAGGTATTAGCCCTGTTCTGTCAGAAATGGACTGAATTAGCAGGTGTTTTAACTTGATGGAAATACAGTGATAAGTGAGTTTCTCATTACTTAAACAGCTTCCATCTGACCAGAAGCCAAGTAACCAACATACTTGCCAATACATTTAATTTCTTACCACTCTGAACATTTGTGAATTTAAATACGTTTACGTTTAAAACTTACATGAGGCATATGTTTCCAATGCACTATTTAAACTGGACTACTCTACTGTATTTTATATTTTTATTTCATATTTTATATTTCATATTTGAAAAAAGAATCAAGGGTACATTTTCTCTTTAATGCTTAGCTAACTGCATTATTATTAATTAGTGATGCCCATACTCTGAAAGATATGTAATTGACCTTTCCTAGGTGTTCCCTGAATCAAACTCCATGTTTTTCAGATTAACTACTAAATGAGTGGGTTTTAGACATGATTTTTAAAAATAAGCAATTTATATCTGAAGTATAACTGGGTTCTCATCTCTCCTCTTAGCTATATATATATATGGCACAGACTGGAAAACATATCTCTAGGTAGTGGTAAGTCTTTAGCTGCAGCAGCCAGATTAAAATAAAACTGGCAGATGTTTGTACTTAAATTCATTACTAGAAAATGTGAAACATTTTTTTATTTTTATGTACTCCACTTATCACGGCAAAAGATCATGATTCTGGATCGTGTTTCCATGACAGCAATCAGAACATTGAAGTTCACAAATAAAGACTCTATTTTTGCATGCAAACAGTGGTAAATTCTGCTAATTTAGGAAGGAACAGCTCATACAACTTACTTCCGAGCTCTGTTTTCATTTTGGTGAAATAAAAAGACAAAACAGAAGACAAACTGTAAAATATACTAAAACAACCAAATGAGCACGAGTGCACCTTCCCATTAACTGTCCCCTGCAGATTTTCCTCTTTTTACAATATATAAAATGTCTTACCACGCATTTCACCTTCACCTTATTAAGTGTGCACAAGAAAGAAAAAGAATTAACACCAGCTGAAGATAGCAATCACAGGCAATATTTTGAGGGATGTGATTGTGAGTTTGAGACTGTTATCATTATCTACTCTGATTTCTTGAATAAAACTGGCCTTGAAACTTCACACCTTTTATTTCTGTCTCCAGCCCAATGATTGGGAAGGTGAGGGAGGGGAAACAACAAAAAACTTAAGAATCCATAAAGACAGAAAAGAGCCATTTGTTACTAGGAGGTCCCTTGTTTCCTTGAGAAAAGTTCAAAGATGCAAGGGAAGAGAAACCAAATTGCACACAGTACTCTTCTGCAGCTGGAAGAAAGAAGACTGATAGAACAATGTTTCTATCCATGGTCCATTCCTCAGCATGCTGACAAAATTATCCAATTTTCTTGCTTAAATACAAGTTTTGGAATAGGTAGCAAAGTGCTAAAGAACAGAGGGAAATATATTATTAACATAGATGTTCAAAGCTTGGCTGGCACATATCGGAAAATATCACTGATGCCACCTTAACCCCCCCGTCATGATTAATGAATTTTTAATGTAGGTGCAGAACACCACTTTACAACTAGTGAAACTCTTCAGGGTTAAATGATATATAAAGCTGCAGATCAAACCTCCTATGCTTTTTAATTTAGATTCCTCTTTTCATGCACAAATGTGTATACATGCACACACACATGGAGAAAATAAATAGCAAGGTTTAAATGTTATGGAGTAACCTTTGCACTCAGGGATTCAAGTCCAGCAAAGGACATACAGGACATGCCACCTTCTACCCCACAACCCCTGCCATTCCTCTCATCCTTCCAAATCCTTTAAGCTAAGCAGGATGACAGAACTCATAAAAACCCCTTTTATCTACCAAAAAATGCCTCAACTTTTGTGGACTCTATTGCCTCAAGTTTTTCTAAAAGAGCACAGTAACATTTAACCCTGAAACTTTGCTAAATATGATATAGTAATTAAGATTTGTAGAATAGTTCATATCTTCTACCAGGAACATAGGTGGATCAGCTGGAGTCTACCCTCATCTCTCCTTACAGCCCGGGTCACACACAGATCCATACTTAGAAATTATCAAAACATCTGTTTAAAAGGAACCTTCATCAATCTACATCTCCCCAGCATGTAATGGAAAACTCATTTCACAGGTGATACAAAAAGCTGCCACAGGCTGGATAGGTATTGATAAGGGGTGACCAAAATATAAAATGATGACAAAAGATTGTAGTCTTAGTTGCTTACTAGAGCTAATTTTTAGATAGAATACTGTTAACTTAGAATAGGGCCTTGCTTGCTTATGTTAACTTACAGACAGGATATGATTAACTTTATATTAAGGGTTCTAGCAGAAACAGAGGCCTTGGAGTTTTGATAAGGAGCTTTGAGGGAGACCTTGAAGTTTGATAAAGAGGGGCTCCAAGAGAAAGAGACAAGATGAAACCAGTTTTGAGGTGAGCAGCCAAAGGAAAAGAACCAGACTTAATTGACCTGGGAACCCCTCCTGACAGTCTGGTGTCCTCCCATACAAGAGAGCAGCAAGAAAAGAAAAAACAAGGGGTTCTCCAAGCTCCCCTTCGGGAGGGACCGGCATTGACCAAGGTCCCTTTTAATTCTTTTGACTTGGATAGTTGGGAAAAAGCAGCATCAAGGTACCGCGAAGATCCACTAGGTGTCACCAAACGCTTTCAATTCCTTGTAAAGCAACATAGTCCAGACTGGGAAGATGTTCAATTGCTATTAGAATGACAGAAACCGAAAAACAATTGATTCTTCAAACAGCCCAGAGAATAGCAAGGGATCAAATAGGCAATGAAGAAGAGGCAAAAGACCACTTTTCCTTTCAAAATCTGGGATGGGACCCTGGCCGGACAGCACACATGACTAAATTAAAAGCATATATGGAATGGGCAATCAAGGGAATGGAGCATGCTATACCCAAGTCAGTAAATTGGTCAAATCTTTTTGAAGTATGACAGGGACCTCAAGAATCCCCATCAGGATTTTTAGGACTAAGGAATGCAATAAGGCAACACACTCCTTTAGACCCCAGGTCAGAGATTGGGATCCAAGAGCTAGTTACTCTCTTTATCGAGCAGTCATCTTTGGATATTAGGGAAAGTTACAGAATAGGAACCTGGAGAAGTTGCTGAGTGAAACCTGGAAATTGTTTAGTAATAGGGAAGAAGAGAATAGGAAAAAAGACAAGAGAGCCTTGGTGGCGGCACTTCGAGAAAATCCTAGCCCAGAGAGTAAACCCAGGCAACCCTTAGGGAGAAACCAGTGTGCTATTTGTAAAAGGCAGGGTCATTGGAAAAGGGAGTGCCCCAAAAGGCATCGAAGAGGGGGTGTCTCTTCCCCAATACAAGCACATATAGATCAGGATTGACAGGGACCTGGGGAATCTACCTTAGTGAATTCGCTGGTTACATTAAGGCTAGGGGAACCAAAGCAAGAAGTAGAATTTTTAATAGATACAGGAGCTACATTTTCTGTTGTAAACCAAGCATAGACCAGAAGATGGGGACTAAAGACATTCTGAAACTCTTGACTCTATTGCTATGTACAGTGACAGAGATAAGGACCTGGACTGAGAACACATATGTAAAAAATTTGGAAACTTTGGTGAAAGCTGCAAATGTTACAGATTGCTGGATATGTACTGCCTTACCCAGAGGAGAAATGAAGCTACCATTGTATGGGATAGCCGCCAGCAACTGGAATGAGGACAATGGCACTTGGCCTGCATTCTGAGCAAAGAAAGGAAACATCTCTAATGGATATTGTGAAAAGGACACTGAAACTAACCACCCGTTGGGACCAAGGTTTTATCTGCAGATACTACAGGACGATAATTTTGCAATATTAGTAAGCAATAATAACTGCCCCTGGGAAACTGGCTATTGGAACTCAGGTCTGTTTTTCTATGAACTGGTTCCATGGGGATGGAACAAAGATTGGATCAATAAAACAACTGTAGTCATAGGAGAATGGAATTTTACTAATATTAATGTCACATACATTGATTTTTGTAACAAAACTCAACTTCAAGCATATGGTTATACAGGAATAGAGAACATTACAAAAAGACCTATTGGTTGGTACAAGGCAGGGAACTTCCTTGGCACAAACTTGACAACCACAAAAGACCCTTGTAAGCTACCCACAGGATATTGGTGGTTATGTGGAGATGGGTATAGTAGAAAACAACTTCCCCTAGGATGGAAAGGGATGTGCACTGTAGGCTATTTGACTAGCCAGGATAGGTTCTATAATCAATCCAGGATGCCCTCAGGAACTTTGAGAACTCTCTGGAGAAAAGTTAGGGGTGTAGAAAACCCACTAGTGAAAAGGAGAACAGGATTTCACAGCTTTGTGAGATGGTTAATACGATCCATTGGAGTGAGCGAATTAGAGAAAGGTATAGTGAACATTTCAGCTACTAGAGAAAGCATAGAAAATTCTACCTTAGAGCCTTGCAACAAGAAGTCAAGTCCCTAGCCAGTGTAGTAACTCAGAATAAAATGACCTTAGATTTACTGACCTGGAAAGAAGGGGGGTTGTGTGCAGTGATTAACCAAAGCTGTTGTTCACATGTGGCACAAGACAGACAAATAGAAAGAGATCTGCAAGCAATTATGGGCAAAGCTAAACTTTTACACGAGGTCGCCCTAGATGATACACAGTGGGGATTTTCTGATTTGTGGAAAAAATTAACTTCCTGGCTACCTGACTTTAGTTGGCTAAAGCAACTATTTGTTGTGGTCCTTACTGTAATAACTTTAGGAATTTTGATATGTGTTTTTCTTAAATGTTTTGTATGGTGTTCGAAAAGTAGTAGTGACAGTTACTTAGAATGGAAAAAACACCAATTAAGACAGAAGGTAGAATCAGGGAACTATTTTGCAAAAGCCCTCAATCATAATGAAATTTTATAGAGAATAGTAAAAGAATTTACTTAAGATATAGAAAAGGGGGGAATTGATAAGGGGTGACCAAAATATAAAGTGATGACAAAAGATTGTAGCCTTAGTTGCTTACCAGAGCTAATTTTTAGATAGAATATTGTTAACTTAGAATAGGGCCTTGCTTGCTTATGTTAACTTACAGGCAGGATATGATTAACTTTATAATAAGGGTTCTAGCAGAAACAGAGGCCTTGGAGTTTTGATAAGGAGCTTTGAGGGAGACCTTGAAGTTTGATAAAGAGGGGCTCCAAGAGAAAGAGACAAGATGAAACTGGTTTTGAGGTGAGAAGCTGATGCCAGCTCAGCAGTTCTTTGCAAAGGTGCAAACTTCAGAACTGAGGAAGACTCTTACTTCATCCAAAAGACCCCTCAATGAAGATCCCCAAGGGGCATTCCAAGGTGGAGTTATAGGAGTGGTGTGCGTTAATGATTTCCCCTCCCAATTTTCAGGAATTTGCTGACACAGCTAATGCATATGTAAGACAACTAATGCATATGTAACATTGTATCACATAAAGGAAGCTGAACCGATGCAATAGGTGTGCATGATAGGCAAATTTATTTCCCATGCACCCGGCGCTGGAATAAAACATACCTGCTTCAATACTCTGCGAGTTTTGGGATTTGTTTCCACAAGTCTGTATCTCAAATAGAACAGACAAATAGTAGCATGGGTCCTGGATGTTCCTTATGATGAGTTTGTGGATGCTGGGGACAAGTGTCTTTTTATTTCTCCCATGAATCATTGTACAATTTTAGCTGGCTGTGGCTTAGAAAACTCCTACAAACACTCTCAGCAATTTGGCATTACTCTGTGCTGCATATGATCAGAGTATTTTCTTTTCTAAATAGATACTACAGTAAAACCTTATCTTTGTCTTACTCTGAAAGAAAAAGGAAATGCAAACTCAAGAGCAGAATTCTAGGAAGGGAGTGCATGTGTGAGGGAAGGAGAGTGTGTGCAGGAGAGGAAGAGTGCACAAAGAGGAGTGTGTGCAAGAGAAAGAAATGGAGAAAAAGAGAGCAAGGGTGCAGAGGAAAAAAAGGGGGGGGAAGAGAGAACAAGATACTGAAAGAGACTAAGAGACAGAACGTAAGACAATGTAAAGGGGGGGGAGTGCTCACAGTTTTGTCAAAAAGAAATGGAGTGGGGGTGGGGGGTGGGGAGGGAAAGAGAGAGAGTGAAACAGAGAGAATGAAAGGGAGAAAGCAAGCAAGAGAAAAGGAAAGAGACAGAGAGAAAACCAGGAAAGGGGAAAGAGAACAGCAGGGGCACACGAGAGACTGAGATAAAGAGGGAGGGGATAAGAAGAGGGAGAAAGAAAAAGGAGTGAAAAAGCAGAACAATACGGAATATAAGAGAATATGAGAGAGAGAGGAAGAAATCTATTGCGACAGAAAGAAACTTTAAGGGGGGAGGAGATGGAGAGACAGCCATGTAGCAAGAAAGAGAGACTATGAAAGGTAGTGAAAGAGTATGGAAGGGAGTGAGGGGGGGTTGAGAGAGGAATAGGAAGAGATACAGAAGGGGGATGAGAGAAAACAAGAGTCAGAATGAGAACAAGAGAGAATGAGGAAAAGAGAACTAGAGGGGAGGAGAGAGAGTGCTTGGACAGGAAAATAAGGTAAAATTGTACTTACTGATGAATAGCTTGCAAGAATTTTCGTTGATGTTTCCTTATTTTTGCATGGTCTACCTTTTTAACCAGCTTTGTACTTTTATAAATTAACCATGTTTCCCTGAGTACATTGGCTGCTGCATTTTTCACCTGTATCATAAAAAAAAAAACAAAACACCAGGCTGACAAAAATAGCATTATGTTCTTTTCTATCTTTTCTGATATAAGGTCTTTCTAAAGCACTTAAGACTGTTTGACTATGGGAAATGGGTACATGAAGAAGCTGCAGCAGTGAGGCCAGAAAGCAATTATCAGTCCAAAGGAATTACTGAGCAATTTCCATGTTGTTTATAAAAACGATATTGGGACAAACTTTCTTTGCATCTGGAAATTACTTCTCCCTTTTGAAAAGAGTTACCACCATTTGTTGTTTATGACAATTTAAATTACGGTGAAGGATTATTAATTTCTTAACCGCATGGCAATTAACTAGATGCATTTTATAGGACCATAAAATTTCTCTTTCCTGTTGTATCATTATTACCTTTGTTTCTCTTAGCAATTTAACAGTCTTATAACTTTTCAGAACTGTTAGAACAGGGGTTTTTGCTTTTTTTATTTTTATATTTTCCTTTATTCTGTTTTCTTTCTTACCATTCTTAGAGGATATGAAAAAACAACTTGTCAATAAATGTAGGCAGTGTTCTATTTCATGAGTACTTTGAATTTGTTTTAAATTAGGCTTTCTATAAAATGTTAAACACAAGAATACCTACAGTTCCTTCCTAGGCCCTTCAGTATTCCCAAGAATATTTGAAAGCAATAGACAAAGAATTTCAATGCCATATTAATTAATGACAGAATTACTAGGCTACTTGCAAAAACAAACAGTTCTTGTTATTAATCTGTATTTTCTCTCCCTCTGGCTTTGTATCATGCCAGTCAATGCAGTGCCAGAACTAACCCAATGTATAAAGACATTTTAGGAATTCTATGCAGTACCTCTTCCCAGCAGGAGCTCCCAAACTTGAAACCATAAAAGCATTGGAGAACTTTGGTCCTGACTTTAGTGGAAGCAGAATAAGATTTTAGAGACTTCCTCAAGACCTCTAGTCCTTGCATTTCCAGAAGATTTGGTTATCTTCAGGCTGTGAGGAAACATCTCTAGTATCTGTGTAATGGATTTGTGATCTGAGGTAAACATCTCAGATTTGGTTGCTTGTTTTGCTTGCTTTTCATTTCCTTTGAGTTTCATGAGTCTGGAACTACCAAAACACCACTTAGATACACTATTAAACTGATATTTAGATTTATATGAAGGATAACTGAATAGAATAAACCTTAAAATTCTATATATTCTTCTTATATACTGCATGGAAGCTTGTCAGTTTAATATATTAGTCTTTAGTTTCACATCTTTTAACTGTTGGTTATATCAATTATCTTTCAGCTGCAAGGACCCTCTACAGAAGGGTATATTCAAATCCTAAAAATCTTCTAAGAACCTGCTGTTGCCCTCAGGGCATTCAATTCCTCCACACAGCACCTTGCAAAATCACACCCATGAAAAAGTGAGACAAAAGAATGGAGCATGAAACCATTTAAAACAAATGCAGAAATAAATTTAACGTACATTTCAGTTGTGAATATAAAGTGTGACTTACTCTTTTAGTTAGCTGGGTGTCCATCATGAAATTATGGACATGTTTTTCAGCTTTGGTAAGTTCTAACTTCCTTGCAACCACAGCTACCACCAGTGCAGTGCACCCAGCACCCTGAAAACAACAAAAAAACCCCAAGATGTTACTACTGCATTTTGCAGAGTTTTTAATGGAAGTTTCTCCTTTACTGTAGAAATATGGCAGGCGATCGATCCCTGATAAACATGCTACAGCTATTTCAATTCAGAACAATAGAAGTCAGCAATTGCAGGCTGGTAAACTGCCAAGGCATCAAAATAATTGGTGACCAGCACTATTTAAAAATCCTGCTTTTTTACCTTCAGGGGTTGAAAATTCAAACACATTCCATTTCTAGTGCATAAACAAAGGGCACAATCAGAACAATTTTAAAGTCACAATGGCGATCAAAAGAGACTTCAAAACCCTGGGATGGTTGGTGCACAGGTGCACAGGTCATTTTTTTCCTCTATTCTTCCAGTGCAGGCAGTGACATTGAAAGAAACAGATGGACCCAGTCTATTAATACATGGCTCCGTGGCTGGTGTCATTGCCAAAATTTGGATTTCTTTGACAATAGAATGCCCTATATGGCACCAGGCTTGCTGACATCAGATGGGATTCACCTCTATCAAAGGGGAAAGAGGGTCTTTGGTCAGGAACTAGTGGGGCTTATTGATAGGGCTTTAAACTGCATATGACAGGGAAGGGGGGATATCAGGATTGCTGGTGATAAGGTATGGGATGACATGCAATCCTGATATTGAGCCCCTCAAGATTTGAACCAAACTTTGCAATTTTTTTTAGTTGTTAATCAGTAGCCATAGCTAGACAGTTATGATTAAGCAATTGCACTGTAGGCTTGACTAATCCTTTGTTTTCAGGAAAAGGGAACAGAATCCCAAGATGAACGGGTTTTCTGGATAAGAGCCACCAGGAGTGAAGTCAGCAGAACTGAGCAGTAACTGAGGGAAAGGTAATTCCTGCAGGGGAGATTGAGACCACCAAGCCATTGACCACCTACTCAAAATGGACCCCTGACTCAAATGGAGGGAAGAACTGTGCATGTGGACTAATTAGCATGAGAAGTGAGAGATGTAACTGGCAAATAAGGGTTTGAGTACTAATTAATGCAAAAGCTATGCAATCTGTAACCAATGAATGCTGATGCCTTTGTTAAAATGTATAAATACTGTGAAGTTTTGATGATTGGGGAGCCAGCCTTTTGGGAGTTACCACCTGGTTCCCTACTTTGCACAAACTAGAATAAAGAAATAGAAATCCCTTGCCTTGGTGTGGGAATTGGCGCTGCACACCGGGGAATGAGCTCGTGCTTGGGACAACAATCCCACTCATAGCAGTTAAATGCCAGAGCCAGCAAGAGATGCCCAGAACCTGGAGAGGGATCTCAGGTCAGCAGGAAAGCACCTGAAGGACAGCACCAAGGAATTCCAGCCACTCCAGACAGAAAGGCAGCTTGATTGGGGGCCCAACTTAAATGCCTCTATATAAACACACACAGCATGGGGAATAAACAGGAGGAACTAGACACATGCACACATCTGCACAGCTATGATCTTACTGACATCATGGAAACATGGTGGGATGACTGCTATGACTGGAGTGTTGGAATGAAGGGATACAGGCTCTTTAGGAGGGACAGGCAGGGGAGATGAGGAGGCAGTGTTGCCCTCTATGTTAATGACCAGCTGGAGTGCATGGAGCTCTGCCTGGGGATGGATGAAGAGTCAACTGAGAGCTTATGGGTCAGGATTAAAGGGAGGGCAGGGACAGGTGACATTATAGTGGGAGGTCTGCTACAGGCCATCTGACCAGGAAGATTGAGCGAATGAGGTCCTCTACAGACAAATAGGAGCAGTCTCACGTTCACAAGCCCTGGTCCTCATGGGGGACTTCAACTACCCTGACATCTGTTGGGGGGACAACACAGCAGGGCACAGGCAATCCAGGAGGTTCCTGGAATGTGTTGATGACAACTTCCTTCTCCAAGTGAAAGAGAAGTCAATGAGGAGAGGTGCTATGCTGGACCTTGTTCTCACCAACAAGGATGAGCTGGTGGGGAATGTGAAGCTCAAGAGCAGCCTGAGCTGCAGTGACAATGAAATGGAGCAGTTCAAGATCCTTAGGGCAGCAAGGATGATGCACAATAAGCTCACTACCCTGGGCTTCAGGAGAGCAGACTTTGGCCTCTTCAGGGGTCTACTTGGTAGACTATCATGAGGTAAAGCCCTGGAGGGAAGAGGGACCCAAGAGACCTGGATGATATTCAAGGATTGTTTCCTCCAGGCTCAGGGGCAATGCATCTCTACAAAGAAGAAATTAGGGAAGAACACCAGGAGGTCTGCATGGATGAACAAGGAGCTCCTGGACAAACTCAAACACAAACAGGTAGACTACAGAGGGTGGAAGCAGGTACAGGTAGCCTAGGAGGAATACAGAGAGATTGTCCGAACAGCCAGAGATCTGGTTAGGAAAGCTAAAGCAGTGTCAGAAGTAAATCTGGCCAAGAACATCAAGGGTGACAAAAAATATGCTTTAGGTACATCAGTGATAAAAGAAAAGCTAGGGAAGGGTATGGGAGACCTGGTTACCCAGGACATGGAGAAGGCTGAGGTACTCAATGACTTTAGCCTGTCTTCACCAAGCAAGTGTTCCAGCCACATTGCCCGAGTTGCAGAAGGTGAAAGCAGGGATTGGGAGAATGAAAAAATGCCCATTGTAGAAGAAGACCATGTCTGAGACCATTTAAGGAACCTGAAGGTGCACAAGTCCATGGGACCTGAAGAGATACATCCAGGGGTCCTGAGGGAACTGGTCAAGGAAGTGGTTAAGCCACTATACAATATATTTGAGAAGTCATGGTGTTGCAGAGCAATTTAAATTAGTAGTAGAATGGCTAAGGCTTAGTAGGAGAGTAGGCCTAGAAAGCAACACTCCAAAGTAGTAAGTTAGCAACCTTGTGTGTGTGTTGAAGAAGTGGAAACAATAATCAAAGGATCTAGTCAAGCATGTATATAACGATTTGTTACCTTGGATGTGGCAAGGGTCTGTTAAACAGTTTCTAGGGGTAAGAAAACTTAAGCAGATTTATGATTAGAGTAGATGATTATTAATTGTTATCAGTATGAAGTATGAGCTTGTTTGTAACTGCACCTGGTTTGCTGTGGAAACTGTAACTGTTTTGCTGTGGAAACTGCACGTAAACTTGTTTGTGTATAAAAGCTGAATTGAGAATGAGGGTCTTTGGAATCCTGACTTGGGACTTGAGTCCGCAGGTTCCCGGGGCCCCGAATAAAGCACCGCATAAACCGGCACTCTGTTGGTTTGTGTTTTTGTTACGGGCAACAGTTTTCTGGCGACCCAGGTATGGGACTCGGGGGGTAGCTGGGCGGCTCACGAGCTGATCCACTCCATGCCGGCAACCAGGTGATTTCTGGGGAGACATCGACCCGTGCCCTGTCGGAGGACAGAAACTGTGTGAACAGTTTCCATTGCATTTCTGCGACCTTCACCTTGGCATGGCTGGGTGCAGACAGTAAAAAAAATACTGCGCCACTAATATGACTGCAGGTCCTGTGCCAGGGTGAAGGAGGAGTTATGCTGGCAGGAAAACAAGTTTTATGGACACCTGGTGTGGTCCAATTAGTAATGTACAGCTCAGTGTGTTTACCTTATGTATCCAATGTAACCTGAAAAAGAATCACATGTCTCTGCATCACAAGCAGCATATAAGCTGCTTTTCCTCTAATAAAGGGGACATTTTTGCCAATCATATTGATTTGTGTGCATTTCTGTCTGAACCCCTCCGCCGTTATCTGGCGCCCGTTTAGCAGGGAGTTCTACTTCGTCGAGTTCTGCAGGGACGCAAGGCGAACGGAAGGAGCTGAGGGAAGCGGTCGTGGGAGGTGATGCTGTCCCCGGCATCACGGAACAAAGCCATGCGCATGGTACAGAGGAATCTCACCCTGGCCCGGTGAGTCGACCGAGGGAGAGAGCATGGGGCCCGCGGCATCCGAAGGGGATGAGGCCGCGGAAACGCTCCTCCGATACATATTCTCTCTAGGAGAGCCTGTTTCTGATGGAACCGCCCCTAAGGGGTTGATGGCATGGGTGAGAGCGAGGACTCTACTTCCCGCTGCTCGAACCGCCTTTCAGGTGTCCACAAGGGACGCTATAAAGGAATTCTTTTGGGACGAGATCTCTACGGGGTCAGGAGCCCCTAGAACGTGTACTCTGCTTTGGCGTCTGGCAGTTCAGTCGCTACGAGAGTTAAGTTCTGAGCGACGGGAACTCATGAAGGTTCGGACGGCTCTGTCGGGAGATGCCGGGACTACGGTGGGTCCCCGCCCCGTTCGGTCTGCTGTAGGGGGGATCTCCGTGCCTGCGGCTGCGATGTTGCGAATGCTAGGACCCTTAGAAGCAGCGAGATCACCTCCGTTTAGCACCGTGCATGTAGCAGCAGGACGTGTAGGGGCTGCAGGAACATCACTAGCGGCGGAGAATGAAGCTGGAGCCGTGCCAGCAGCACCGCTCTCTCTTGCGGCTGCGCAGTCGGCAGTGTCGCTCCTCACTGTGCCTGCTGCTGCACATGTGCCAACTGGACCGGCACTGCTGGGAGCCTCCGCGTCCCTAGATGGCGCTGCACCGCTGGCGCCTGAAGCCTCCACGAAACCCGGAAGAAAGCCACTGAATCGCTGCCATGGCAACAGATGCTGTTTTCGGAAAAAAAAAAAAAAAAAAAAAAAAAAAAAAAAAAAAAAAAAAAGACAAACCATGCCGTTTCCAGGTGTGGTACATATGAAAGAAAGTAGCAGCTATTGGGCCTTGCATTGGAAGATGCTATATTAGCACAACGAGCAACACCGAAAAAGTGCCACTTCTCGTTGACAGGAGAGGCAGGCTAGAAAACTGCCTTTCCGTATTTTTTGTTAACTCTCGTGTTAATTGTGTTGTGTGTCCAACGTTGTTGTGAGCTCACTGTATTGTTAACGGTACCGTGCTTGTGTGTGTGTGGAGAAGCGGCCATACGTTTGTTAGTAACTGTTAAAAGCCAGAGGTGAGAGTCCGGGAGAATTTCCTCCCGTTAGAGTGTCTCGGGTACACATAACAGCATAAAAATTCCCTTTAGGATTACTCAAACAGCTGCCAGAGTCCGGCGTGCGGGCGCTGGGGCCGCGCGCCAGGGCTGGGAGCTGCGCACTGGGGCTGCCGCTGCGCCGGCTCGGCCGTGGGGGAGGCGGCGCTGGCAGCCACGGCAAAAGGCGGCAGGGGCACCTCGGCGGCAGAGGCACCTCAGCGACAGAGGCAACGCCGACAGCTACTTCTGCAGAGCCAGCCAGACTTCTGCGGGCATCCCCGGGAGCTGCACGGCGCACGGAGCAGCCCGGGGAACAGCAGCTCGGCGGTGACTGGCTTGCGGGGGAGTTGCCCTGCAGAATCCAGGCATGTCAGTAATTGAGAACAGAAAGCAGAATCTCTCTCTTTAGTCCTTCTACTCACTTGTAGATAACTTAAAACTAAAAGATTGTGTTTTACTAAAAGTTAGCATGCAAGAAATTTTAAGAGTTTCCCAGAGAATGAATCTTTATATAAAAGCTTTAGTGAATTGCCTTGTTTTTAGTTACATTTTACCCCTGTAAAGACCTTCTGCCCAAATTTCGTGTTCAGTCTTAGCAGGAGACATAAGGTTCACACAATAGAGATCATTTGTTGCTTAGCAACTGGGTGGGACTCAAACCACCTCCAGCAGTTTCTCAGGACTGGGGAGAGAGTAGAACTTATACACCAAAAACTACAAATCTGCAAATAAGATAAATGGAAAGCTAGCAGGCTGAGGATTTCCTTAATTCTTAGGTAAAACATCTCTCTATCTTCCTGTTATAAACTGAGAAGTTATTGTGACAGTGGAAATCACATCTTTAGAATTGTATTTAAAAAGGTTTACTCAGCTGATTTTAACATTTAGATGTTTAGTTTACATTCCTGTCTGATATTATTTCTTTTCCTTGGTCAAGCTTAGTGAATTCATTATTTTTTCCTTTCTTTTTTTCTTCTGTGTTTATGACAGAGTTGCAACTTTGAGTTGCATTTCATGTGCTGTTTAAGCAATTGTTAATATTCTATTTATAACATAGCAGCAAGTACATTTTTTTTTTTTTTCAGATTTTAATATATATCTTCTGTCGTGGATTCGTACAGTATGTACAGAGCAGTTTGGTCAAACGAAACGTATTATATGTTTTTAAATGTTTTATAACTGCTGATATAGCATACAGCCTAATTGCTTTTCTAAAAACACTACTCAGGCACACACTATGCTGTGAAGTTTGACTTATCTCTCTTGGCACTGATGTTATGTCAACAGTTATACTACATGAATTTCAGATTATTTTTAAAATAACCTAACAAGATGCAAAATGCGTGTGTTTATACCGATAAAAGAGCAGATTGCTAAATTACACTTTTCCAAAACTATTGATGCGTGAATTAGAACTTTTTATGCCCATTTGATTTATAAAGCAGAAATGTCTGGAGACCACATGATAATCTGTCAGGAAATCAGTAGAGATTGCAATAAAGCTGAGTTACTAGAGTCAAGTTGAATTTAGTAAAATTTTTCTAGTTTGCCTCCCAATATAACGATCTCAAAGCTAGATTTAGTTAGCTTTACATTCGGGAAATTAATTAAAACCTGTGAGTGATTTAGGATTTTAATATAACAGGTGTAGTTTTTACCTGTTCTGTGCTGTTGTTCCACGATTATGGAGTTACATGTTCTTATAACTAGTTATTTGTTTTCCTTTGTGCTGCTTATGTTGTGAATTTTGTTCCCTTACCGAAATTTCATAGATAAAAGAACTAAAAATACGAGCAGATGATGTAGATCACATCTAAGGAACCGGCTGCAAGCTGGAATCTGGCCTTCTATATCCTTCTGAACTGCACATGTAGCTTAAGGCTGAGTATTAAACAGAATGATCAAATAGTATTTTTTCACTGTCATAGACTTAAATGCGAACTTTTGAAAAAGATGAGCTTGACAATGACTATAATAACTTGATGGCACAATTAAGTGTGACAGATTCAAGCAGGGGAAGTGCATCTGTCAGTGCATCTACTGCTGAATCTTCTATGGGACTTGCTCTTAATATGACCTCAACACAGATATCTGCAGTAAAACACATCCAATTTGGAAACCATGGGCAGCTTTTGCCAATACAAAAAATACCAACACGTTGTGATGAAGGTTTCTTTCTCAGTGACTTAGCAAATAAGAACTGCTCTCTAGTAAGCAGCTATGAGTTTCAGACACTGGCTGGACATGGAGCAGAATCAACTGTTACAGACTGTCTCCTCAGGTCTGGGGAGAGTAATTTGAAAACTATGCAAGAAACGGATTATGGACAAATATCTGCAGAAGACATAAAAACAGAGACAGATTTTTTCCTCACAGGAGACACCATATTGATGTCACCCTTCAGCTGTTGCTGCCAGTGCAAGTTACAGCCAATCTGCAGCACCAGTAGAGATGTCTGAAAAAGAGATAATCTGTATGGAAACAAACACAGATAGTTTGGCAGAGGTTATGCCAGAGGTGCTTTCATTCATATCTCACAAAGAATATGAATCCAAGGATGAAGACTTGTCTTCACTGAATCATTATGAATTCAAACATACAGTGATGCAGAAATAATTAACCAATTAACCAGTAGTGCAATCAACTTAGAAAAAAAAAAAATATATTGGAAATTACACCCGGACAGATTGAAAGTTTACCTGACAATCCAGAAGCCAAAGTCCAAAGTGTAACTGAAGACAGCAGTGGAAAGGATTTTAAAGACATTAGTGTATCTCAGAATCCAAAGAAACCTACTAATATTGTAGCTTGTGAAGTTCAATGTGAGTTTAATACAAATCTGTGCCTGATGCATGAAGAAGTGGACAAAGATGAACTGCAGGAAGCCAGCACTGAGGTAGAACATACTCAGGAATCAAAAGCACTCCTGCATTCTGGCAGCCAACTTGAACCAAACAGCCTTTGCCAAAGAGGAAAAAGTGAGAAAACAGAAATAGGTCTACCACTGAATGTACACAAACATTCAGCTGTTTGGAAAGCAGCTCCACTGCAGACTGCTTGTCACTGGTATCTAGGACAGAGGAGGATTCTCTCCCCACAACTCATCCAGAGCTGCCAAAAGATCACACTCTGCGAAAAACACCTTTTGTCTCCGTGTTGCCTGTGCAAACTGTGGAGCAGAGGAATGTCTGTTTAGATGCGGATTTAGAAGATGATTTCTTGACTGAGATAGGGCAGACGTGTCACTAAGGGGAAAGGAAGACAATGGAAAACTATAGAACTTTTAACATCCTGAGGCCTAAGGGTTGTCGCTGTATACAACACTCTGTTTCTGTGCTGCTCATGTCACATCAGTGATGTTTGTGAAGATCAGGCAGACTGGTGTGGTTTGGGAACTCTACATCAGACATTAACTATTTTGCAGTGCTTGTATTTGTGTTTCATCTCAGTAGTGTTACAGTGGGTAGCAAGATTTATTTGGAATCAGCATATGACAGAAACCTTTTGGCTTACGAGTCTTCCCAAGATTATATGTGATTGTGCAATAACAATTTTTGGGGTAAAATTCTATATCATATCCAAACTAGAAAAACTTTAAAAGGGTGGATTGCTTGTCCAGTTTGAAAACTACTACCAAGTTACCAGACAATGCTATGTATTTGGTATAGGGGTCAGTGATTTAAGAATTTGTAAAACACTTTTGCAAGACAGAAACGGGGAGAGAACAGGTGGCAACCCCCTCAGTTCATTTGCAAAAGTTGTTTCATATGTTAAGTTTTTTTTTGTACACAGGTGTTGGTAGCTGCCTGCATGATGAATGAAACCTTGGAAAGAAAGAACAAGGTTGATGCTGTTTTCTGCAGGTAACAATGGTAACATCAGGAGCTGTTGTGGCTAACAGTTTCCTCAATATTGTTAGAACACAGTTTTTGGAGCACAATTCTTTTTGGTATTATAAGCATAGTTTTTCTTAGTCATATACACCTTTTTAGTATATTTTTGTATATTTTTTTTAAGCACATGAAATTAAGGATTTAAGAGAGTGTACGAACTTTAAAGTAAGTATTACAGGAGCACAATTTGTCAGCATTATGAGCACATTTTAGTGTTGTTAAGGCACAGTATTTTTAGTTTTGTTGGAGCACAATTTTTTAGTATGTTTAAGCATATAATTATAGAAGGTTAAGATCTTAGATTATTCACTGGGTATTGGTGGAGGAAAGTTCACCTGTTTGGTGGAGAAGCTTTAACACCATAAGGTACTAGAGAATTAGTATGGTTTCGTAACTCATGAGACAGTAAAATGAGATTCAAAAGTATGTGTGTGTGAAGTGTGTTTGAATGATGGTGGCCACCGTGTGAAAGTGAATGAATGAAAATGTATGCATGTATATGTGTGAATATTCACTTACACAAACACTTTTGGATAAACAAATACACCGATACCTTTCCATAAAATGGCAAGAAATCCTGAACAAACTCTCCGGGCTGCAATAGAATGGTATGCAAAGAGTGCAATAGAAACGGAAGATCCAGTGTTAATATACGATCATGTCATTGTGTTATTCAAGGGCCAAGGGGTGAAAAAGAATAACAGAAGACATATGGCCCAGAGTTTAATGGAGTTCCATTTCCAAGGATGTTCTGAACAGAGTGGAAGTTTTAAGAATAAACCCTACATTTAAAGAAGTACTTTTAGGCACACTTTGAGAGCACACATCTTAGGGTCAATAGGTTGTTGAGTTTATTGGTGATGGTGGTGGTGTTGTATGTTTGCGCTTATTGAGATGTTATGGATACAATAAGGAATGTTACAGAAATGCAATTTAAACTGTTCAAACTTCAACGGGGGATTTGTCGGAGGACAGAAACTGTGTGAACAGTTTCCATTGCATTTCTGCGACCTTCACCTTGGCATGGCTGGGTGCAGACAGTAAAAAAAATACTGCGCCACTAATATGACTGCAGGTCCTGTGCCAGGGTGAAGGAGGAGTTATGCTGGCAGGAAAACAAGTTTTATGGACACCTGGTGTGGTCCAATTAGTAATGTACAGCTCAGTGTGTTTACCTTATGTATCCAATGTAACCTGAAAAAGAATCACATGTCTCTGCATCACAAGCAGCATATAAGCTGCTTTTCCTCTAATAAAGGGGACATTTTTGCCAATCATATTGATTTGTGTGCATTTCTGTCTGAACCCCTCCGCCGTTAGTGCCCGACCCCGCGCCCGCCGGACAACCATCCAGGTAAGCCTGGAGGTGCTTTATTCTTTTAGGTTTGTTGTTTGGGAGCCTGCCTATAAGACGGGACCGTGAGTTTTCCGCTGGGTTGGGCTAAAGGTACCTCGGTTGGGAAGCCTAGGCGCTGGTCGTAAGACGTAGCGAAAGCCGCGCTGTACCAGCACTCGCCACTCAGAGGGAGAATTGGTGAGTTAGTTTTGGTTTTGGTTTTGGTTTTGGAATACGTAATTGGTTTATATCGTTGTGTTATTGCGCTGGTCGTAAAACGTATTGGTTTATATCATTGTGTTATTGTGAATTTGATTTTGAATTCAGACTGTGATGTGTGTGTGTGAGTCAGTATGATGCCGTTTAAAACCTTTAGAGCACTATCTTGTGCAGAAAAAGATATCCCTAGCGATTCTCTGCTTGGTTGCTTGTTAAAACATTGGAAGGAAGGAAATTTCGGACAAGAGTTAAGCAGGAAACAATTGATTGATTATTGTAATAATGTATGGCCTCAATATGAGACAGAAGGAATGCAGTGGCCTAGGAATGGTACATTGACTCTGGAAATTATAACCCCCTTAATGCAATATTTACGAGAGAATGAGAAGTGGGATGAAATACCGTATCTAGATTTGTTCTATTATTTGGAACGTAAGACTGAATGGCAAAAGGAATGTGGTATGTTAATATTGAAAGAACTGGATGATGATAAATGTAAAGAATGTCAAGAGCAGAGTATGTTGATATTGAAAGGATTGGATGATAAATATGAGCGGAAAATACGGTTTTCAGAACCAGAGGAGGATGTGTCTTTGTTAGTCTCCCCTGGTATAACTCCAAGTGCGCCCCCGGGAGATAGTGTCCCTTCACGTGTGAGGGCACGGTCACCCACCATGCCCCGTTAGAATCGTCCTCGGATGAGGAAGAAACGAGAGGACGAGGATGTGATTTTGATAGAACTCCGCTAGCAGAACGAACTCGGAAGGGGCGAAAAGAAAGGGGAAGGAGTAGAGAAAAGAGACGGGGAGGGGGAAGGGAGAGAGACGTTTCGCTCTCACCCCCTAGATTGATGGCCCCTTTGCGGGAGGCAGTTGGAGCGGACGGGGGAAAGGTCATGGTAAAAGTTCCTTTTTCACCTAGTGATTTATTAATTTGGAAACAGTCAGCTGGAACATATAGAGAAAACCCGGAGCGGGTGGCTCGTATTATAAAAATGGTTATAAAAACTCAAAATCCAGACTGGAATGATTTACAAGTATTGTTAGATACAATTCTGGATTTAACAGAAAAGGAAATGGTGTTAAGGGTGATGGTGGAAAAAGCGAAAGAAAGAATTCGCACTCTGCCCCGGGCGGTGCGGGGAACCGTGAATGATTTTGTGCCGCGGGAGGATCCCGAGTGGGATCCGAATGTAGACACAGATTATAAAAGGTTAAGAATTTATCAAGAATTATTGGTAGAGGGAGTATGAAGTGGGATACCAAAAACGCTGAACTGGTCAAAGTTATACTCAGTAAGGCAAGATAAAGGGGAATCTCCTTCAGCCTTTTTGGAGAGGTTAAAAGAGACAGCTCGGAAATATACAGATTTAGATGTTGAAGCTGAATCAGGGAAATTGCAATTAGCATTGATTTTTATGGGACAATCACAAGAAGACATTAGGAAAAAACTTCAGAAGTTGGAGGGTGAAGAGACAAGAGATTTGGAAAAATTATTAGGAGTGGCATGGAAGGTGTATAATAATAGAGAAAAGGAAGCTACTAAGAAGCAGCAGACAAGCTTGTTAGCACTCCTGCAAGCTTCAGGAGGAAACAATGGGGCTAGTAGCCATAGAGGAAGAGGTCGCAGTAATAGGGGAAGGGGAGGAATGGGTAGAGGATTTAACAATCAGTCGGGATTTGGAAATCAATATGGGGGAGGACGTGGTAGGATAGGACCAAATCAATGTGCTCTTTGTAAAGGACAAGGACATTGGAAAAATGAATGCCCACTGAACGCTGGAAATGGAATAAATCCGTGGAATCCCCAAGGTTTTGTAAATCCACAAAACCCTGTTAGTATGGGCACGCCACAAGGTGTCGCCCAAGCATTTATGTTAGGGAATTACCGGAGTCAAAGCCGGCTAGATCAAGACTTAAAGGTTGTTTTAGAAGTAGAGGGAGAGCCGACAGAATTTAGGATAGATACTGGAGCTAGTTTTTCGGCAATAAATAAATTGATGGGGCCACTAAGTGATTCAACTGCATGGGTGGTAGGGGTTTCAGGACAGATAGAGGAAAAGGCGTTTCTGCGACCCTTAGATATCAAATTTAGAGGAAAAGAACTAGACCATCAATTTTTGTATATGCCTAACAGTCCTGAATGTTTACTAGGAAGGGATTTGCTTTCAGCCTTACAAGCTAAAATTATATTTGAAAAAGGGAGAGTCAAAATGGAAATTCCGGAAGAGAACTTAGCAAAAATTTTTGTTGTGAAAGAAGTAGAAAAAGAAGAGATACCTCAGGAAATAGAACAAGCTGTAGTGCCTTGGGTATGGGAAACAGGGGTCCCTGGAAAATCCAAAGCTGCTACCCCAGTTAGAATAGAATTAAAAGAAGGAGCACGACCCGTTAGAGTGAGACAATACCCAATTAGTTTAGAAGCCAGGAAAGGAATAGCTCCAATGATCACACAGTTTTTAATTTTAGGGATATTAAAAGAATGTGAGTCAGAGTTTAATACTCCTATTTTTCTGATAAAAAAGCCAAATGGTAAGTATAGGTTAGTGCAAGACTTGAGAGCAGTAAACCTCATCACAAAAGATATCCACCCGGTTGTAGCTAACCCTTACACTTTGTTAACATCTGTTTCTGAGAGATTTCAGTGGTTTACAGTGATTGATCTAAAGGATGCCGCCTTCTGCATACCACTGGCACGGGAAAGTTGGAAAATCTTTGCCTTTGAATGGGAGAACCCAGAGACTGGACGGAAGCGACAGCTTACTTGGACTCGATTACCACAAGGATTCAAATGCTCACCCACGATATTTGGTAATCAGTTAGCAAAGGAACTTGAAGAATGGAAGACTACTCAGGTAAAAGAATCTCCTTTTTCATATATAATACTTCAATATGTTGATGACATCTTTTTGGGAGCTACAGAGCAGGGACTTTGCCGTCAATTAACCATTGAACTGTTAAACATACTGGGACAAGCAGGTTATCAAGTTTCAAAAGAAAAAGCACAACTAGTAAAACAGAAAGTTATTTATCTGGGATGTGAAATCTCTCAAGGAATCCGGCGCTTAGGAACAAATAGGGTTCAAGCAATATGTGCTATCCCTGTGCCCTGAAATAATCAGGAACTAAGATCTTTTTTAGGAATGGTCGGGTGGTGCAGACTGTGGATTCCCAACTTTGGACTAACTACCAGACCCTTATATGAAGCAGTAAAGGAGCCCAAGCTGACCTGGGGGACGAAGCAAGAGAAAGCGTTCCAGGAATTGAAAAGAGCCCTCCAGGAAGCACCTGCCCTGGGACTGCCAGACCCAACCAAGGAATTTCAGCTCTATGTCTGCGAGAGACAACGAATGGCTTTAGGAGTCCTCACTCAGCGACTAGGATCCTGGAAGAGACCGGTTGGGTATTTCTCCAAACGGCTAGACGCAGTAAGTGGGGGATGGCCAGGGTGTCTCAGAGCTGTGGCTGGGAAAACACATGGTAGTGTATGTGCCCCACATGGTCATAGCAGTTTTAGAACAAAAAGGGGGGCATTGGCTCTCATCTAGCTGTATGTTACAGTATCAAGCTTTGTTAAGAGAACAAGATGATGTTGAACTGAAAATCACTAACCATCTCAACCCAGCAGAATTCCTTAGGTCTACACAGGAAGAAGGTATCCTGGAGCATGACTGTGTAGAGACCATTGAACAAGTCTACGCGAGCAGAAGAGACTTGAAGGACGAACCATTGACAGATCCTGACTGGGAGTTGTACACCGACGGATCTAGCTTTGTGGAGAATGGCACCAGGTATGCTGGGTATGCAGTGGTCACTCTACAACAAGTGATAGAAGCAAACGCACTACCTCCAGGTACGTCTGCACAAAAGGCCGAAATATGGGCATTGGTGAGAGCTTTAATATTAAGCCAAGGAAGGAGAGTTAATATATGGACTGACTCCAAATATGCTTTTGGGGTAGTTCATGTTCACGGAGCACTCTGGAAAGAGAGAGGACTTCTTACTTCTCAGGGGACAATGATTAAACATCGGGAAGAAATTTTACAATTGCTAGAAGCAATACACAAGCCCTCAGCAGTGGCAATAATGCATGTTAAAGGACATCAGACTGATCCCGGACGAGAATTTCAAGGTAATCGACAGGCTGACCAAGCGGCTAAACAAGCCGCAAGAGAAGTATGGACTCAGATGGTTCTTTTGCCTGTTCGAAATAATCCAGCAATAGCATATATGGAAGAAAAACCACATTATTCACAGGAAGATGAGAAATTAGCTCAATTGGCAAATGCAAGGAAAAATGTTAAAGGGTGGTATATTTCCCCCATAGGACAAGTGATTCTACCTGTCAGAGTAATGAAAGCAGTGCTTGAAACAGAACACAATAAGTGCCACTGGGGTGCAGAAGCATTGGTAAAATTTTTGAAAAATGAGGTTATCTCAAACCAGATGTTAACACTAGCAAAAAGGGTAAATGCAATGTGTCCTATGTGTATAAAGAATAACCCAGTAGTCAGGAAGCAGGTGCAGATGGGAAAATTACAGATAGGTCAGTTACCGGGAGATTACTGGCAAGTAGATTTTTCTGAGTTGCCTAAGGCCCAATCCTATAAGTATTTGTTGGTATATGTCTGCACCTTTTCAGGATGACCTGAGGCTTTTCCCTGTAGGACTAATCAGGCAAAGGAAGTGGTAAAAACTCTCTTGAGGGAAATCATCCCAAGATTTGGAGTTCCCCTAGGGTTGTCCTCTGATCGAGGACCGCACTTTATAGCAGGGATAGTACAAGATGTGTCGGTTGTATTAGGAATAACATGGAATCGCCATACGCCATGGAGACCACAGTCTAGTGGACAAGTTGAAAGGATGAATCAGACATTGAAAGGTCAATTGAAGAAAATCTGTCAGGAAGCAAAGATTCCGTGGCCCCAAGCATTATCCATTGCCCTGTTGAGAGTCAGGATCAAACCAAGGGAGAGAATAGGAGTAAGTCCATATGAGATATTGTATGGCAAACCCTATCATGCAGCTACCTACCAAGGGGATCCTCATATAGTAGGTGATCAAGCAGTGTTTAATTATGTGTTATCTTTAAATAAGACTCTCACAGCCCTCAGAGGAGCGTTGCAGTGGAATCGACCTTTGCCCCTGGAGAATCCAGTGCATGACATTTCTCCGGGAGATCATGTCTACGTGAGAAACTGGTCAGTGGAGCCACTGAAGGAAACATGGGACGGTCCTCGCCAGGTGATAATGACGACCTACACGGCAGTAAAAGTCGAAGGAATCGACAGCTGGATCCATTATACTCGGGTCAAGAAAGTTCCAGTCTCGTGGTCGGTAGAACCTCTCTCACCCACAAGGATGGTATTTCGAGCCAACAATTGAGGATCGTGGTGTTCCTGGGGTTGATGAGTTTAGCAGAGACCACCGTGAGAATTGAGACCCCGGATCCTTATTTATTTGTACCAGAACACACTGATGTGAATTTAACCTGTTTGTTTTCTGATGACCAGGGAGCTGAATTAAGGGATGTTAACGTCAAGTGGAGATGGAGAGATCAAGATCAGATCATGACAGAAGGAGTGACAACAGTTTGGGATGCTACACAACAAAAAGGTTACACCGTTCTGCAGGTACCCAAAGTGTCTAAAGCCATGGGAGGAACATATATGTGTGTAGTTTGGATTTGGGAAAGTTTTGATTACGGACATATAGAAATACAGACAATAAACACGACTCAGAAAACGGTGACCAAAGTGCGAGTTTTACCCACTAGGAAACAATCAGACATGTGGGATGGTCCTCCCTTAAAAATCAATTGTACCTTTCAATTTGATGATTGTCAAAAATCAGTTAAAGTAAAGTGGTGGAAATTGAATATGGCAAATCAATCTTGGGAATCACAAAGTCGAGGAGTTAGCTGGTGGTCAAATAGTAAGGGAGGTAAAGGGTGGCTGAATATTTCTAATCCCAGAGTAGGAAAGACAGAAGGTACATTTCTTTGTGTGGTCTCATGTGGAGAAGAAAAAGATCACGGGATAAGGACAGCAGTAGCCGTACCACATCAAGGAGTAAGAGTCAGACCAGAACACAGTGTTTCCCCGGCCCAGGAAGGAAGAGATCTGATTCTAAGTTGCAAAATTCCAGAAGGACAGTATTCTGAATATGGGTGGTGGTTTAAGGGACAGAACTTGAAAGTTGGAAAGAGACATCAGATTGAAAAGAGGGCAGATACAATAGTTCTGAAAATCAAAGAAATACGAAGAGGAGAAGATGAGGGCCAATATACTTGCTGGATAAGTAGAGATGACTGGTGGGATACTGGAATTACTGCCGTCTATGTAAAGACTGAAAGAATAACCCGACAAGTAAGTAACCTGCAGATTCCAGATAGAGAAGCAGAACAGGAAAATCTAATTGTAGGCCTGATTCGAGATTTTGTGAAAGTACAGAATGTCACAAAAATCACTGCATGTCTCCCTATGCCTCATGCTGCAGGAGACCCAATCCCATGGGGAATAATTCCGGTGCCAGAAATTCCTAAAGTATTTAAGAATACTACATGGAATTGCAGATTTGTAACCAAAACATGGAATGAAATGACAGATGTATGTTTATTAAGAGACAAAATGACCAAAAAACAATGTGAACAGATGCCTGGATATTTCCGATGGGTAGTAGTTGGAACATGGGTAACAAAAGAAAACATTGACAAAATAGAAGGATCTTGTTTAGTTACAGATTCAGTAATCTACCCATGTTCTAAAGTTCCGGCTCAAATAAAACGAGAAAAACAAGAACAAGTATGTCAAAATATTACTAGCTCTACAACCATGGAAGAGTGGCAAACAATTTGGGGACCCAGCCTACTAGAGACTTATAGTTATATTGGAAAAGTACAGTGGTGCATTCACTGGAAGGGGAAAAAGAATCAAACTTATTCTACAGGAAATAGAGGAAATCATAATTGGAGGACAGAAACACGTGCAAAAGAGAATTGGAATTGTACTCGAGTATATACATGTGATACCCCAGACGATGAAATAGGCTTAATGCCAGTCAAAACACTCTTGCAGTTAGGATGTGAATGTCGGGGATATAATCATACGATTAAGGGATCTGTGAAAAACATTGATTGCCGTACCACCACAGTTAGGAGTCCAGGAAATTTGGTGTGGGTAATGGGACATGGCCAGTGGACCACCCACATGCCCATAGATGGTCCGGTTGTACCTGTCACACTAGGGATACCTACTCTCTGTCCATTCTGGAAGCAGGATAAGTTAACATCAGTAGAAATACAACCACGAGGGAAAAGAGAAATTAGTAAAGATATTGATGACTTGGAGTTGGGAGATTGGCATGAACCATCAGCAGGAGTTAAATTTGGATGGGCATTAGAGTCTCTGTTTGCACCAATCTCAACATACCGGAACAGAGAAATGCTGTTTAAATTAATGGGACAAACTGAAAGGTTAGCAGCAGTCACTAAGAAGGGATTTAAAGATCTAAATTTACAATTACAAGTCACATCTAGAATGACCATACAAAACCGCATGGCATTAGACCTGATATTACTCAAGGAACATGGAGTTTGCGGCTACCTGCATGCAAAGGACGAGCATTGTTGTGTACACATCCCAAATGTCACTCAGGAAGTAGAGAAAGATATTAGTCAATTAGAACAAATTGACAAGAATGTTCATGAACTGCAAAAGGAAGCAGAACACAATTGGATAGGAGAATTATTCAGCTCCCTAGGTCTTCATGTGTCAGGATGGATATCTTCTGTTATCCAGTACGGAATATTGATTGTAATAATTATTGTCATAGCCATAACCGTTTACAAGTGTCTTTTAGGAATGATTGTAAAAGAAGGTCAACATACGAGACGCATCATGAAAGCTATAACAAGAAAAGTAATCTCACCGCAAGATGGACCACCTCCTGCCTATCAAGAAACTGCAGCCTGAAGATTGCTATATTTGAGCATCCTTGCAAGCAAAGCCTGAAGAATGCTCAAAAGGGGGGACATGTTGCAGAGCAATTTAAATTAGTAGTAGAATGGCTAAGGCTTAGTAGGAGAGTAGGCCTAGAAAGCAACACTCCAAAGTAGTAAGTTAGCAACCTTGTTGTGTGTGTTGAAGAAGTGGAAACAATAATCAAAGGATCTAGTCAAGCATGTATATAACGATTTGTTACCTTGGATGTGGCAAGGGTCTGTTAAACAGTTTCTAGGGGTAAGACAACTTAAGCAGATTTATGATTAGAGTAGATGATTATTAATTGTTATCAGTATGAAGTATGAGCTTGTTTGTAACTGCACCTGGTTTGCTGTGGAAACTGTAACTGTTTTGCTGTGGAAACTGCACGTAAACTTGTTTGTGTATAAAAGCTGAATTGAGAATGAGGGTCTTCGGAATCCTGACTTGGGACTTGAGTCCGCAGGTTCCCGGGGCCCCGAATAAAGCACCGCATAAACCGGCACTCTGTTGGTTTGTGTTTTTGTTACGGGCAACAATGGCAGTCTGGTGATGTTCCCACTGATTGGAAAAGAGAAATAAAGAAGGCCTAAGCAACTACAGGCCAGCCAGTCTCACTTCAGTGCCTGTCAAGATCGTGGAGCAGTTCCTCCTGGAAACCATGCTGAGGCACATGGGAAGTAAGGAGGTGATTGGTGACAGCCAACATGACTACGGTAAAGGAAAATCGTGCCTGACAAATTTGGTGGCCTTCTACAGTGGGGTTACAGCTGTGGTGAATGAGGGAAGAAAGACCAACATCATCTACTTGGACTTGTGCAAAGCAATTAAGACTGTCTTGCATGACATCCTTGTCTCTAAACTGGAGACAGGGATTTGATGGATGGACCACTCAGTGGATGAGGAATTGGCTGGATGGTCGCACTCAAAGAGTTGCAGTCAACAGCTCAATGTCCAAGTGGGGAGCAATGACGAGTGGTGTTCCTCAGGGGTTGGTACTGGGACTGACGCTGTTTAACATCTCTGTTGGTTACATGGACAGTGGGATCGAGTGGACCGTCAGCAAATTTGCCAATGACACCAGGCTGTGTGGTGCAGTTGATGCAGGAGGGAAGGGATGGCATCCAGAGGGACCTTAACAGTCTTGAGTGGTGGACCTATGCAAACCTCATGAAGTTCAAACAAGGCCAAGAGCATGGTCCTGCACCTGGGTCAGGGCAATCCCAAGCTGGGTGGAGAATGGATCGAGTGCAGCCCTGGGGAGAACGACTTGGGGTGTTGGTGGACAAAAAGCTCAACATGTCTCGTCAATGTGCGCTTGCAGCCCAGAAAGCCAACTGCATCCTGGGCTACATCAAAAGCAGTATGGCCAGCAGGTCGAGGGAGGTGATTCTGCCCCTCTAGTGAGACCCCATCTGGAGTACTTGTGATGGTTTCAGTCTAGGCCTTCCTGGAAACCAGCTTGTAACCAGGAAGGAACTAGGAGGGTGACCAAGGAAGTATTCCATGCTATTCCTTTACGTAACCCAGGGTATAAATAAGGCATTGATAAGAGAGTTCGCTCTCTTTCCTCTCCGGCGAGGTTCGAGAACGGTGGGTCCCTGTTTCGGTTGGGCTTATCTGGAGCCGAGGCCTGCAGTGACTGCCGTTATCTGCCACGCGTGAGGGGAGAGCCAAGGACCGTGTCTGGCCACCCTGCCTGTTCGAAGGGAAGTGGTGAGACTTTTGCTAGTTTGCCTTCGACTGGCTGTTTGACTTGTTCGGTCCTTGCCCCTTTTTGTCCTTCTCCTTTTTTTTCCCCTCCCCCCCCCTTCCCCCCCCGGTGTGTGGTATTCCCCTTTCGTGTATCTGTCTTATATATAAATATACATATATATATATATACATATTTTTTGCTATAGCTTTGGCTGCTTGGTTTTTCTTCTTTTCCCTCCCTGGGAGGCGGGTCCTTGTTGTCGAGTTTCGGGGGACTTGGCAGGAAGCCAACTCGAAACTTGTACAACATTTTTGGTGTCAGAAGTGGGATATTTTGGTTAAGTTTGGCTTGTTTTGATAAACATTTTCCAGGAAGACAGCTAAGCTCGGTGTTGTTTTGCAAGCCAATCTATTGTTTTGGGAACAGGTCTGGGAACACTGCCAGAGTCTGGGAAAACAGCCAAGGAAACTTTGTTTATATAAAACAAAAGTTTGTTTTGGGATCAAGAAGAAATAATAACAAAAAGTAATGGCTATTTCATTAATTTGTCTTATAATTCTAGCCGTCTTTACACCTGTGTTAGGCTACTCTATAGGGAGACGTCCAGACCTTGAGGATGGATGGAACGAATTGCTTCCATCCTTTAATTTTGACATCGAAGGTTTGGTAAAGGAGATCCCCATGGTTAAAATCGGCTCTAATTACTATATAAATCTTATTGCAACAGTACTGTCATTGATAAAGGTACTGGAAGTGCTCCTTAAACTTGGAAGAATGGGGTTCCGTTGCTCTCCCTCTTGTAGGAAAGATCACACCTCAAAGGGATTCGCTGGAACTTTGGAAAGGGCTGCAGACAGGCCAGTCCCCGGGTGGCATGGAGCTTGGGGAGATTTCGGTAGATTAGTAGGACGTGTGTCACCCCCCATTAATTGGGAGTTCACACCAGAACAAATGTTTGATTCTGGTGAGATGGCCCACTGTTTGGCAGAAGGGTGTTTTTCCTACAAAGATCCGAATATGCAATTCTCCGCTTTGTGCTGGGGCCTGGCTAATGCTTATCGAGCTGCCATAGACCACCTTCAGAGGGCTAAGGTCGACACAGAGACCCAAACCACGCCACTTGAAACCAGTGATGTCCCTATTAGGTCCACAGAAGTTGGGGTCCAAACACAACTTGAAGTCAATGACATTTCTACTAAGTCCACTAGAACCGGGACTCAAGCTAAGAACCGGAAGATCATCATTGCCCCTATAAAGAAGAAGAAGACGTGGGTAAGGGAGATCGAGGAACTTACGGACCCATCTCCGCAACCAGAACGCACAGAAGAAAGAGAAGAAGAAGAAGAAGGAACAGAGGATGTAGTGAACGAAGGAGCGGCAGCAATGGGAGAAGGAGCAACAGCAAGTGATGAAGGCGCGACTGCGAGAGAGGAAGAAGTGGTTGTGACTGAGGAAGGAGCGATTGGAAGAGAAGAAGCAGCTACCAGAGAGGAAGAAACGGCTACACGGGAAGGAGCACGTCCAAAAGAACTAGGGGCACGCCCAAAGGAATACAGAACAGCACCAAGAGAAAAGAAAGCAACAGCACAAATGGCCGGTGGTATATTGTCGCTTGATGATTTATATCCTGACTACAAATTCAGTGTTACAAAGGACGCAAAGAAGGAGCCAAAGCATCCCCCTCAATTGGAGGGGGAATTATCTCTACCCCTCCAGACCCAACCTTCTCTTGGAGGTGTGGATGATTGGAAGAAGCCCTTATCTTGGCACCCGAGAGACTACTCGCTACCTCCACCGGCTGGGTATCGTGAACGACGTAGAAGTCCATCTCCACGGCGTGAACGACGTAGAAGTCCATCTCCATGGCGTGAACGACGTAGAAGTCCATCTCCACGGCGTGAACGACGTAGAAGTTCATCTCCGCGGCGTGAACGACGTAGGAGTCCGTCCCCACGGTATGAACGGCGTAGAAGTCCATCTCCACGCCATGAACAACATAGAAGCTTATCCCCATGGCATGCCCAGTCTCCATCTCCACGTGAGAGATACAGGGAGGAGGCAGGAGCGGTTCCACGTAAGAGCGGAAGAGTAAAGAGGGAGGTAGAAAAGATTCTACGTGGGAGAGATGGACAAGAAATAATGCGAGAAAGCGAAATTATACAATCACTGACCACAAGAGAGCTTAGAGATTTACGGAGAGATTATATGCGCTTGCCTGGTGAACAAATCCTCGCCTGGCTGGTGCGATGCTGGGACAAGGGAGCTGATAGTCACATAATTGAAGGTGACGAAGCACGACAACTGGGATCCATTGCCCGAGACCCTAAGATAGAACAAGAAATGGGAAGGGAGAAAACGGCATCCAGTCTTTGGCTCCGAATTCTTCATGCTGTGAGGGCGAAATACCCGTTTAAGGAGTCCCTCAAGAGTTCTTCGAGAAGGTGGAGGACTGCGGAAGAAGGCATCCAATACCTGCGGGAATTGGCCATGCAGGAAATTGTCTATTCTGATCCAGAATATTATGACATCCAAGTTCCCGAGAATGTTCCTTGCACACAACCAATGTGGAAGAAGGTAATTCAAGGTGCCCCTAAACCATATAGGTATTGCTTGATAACCGCATATCATCCAAAGATGGATGAACCAAGTGTGGACACCATGTGTGCTTGGATGAGGAGCATAGAGGAAAATCTGGAAGACCCCTTCGACCCTCTATACCGACACCCCTATGATAGGGAAAGAATGGAGAGAGATTATGAATATTCCAGATATGAGGACGACCTTAGAGACAGAGAGGACAGAAGGTATAGAGATTACCAGGAAAGGCCAATGGGAAGATCATGGCGGGACCGACAAAGACGACCTCGGCCTAGACCTCGATCCTGGTCTCGATCTCGCTCACGGTCCCTGTCATTCACAAGTCAAAGGAAAGAGAACTCTAAGCGTTGGCCACGTAACCAACTATGGGCATACCTTCGTAGTAAAGGAGAAAACATGAAGAAGTGGGATGGTGAACCCACTTTTAAGCTTGAAGCTAGAGTGAGGGAGCTGAAGCGAAAGAAGACTGACAAGAAAGTTGTCTATGTAGTAGACGGAGATTTCTTAGAAAAGAAACTGCGATCGCCGAAACACGAGAAGATGGAGGTCCACTTCGACAACGGTAAAAAGTCTAAGAAGTCAAAGTCAAACTCTGACGACGAATGCTCTGATCAAGACCAGTAGAGGGGCCCTGCCTTCTGCCAGGAGAAGGAGAGGGACCAAGAAGATAACCGAGTTTACTGGGCTGTGTGGGTTCGATGGCCTGGCACATCGGATCCTCAGAGATACCAGGCCTTGATAGATACTGGAGCCCAGTGTACTGTAATGCCTTCGGAGTATAAGAGTACCGAGACTGTTACTATTTCTGGAGTGACTGGAGGGTCTCAAGAATTGTCAGTAGTAGAGGCAGACATGAGCTTGACAGGAGACCAATGGGAAAAGCGTCCCATTGTGACGGGGCCAGAAGCCCCTTGCATCCTTGGTATGGACTACTTAAGGAGAGGATACTTCAAGGACCCGAAAGGGTACCGGTGGGCTTTTGGTATAGCCTCGGTGACTGAAGAGGAGTCCAAGCAATTGTCTGCCCTTCCTGGCCTCTCAGAAGACCCTTCCATTGTAGGATTACTGCGAGTTAAAGATCAAGAAGTGCCAATAGCCACAACAACTGTGCACAGACGACAGTATCGGACAAACCGAGATGCTGTGATCCCTATCCACAAAATGATCCGGAAGTTGGAGAGCCAAGGGGTGGTCAGCAGAACCCATTCACCCTTCAACAGCCCCATCTGGCCTGTGCGTAAATCCGATGGAGAGTGGAGACTGACTGTGGACTATCGTGGCTTAAATGAAGTTACGCCACCGTTGAGTGCTGCCGTGCCAGATATGTTGGAGCTCCAATACGAGTTGGAGTCCAAGACAGCAAAGTGGTACGCCACCATCGACATAGCCAACGCGTTTTTCTCCATTCCTTTAGCGGCAGAGTGCAGGCCACAGTTTGCTTTCACCTGGAGGGGCATTCAATACACCTGGAATCGACTGCCCCAGGGGTGGAAACACAGTCCAACCATCTGCCATGGACTGATCCAGGCCACACTAGAGAAGGGTAAGGCTCCCGAACACATCCAGTACATCGATGACATCATTGTATGGGGGGATACAGCAGAAGAGGTTTTCAAAAAAGGACAGACGATCATCCAGATTCTCCTCGAGGCTGGTTTCGCTATCAAGAAGAGCAAAGTCAAGGGACCTGCCCGAGAGATCCAATTCCTAGGGGTGAAATGGCAAGATGGACGACGCCAGATACCAACAGACATAATCAACAAGATTGTAGCAATGGCTCCCCCCACAAACAAGAAAGAAACCCAAGCTTTTCTGGGAGCAATAGGTTTCTGGAGGATGCATATCCCAGAATACAGTCAGATTGTGAGCCCTCTTTACTTTGTGACCCGTAAAAAGAACAATTTCCAGTGGGGTCCTGAGCAACAACAAGCTTTCAGGCAGATCAAGCAAGAAATTGCACATGCCGTGGCTCTTGGACCAGTTAGAACGGGACCAGATGTAAAGAATGTACTCTACTCTGCAGCTGGAGATAAAGGTCCCTCCTGGAGCCTCTGGCAAAAGGTGCCTGGCGAGACACGAGGGCGACCACTGGGTTTCTGGAGCCGAAGCTACAGAGGTTCTGAGGCTAATTACACCCCTGTGGAAAAGGAAATCTTAGCGGCGTATGAAGGTATACGAGCAGCTACAGAGGTAATTGGTACTGAAGCACAGCTCTTCCTGGCACCCCGATTACCAGTCTTGAGCTGGATGTTCAAAGGGAAGGTACCCCCTACGCATCATGCCACTGATGCCACATGGAGCAAGTGGATAGCCTTGATTACGCAGCGTGTACGATTGGGAAACTCAAATCGCCCTGGAATTCTGGAGGTTATCACAAATTGGCCTGAAGGTGGGAACTTCAGTCTGGCAGAAGAAGAAGAAGAGCCAGTGAGCCGAGCTGAAGAAGCTCCGCCATTTGATCAGCTGCCAGATGAAGAAAGGTGTTATGCCCTTTTCACTGATGGTTCTTGCCGTATTGTAGGAAGGAACCGGAAGTGGAAAGCAGCCGTTTGGAGTCCCACCCGACGAGTGGCAGAAGCTACTGAGGGTCAAGGCGGGTCGAGTCAATTTGCAGAGCTCAAAGCCGTCCAATTGGCCCTGGACATCGCCGAACGAGAAGGATGGCCGAGACTCTACCTCTACACAGACTCGTGGATGATAGCCAATGCTCTATGGGGATGGTTAGACCGATGGAAGAAGATGAACTGGAGGCGTGGAGGAAAACCCATCTGGGCTGCTGACTTGTGGCAGGACATCGCTGCCAGAGCGAAGAGTCTGAATGTGAGAGTCCACCATGTAGATGCCCATGTGTCCAAGAAGCAAGCTAATGAAGAACATAATAACAACAGAGAAGCGGACCGAGCTGCACAGATAGGGGTGTCACAAGTAGACCTAGACTGGCAGCAGAAGGGAGAGCTGTTTCTGGCTCGATGGGCCCATGATGCTTCCGGTCATCAAGGCCGAGATGCCACCCACAGATGGGCACGAGACCGAGGGGTGGATTTAACCATGGATATCATTTCTGAAGTTATCCATGATTGCGAGGCCTGTGCCGCTATTAAGCAGGCGAAAAGACTGAAGCCCCTGTGGTATGGTGGACGTTGGGAGAAGTATAAGTATGGAGAGGCCTGGCAGATTGATTACATCACATTGCCACAGACCCACCAAGGTAAACGCTATGTGCTTACCATGGTGGAAGCAACCACCGGATGGTTAGAAACATATTCGGTACCGCATGCAACAGCCCGAAACACCATCCTAGGCCTTGAGAAGCAGGTCCTGTGGAGACATGGCACTCCAGAGCGAATTGAGTCAGACAACGGGACTCATTTCAAAAACAGTCTAGTGGCCACTTGGGCACAGGAGCATGGTATTGAATGGGTATATCACATTCCATATCATGCACCTGCTGCAGGAAAAGTAGAAAGGTGTAATGGACTGTTGAAGACGACTCTAAAGGCACTAGGTGGGGGAACTTACAAAAATTGGGACAAGAATTTAGCCAAGGCCACCTGGCTAGTCAACACCCGAGGCTCTGTCAACCGAGCTGGTCCTGCCCAAGCAGAGTCCCTCCACACTGTAGATGGAGACAAAGTTCCAGCGATCCATCTAAAAGGTATGTTAGGTAAGGTGGTTTGGATCACTCCTCCCTCAGGCCAAGACAAACCCATTCGTGGGATTGTCTTTGCTCAAGGGCCTGGATATACTTGGTGGGTTATGAGGAAGGATGGAGAGGTCCAATGTGTGCCTCAAGGAAACCTAAGCCTGGGAAAAAACTAATTCTGTGCCTTGAGTTATATTTTACAGGAGACCAGACACCAGACGGAAAAAAAGAGAGAGACCCAAACAAAGCTGATACGAGAATCTAAGGATGGCCGATGATGACACAGCCCAAACCAATGAGCCAGCCCTAAACCGGAACTGTGATTATGATGAAAGGGCCAAGAACACAAATCGAGTTGCTGGTGGTGCTGATCTTCAATGACAGACGACAACCTTCGAGAAAAAATAAACATGGACTATATATATATATGTGTATATGTGCGGGATAGAGACAAACACAATATACAGGTGTTACGTAAAGAAATAGTATGGAATAAGGGGTGGAGAATGTGATGGTTTCAGTCTAGGCCTTCCTGGAAACCAGCTTGTAACCAGGAAGGAACTAGGAGGGTGACCAAGGAAGTATTCCATGCTATTCCTTTACGTAACCCAGGGTATAAATAAGGCATTGATAAGAGAGTTCGCTCTCTTTCCTCTCCGGCGAGGTTCGAGAACGGTGGGTCCCTGTTTCGGTTGGGCTTATCTGGAGCCGAGGCCTGCAGTGACTGCCGTTATCTGCCACGCGTGAGGGGAGAGCCAAGGACCGTGTCTGGCCACCCTGCCTGTTCGAAGGGAAGTGGTGAGACTTTTGCTAGTTTGCCTTCGACTGGCTGTTTGACTTGTTCGGTCCTTGCCCCTTTTTGTCCTTCTCCTTTTTTTTCCCCTCCCCCCCCCTTCCCCCCCCGGTGTGTGGTATTCCCCTTTCGTGTATCTGTCTTATATATAAATATACATATATATATATATACATATTTTTTGCTATAGCTTTGGCTGCTTGGTTTTTCTTCTTTTCCCTCCCTGGGAGGCGGGTCCTTGTTGTCGAGTTTCGGGGGACTTGGCAGGAAGCCAACTCGAAACTTGTACAGTACTGCATCCAGTTTTGGGACTACCAACACAAGAAAGATGTAGACCTGTTGGAACAAGTCTAGAGGAGGCCACTAAGATGATCAAAGGGCTGGAGCACCTCTCCTATGATGACAGGCTGAGAGAATCGGGGCTGTTCTGGTTGGAGAAGAGAAGGTTTCAGGGAGACCTTATAGAAGCCTTCCAGTACCTTAAGTGGGCCTACAGGAAGGCTGGAGAGGGCCTTTTTTTGCAAGGGCATGCAGTGATAGGACAAGGGGGAATGGCTTTAATCTGAAAGACAGTACTTTTAGACTGGATATTAGGAAGAAATTCTTTACTGTGAGGGTGGTGAGGCACTGGAACAGGTTGCTTAGAAGTTGTGAATTCCCCATCCCTGGAAGTATTCAACGCCAGGATGGATGGGGCTCTGAGCAACCTGGTCTAGTGGAAGGTGTCCCTGCCCATGGCAGAGGGGTTGGAGCTAGATGATCTTTAAAGTTCCTTCCAACCCTAACCATTCTATGATTGTATGATTCTATTATTAATATTAGTAAATAAATGCAGAATACCCTGTTTTTAACAATTGTCTAGAATGTGCAGGAATTGCTATAGAAGATATGAGATTATATTAGCATTTATCACACACAAAAAAGAAAGTTTTCTTAGTATGTTCTTTAAGACCTAAAGATAAAGTTATCATTAATTTAGTATTTCATCACTTTAGTATATGTACAGTACACCAATGGATGGTTGTAGTACAGGTATTGGTTCTTATCTATGAAGCACAGGCTGCCAATCTCCTGAAAGTAGGATGGGGAGGAGGTATTCTCTAGATAATGAGTGTAGTCCAACTGAAGGCCCACACCAAGACCTTAAACCATCTTGTCCGGGAGCTGCTTTATGCTGATGATGCCACCCTTGTTGCTCACACAGAAGCAGCCCTGCAGCGTTTAACATCCTGCTTTGCAGACACTGCTGTGCTCTTCGGGCTGGAAGTCAGCTTAAAGAAGACAGAGGTCCTCCATCAACCTGCACCTCAGGAAGTCCCCCATCATCCCCACATCACCATTGGCCAATCAGAGCTCAAATCAGTCCAGCAGTTTAATTACCTAGGTAGCCTCATCTCCTCGGATGGCAAGATTGACGGAGAGATAGACAACAGGTTAGCAAAGGCATATTGTGCTTTCGGAAAGCTTCATAAAAGAGTTTGGCAAAATAAACACTTGAAGAAAAGCACCAAGATCAGTGTTTACAAAGCCATAGTGTTGTCGACTCTCTTGTATGGTTCCGAATTATGGGTCATCTACCGCCGCCACCTGCGTCTCTTAGAACGGTTCCATCAACGCTGCCTCCGTACAATCCTAAACATCCACTGGTCAGATTATGTGACCAATACATCTGTTCTAGAACAAGCAGCAATCACAAGTATAGAGGCCATGTTACTGAGAACACAGCTGCATTGGGCAGGGCACGTCTCCAGGATGAAGGACCACCGCCTCCCTAAGATCTTGCTTTACGGTGAACTTGCCACTGGCTGCCGAAGAAAAGATACAAGGAGTCCCTGAAACAACATCTGAGCCTTGGCCATATTGATCACCATAACTGGTCTATTCTGGTCTCCAACCGGGAGGCCTCAAGACATGCCATCTATAACGCAGCTGTCTCCTTTGAGAACACACGCAGGATCACCCTTGAGGAGAAAAGGCAACGCAGAAAGAACTGTGTCTTGCCGAATACACCATCTAAGGAGTCTTTCTGCTGTGCCTTTTGCATTTGGATATGTCTGTCACGTATTGACCTCATAAGCCACCAACATGCCTGCAACAAATGTGGATAGAGCCTTCCCAAATCTTCGTTTGCAAAGCCTAGCCATGATGATGATGATGATGATGAGTGTAGTCCATATATTGAATGCATTCCATGAGCTAATATAGTACATGGGGTAAATCAATTAATGCACAATTATAGATAGAATGTTGGAGGGAGGGGGGATAAATGTGCCTTATGGGTTCATGTGGTTGAAACAGTGACAGTTTTTCAGCCCATAGACTTGAAGAAAAGCCAAGCAGGAGCTACTATGACTTATGTTGTGCTTTTTTTAGCATTGTGTTTTGTTTTAGAGGGGCTGGAAGTAGTGTCTAATCTATCTCTGTAATATGCAGTGGTTGGTTTGGTAGTAGTGTCTGTTATGGGGTGTAGAGGGTTGAGGGGGACCCTGTGCAAGACATGGGTGAGGAGATGAACTGTTTTGGAAATTTCTCTTTGCTCAAGAGACCTTTCATGGCTAAAAAATATAAGTTTGGAAGAATGTATGAGAATAACCACATTCTTTCTCTTGGGCTGGTTTTTGTCAGGACAAACAAAACAGGCAAACCCTTATCAAGGAAGGTGTTTGCAAGCTACATAAAAGCATTCTTTCTCACAGATGGGGGAAGGGAAGAGAAGAGAAAGGGAACAAACTGCAAAAAACAGCCCAGAGGGCTATATGCGCATGCCTTAGCCCTTTGATAGGTATGGACAAGGAGCCCTGCTCGTATGTGTTATTTCTTTCCACCCAGCTGAGGGTTTTTGCAGTTGTATAGTGTTTCTGAAATAAACTTCCTTTAATACTTAAAAGCGCATGGCTTAGCTCTCTGGTTATCTTCGTGCATATTTGGAGCATACATTGGGTGTGGATGGTGACTGAGTTTTTTGTCTTTGATGTTGTTGATGGTTTATTTAGGTGGGATGTTAACAGTTTTTGTTTATTCTGTGTCTGTGGCAGTTGAACCTGTTCCTGTGGCTTTAGGGGATTGATGTGCAGATTGACATGGTGTAGAGTTTATCCTGGTGCTTCTTGTAGGAAAGGTTGTTGGGTGTTTTGTTGAGTTTTGAAAGTTTGAGTGATTACTGTAGATAGTGAACATTTTCTGTTCAGTTGGATTTTAGTGGTGTTGTCATGTTTTATTTTTATTGGGTGGGAATATTTTTGATGGCCGGGTGGGGGTTGTTACTGACTTTGTTGTGTTAGAACGTGTATGTGTGTTGTCTTGTGGGGCAAAAAGGGCAGTTATTTTCTGAGGCCTACAATGATCTTTTCCTATAGTATCTCTGTTTCTCATTAGAAATAGCACATATACACAACACCATTTCGGGAAAGCTTAGATGGAGAAAGTTGCAAGTTTCTGGTTTGTGCTGAGTATGCATGTATGTATACATGTGTATATGCGCAGATCATATCTCATGGCTAGGCTTCGCGAACGAAGATTTGGGAAGGGCTCTACCCACGTTTGTTGCAAGGGCGTTGGTGGCTAAAAAGGCCAATATGAGATAGGCATGTCCGGTTGAAAAGGCACAGTAGAAAGACTCCTTAGATGGTGTATTCTGCAAGGCATGATTCTTTCTGCATTGTCTTTTCTCCTCAAGGGTGATCCTGCGTGCTTTCTCAAAAGACTCTGCAGCATTATAGATGGTGTGTCTCCAGACCTCGCGACTGGAGGTCAGAGAAGACCAGTTATGATGATCAATATGGCCAAGGCTGAGGTGTTGTTTCAGGGAGTCCTTGTATCTTCTCTTTGGGGTTCCTCTCTTGCGGCAGCCGGTGGTAAGTTCACTATAAAGCAAGATCTTAGGGAGGTGGTGGTCCTTCATCCTGGAGACGTGCCCTGCCCAACGCAGCTGTGTTCTCATCAACATGGTCTCAATACTTGTGACTGCTGCTTGTTCTAGAACAGATGTATTGGTCACATAATCTGACCAGTGGATGTTTAGGATTGTACGGAGGCAGCGTTGATGGAACCGTTCTAGGAGACGCAGGTGGCGGCGGTAGATGACCCATAATTCGGAACCATACAAGAGAGTAGACAACACTATGGCTTTGTAAACACTGATCTTGGTGCTTTTCTTCAGGTGTTTATTTTGCCAAACTCTTTTATGAAGCTTTCCGAAAGCACAATATGCCTTTGCTAACCTGTTGTCTATCTCTCCGTCAATCTTGCCATCCGAGGAGATGAGGCTACCTAGGTAATTAAACTGCTGGACTGATTTGAGCTCTGATTGGCCAATGGTGATGTGGGGATGATGGGGGACTTCCTGAGGTGGAGGTTGATGGAGGACCTCTGTCTTCTTTAAGCTGACTTCCAGCCCGAAGAGCACAGCAGCGTCTGCAAAGCAGGATGTTAAATGCTGCAGAGCTGCTTCCGTGTGTGCAACAAGGGCGGCGTCATCAGCATAGAGCAGCTCCTGGACAAGATGGTTTAAGGTCTTAGTGTGGGCCTTCAGTCGCCTTAGGTTGAATAGGCTTCCATCAGTACGGTATCGGATGTAGATACCATCCTGATCATTGAGGTCTGCTGTGGCCCTTCGGAGCATCATGCTGAAAAAGACTGTGAATAGGGTTGGTGCAAGAATGCAGCCTTGTTTCACACCATTAGTTATTAGAAAGGGCTCAGAAAGTGCATCACCATATCTGACTTGGCCGTGCTGATCCTCATGGAGTGAGATGATCATTTTAAGGAACTTGGGGGGACAACCTAAACATTCCAAAATCTGCCACAGACCTTTTCTGATCACAGTATTGAAAGCCATGGTGAGGTCGACAAAGGTTACATAGAGACCTTTGTTCTGTTCCCTACACTTCTCTTGCAGTTGTCTGAGAACAAATACCATGTCTGTGGTGCTCCTATTGGCTCTGAAACCACACTGACTTTCAGGTAGAATTCTTTCTGCTATAGCGGGTGTTAGTTTGTTCAAAAGTGTTCTTGCCAGGATTTTGCCAGCAATGGAGAGCAGACTAATATCCCAGTAAATTGAGCAGTCTGGTTTAGTACCTTTTTTCTTATACAAAGTGATGATGACTGCATCACGAAGGTCTGATGGTAGTTCGCTCAGTTCCCCACAGCGCACCACGAACTCATGAAATTTAGCATGGAGTGCAAGGCCTCCATGTTTCCAGACTTCAGGTGGAATTCCATCAACCCCAGCTGCCTTGCCAATTTTCACCTGCTGTATAGCCTTGAGGGTTTCTCCTAAAGTGGGGGCAGTATCCAATTCGTATTTCACCGGTTGTTGTGTGATGGACTGAATTGCTGAGTCTTGGACTACACGGTTGGTACTGAATAGAGTCTGAAAGTGTTCAGACCATCGATTCAGAATGGAGGTTTTATCTGTTAGAAGCGTTTGACCATCAGCACTAAGTAGAGGGCTTTGGAATTGGTATGTTGGCCCATATGCTGTTTTCAGGACCTCATAGAATCCTTTGTGATCACCCGTATCTGCACAGAATTGAGTTTTTTCAGCTAGATTGATCCACCACTTGTTCTGCATGTCATGGAGTTTCTGTTGGAGCTTGCTGCATGCAAGACGAAAGGCCATTTTTCTTGCGTGACACGATGGCAGTGCAAGGTGTGCTTGGTGAGCGGTTCTCTTCTTCCTCAACAAATCCTGGATTTCTTGATTGTTTTCATCAAACCAGTCCTTGTTCTTCTTGAGGGAGAACCCTAAGGATTCTTCAGCGGATTGCCAGATGCTCATCTCCACCTTCATCCGGTTGGTTAACTGCAGGCCGACGGGCATCTTCTTCCAATGCGGTCGCACAAAGATCAAAAGACAGAGGCATGCACCTGCCTCCAAAGGTGTACCTAAATTAACTCTAGCATGTTGGAACATCAGAACCATGCTCGATTCTGCGGATAGTGGACATCCTGTGTGACATTCTGCCCTAATTGCCCATGAACTGACTCGTTTCAACATGGACATTGCTACTCTCAGTGAAGTTTGCCTTCACGAGGAAGGCAGCCTCAGAGAACATGGTGTCGGTTACACACTCTTTTGGTCAGGTAAGCCCAGAACCGAAAAACATCTCTAAGGAGTCGGCTTCATGATCAAAAACTCTGTTGTTCCTAAACTCGAAAATCTGCCGACAGGTGACTCTGACTGCATTCTCTCCCTACGCCTTCCATTAAACAAAAAGCAACACCTTGTCTTTAGTATATATGCCCCAACTCTCCAAGCTGACCCTGCTGAAAAAGATAAATTTTACACTGACCTGCACCGCCTTACCCAAAAGGTGCCTGCAGATGATAAGATCATTATCCTTGGTGATTTCAACGCCAGAGTAGGTAAGAATTTTGAAGCCTGGAAAGGAGTATTAGGCAAGCATGGCGTTGAAAACTGCAACGATAATGGTCAACTTCTGCTAGAATTCTGCGCGGAGCAACAGCTCACCATCACTAATACTATCTTTCAGCAGAAAGATCGTCTGAAGACAACCTGGATGCACCCCAGATCTAAGCATTGGCACCTCATTGATTATGTCTTAGTGTGATAGCCAATAAAGACCAAAGGAGAGATAATTTGCTTATCAAATTATATTTGCAACACTGTAATTACAAATTGCGATAAACAAAGTCTCAAGTTTCTATAAGTTTCAAGTAATAATTTCATTTAGTGTTTGTCTTGACTACCTCATGCATATTGATTGTATCATATACATGTATATTCTGTGGTTTTTTGCTGAATGTTTAATGTGTAAGTTTTCTCACAGCTAAAGCTGAGAGTTATCTCTACAACCAGTCATAGTTCATGTATTCTTAGACGAACAGGCGCCTAAAGATTTAAAGTTCTATTATATTTACAGCTAAGGCTAAAAGAGCTATCTCTGCAACCAGTCATAATTCATGTATTCTTGGACGAGTAGGCGCCTAAAGACTTAAAGTTGTACTATATTTCATTCTTAGGATAGTGAGAAAGTTTTAGGCCTTTTGACCTTGTGAGAGTCTGTTTTGTTTCCCTGTGGGGGTGTAGTTGAGTTTTAGAATCTATTTGTTCTGTTTTAATGTAGTCACCCATTTGTTTCACGAATCACAATTACTTATATATCACACAAACCATAATGTTATGTTACCATAATTAGTGATATTTTGTTATGTAATGTAATAAGAAAAAGAACCGAAAAAGAGAACAGAACTATTTCCCAGCGGCAAGATAGCACATGCGCAGAAAAAGCTGACTACGTCAAAAGGATGAAGTGAACAGAGCCGAGCTTGTCTCCTAGCAACAAGATAACGCATGCGTAAAGCCTCTTGGCAACAGAACAGAGCCTGCGCAGATAGACCTGATGACTCGGAACAAAAGGAGGGGATTTTGAAAGAGACGTGCAGCTACAAACCTATAAAAGGCAGATTAGAAATTATCAAAGTGTGCCTTGGATGAGCAAAGAAAGCTCATCCAGTCATCCAGCGCTGTTTTGCTTATTTGATTTTTACATAAATCTATAATAAAACTTTTTATTACGATATTTGAGCCTAGTGCTGATTTTACTTATAACATTAGTGCAACGGAGAGATGTCCACGATGTCCACCATACCCGCATGATGCCCAGCGCAGAATGCAGAACAGATCATCCGCTTGTGCGCTGTAAACTCAACTTCAATCTCAAATTCAAACCTAAAAGGGGCAGTATCCCAAGGAGAAGACTCCAAGTTGACAATCTCCAATCAGCCACAGTAAGAGACAGATTCCAGGCAAACCTTCCAACTAGGCTCAAAAACCATTCCACAGATTCTGCAGATTCCTCTCCTGAAACAATCTGGCACCATGCACAGATATGCATGTTCATAACAGACCATAGCAAGCTGGTGCCAGTTCTGTTGAAAAGACTGAAACAGGAGCCAGGCCTAAAAAAGTTAACTGGGATATCTTGGCCTGCTAAGAAACCTCAATACCTGTTTTGCTAGAAGAACATTTTAGGAGCACTGGTTAATATCATATTCTGTTCTGCTCACTGGACCAAAGGCCTTATTATAGAAAGAATAGAAGTAGTACACACACAGTAATAAATTAGGTAAACTAGATGTTTGAATAAGATCTAGAAGGCCCAGAGCCAGGATTTTGCAAGCTTGAAGAATTCAGGTCACCTAATTGAAGAGGTCAAATTGAGGAAGACATCCATGGCGACCACCAGAGGGATGAAGGCTTGAGCAGAAGACCCCCAAAGTAGAAGACTGTGCATGCCTGGAAGGACTCTGCCCAGAGACTCGCCTACTTATTAATATGTATAATAAATGATGTAACCATGTATGTAAAGTGTATAAAATGGCTTAGTTTTGCACTTTCAAGTCGAGCAAGTTTGTCCAGCGAGAGCTGGCTTGCTCCCAACGTTGAATAAACAAATACCTTGCTGCTTAAAGATAAAAAAGTCTCTGAGCAGTTTCTCGGATGGATTTTTCGGATTCATGACAGCACTTTTATTAGCATCACAATTTTTTTTTAAGGTAAAGGATATGTAATAAACACAAGCCATAATTTGTGTCAGTAAAGGAAACAAATGGAAAACAAATGAGTTAATGTAACCTCAGGAAAGAAGAAAACAAAGGGATTGTAAAACTTAATTGCACCCCCATAAAGACATAAAACAGACCATCACCTTCCCTGCTCTCCTAGACATGAATTGTAGACGAACTAGATCGGGTCAATAGAATGCTGGCACCTTTTGTAGAGAAATATATGAATTTATAACTTGTTGTAGAGATAACAAATTAGTCTTAGCTGTAAAAAGAAACATATGTTGAATACCTGGAGTAGTGATGTAAAATGTATATGTATGTGATGTAATGAATATGTATGGAATGTCTGAAATAAGTACCGGACACATATACTGTATCGGGGTGGCAGGTCTAGGAGCAAGACTCCCTTGTCACGCAGTGCTTTTTGCTTCTACTATATAATAAATTCCAATTTGGAAACTTATTATACCTCGAGACTCTATTTCTCACAGGATATGAGGCTAAAATTAATCAGGTAACCAGAAATAGTATATATTGCACACAGTTCCAGGTATCATTTAGTTTGACAACATTGCTAAGTTCTGCTTCTTTAGTGTTTTTTTTAACCAAGTGTTATAGTTTCATACTTTTTTGGTGAATTTTCCACACCAACAGGCTCTGCTAGGATAAGATAAACATCAGGTTTCATTGTTTTCTAGCTCGGAGTCAAATTGCCCCCCATTGAAAAGCTAATGACTTTTCTCCGCGAGAAGTCGGACTCTTGTTTCCTCTGCCTCTGCTCGAGGCAGTGGGGGAAGGAATATTTCCCTGTGTAACCTTGTCTAAAGCAGCAGCCAAAAGGAAGGCTGGGGGGGGGGGGGGGAAGGGGCTGGCAGTTTTGGCTGGGAGGTGCTTGACTCCCCTAGCTTTTTACCTTTTTCTTTTCGAGGGTGGCCACGTGGTGAGGGCTGGAGCTGTTCGGTCTGGTTTTTGGATCGCTCGCCTAGCTCAGGAGGGTGTGGAGTGTCTGCCTGCACCTTTTTTTCCCCCCTTCTCCCTTCCCGTGCAGGCGGCGACTTGCATCAATCAACAGGCGGATCCCAGATGGAACCCGCCTTCAACAACGTGAGTCCACAGGAGCCCCTGAGGGGAGGAACCGCCATCCCCCCTCCTCCCTTTCCGTGCCCGCGGCACCTCCGGGAGGTGCATCATACCGACCCAGTTGCCTTCCCCGCACGCCGGTCCCCACAGACGCCATGGCCGCCAGTGCCCAACAGCACCCCCTGTAGTGAATAACTGCAGCCTTTGCTTCTCTCTAGAGACAACAGCACTCCCTGCTAGTTGAAAGGGAGTCACTACAACGTTCACACATTTTCCTGGAGCCCAACAGCGTCACCCGGTGACCTTGAGTGAGTCACTGCAGCCCCTGCCTCCCGAGGCACGCCAGCGCCCTCTGCTGGGTGTAGTTATAACTGCGCCGAAAGGCAAAAAATTGTTTTCGGTGAACATTTCGGTTACGGTATTGTTGCTTGTTCTGTTTTGTTATATATATATTTATATTTAGTAAAAATTTGTTATTTCCTTTTCCACACTTTTTTGTCTAAAGCCTCTAATTTCGAACTTATAATAACTTAGAGGGGGAAGTTTGATTTTTTTGTTGTTTTTTTCCTATCCTGCCCTCCTTAGCAAACATTTTTGTCTTGTTAAACTAAGACATCAAGCTTCATAGGTTCTTTAAAAAAACAAAAATAAAATAGCATTAAATATACTGAGGCTGTATTTAACTTTCAGGTTCATCCAAATTTAGCTGTTAGTGTGTAAAGTAGTCGGTTCATGTTAAAGCTTAATAGATTTTTAGTCACACACCTTTCTTCCCCTTCTGACTGAGCTGGAGTTCATTTCCCCATAGTAGCCCTCACAGTGCTGTGCTTTGCATTGATATCTAGAAGGGTGTTGAGAACACACCAATATTTTGGCTACTGCTGAGCACAACATCAGTATTGTAACATTCCTTCCCCAATCGAGGGCAAGATCCTGGGAGGGGACACAAGTAGGCCAGCTGACCCAAACTGGCCAAAGGGGTATTCCAGACCATATGACGTCAGCTCAGATATAAAAGCTAAGGAAAAGAAGAGGAAGGGCAGGCATTTGTTGTTTAAAATGGTTGCCTGCTGAGAAACTGTCATGCATGCTGAAGCCCTGCTTCTTGGAAGTGGCCAACCATCACTGCTGATGGGAAGTAGAGAATAAACCATGTTACCTTTTGCTTCACTTTTGCATGCGCGAGCTTCCGCTTTGCTTTTGCTTTAAATAAACTGCCCTAAACCAATCCACGAGTTGTCTTCCACCTTACTGTCTCCCCTGTCCAACTGGGAAGGGAAGTGATAGAGCAGCTGGGTGGGCACCTGGTGTCGGGAATCGGCTAGCAGGACAAGGGTATATGGATATAGCTAAAGCTATGGACAAGCTGTTAGAGTATAGAACACGGATTGCCTAGGCCGTGAGAAAGTCTGAGATAGCAAAGTTACAGTGTCTTTGTGCCTGCTAGTTGGCTGGTAAACAGGATGTTGTGATTAGCAAAACAAAAGCAACTAAGAGCCACCTGTGTCAACATAAGAAGGGAGTAAGAGGCAGAATCAACATTTAAGCCAGAGCCAATAATGAGCTTAGCTTTTGCAATATGTATGAGCTAATTATAAAGCATATATTAAGCTGTTAGCAGTGATCAATAAACGAAGCTTGTTGATTCTCATATTGAGGGTCTCTTTCTTCCCTTGTCGTGACATAATGGCGCCCGAAGCAAGGGATGATAAACAAGGATCCTGCTGAATTTTGCACGGTTCCTGCGGTCCCCGAAGCTTCCATAGGGGCTAAGTTAAATCTGCAGTCCCAGGGACTAAGTTGAATCTGCGGTCCCCGAAACCTGAATGGGAGCTAAGTTAAATCTGCACTCCCCGAAGCCACGGTCCGACGCAGTAGCCAGTCGGTCTTGCAGCAGCACAAGAGGCAAAAGAGTTGGACTCCGTGCCCCGGGTGACCTTACAGGAGGGCCCGGCCGACAACACCGCCGACGTCTTGTAAAAGGCTGCAACAGCACGCTGAAGATTTATAGGTATGGAAAGACAAGCGGTACTTTCATTACTCCAGTGCTTTTTAGAAAAGCGGGGAGTTAAGGGTATAGATTTGAAAAAAGAATTACCAGGGTTGCTTGCGACGGGTGTTGCTAAAAGTTGTTTTGTGGACCCTAATACAGTTTTTGATGAAGGAGAATGGAGACGTTATAGGGTTAAGTTATGGGAGGTTGCCGCGGAGACGGAGCTCGGTGTAACATGAGAGAAGTGGAGAAGCTGCCAGGCCAGCCAGACAAGACGCCTGGACAGGTGAGCCATCGAGAACAAGAGGGATCTAATGTTGCATCTATATGGAAGTCTATCCTGCTTAAAAAAGGGAGAGAAATTAGATGAACTGGCTTTGCGGCAGGTGCTGCTTTCATGTAAGAGCCAGGGATATGAAGCGAACACTGTAACTGCCTTTACTATCTCTACTTGGAAAGAACTTAGTGATAAGCTCTTTACTGCTGCCTCTAAGGGAGAAAAAGTTGCTGCTTCCCTCCTTACAACTTGGCGATTGTTATCTGGAACAGTAAAAGGCATTAAAGCACAGTCTGAGGACATTAGAATGCTACTAGATACCATCATACGGAGAAATCGTGTAAAAAGGGAGTCGAGAGGAATTGAAGGGAGACGGAGCGGGGCCGGGGACAACCGAGCGGCCCCGCCAACATGAACGTGGTGCTAGCATCTCGGCAGTGCATATCCAGGACGATCGGAGACAACGGCTGCGGTGTGAAAGTACTGCTGATGGACCAGAGATGAACTTTACGAACACTATGACTGAGTTCCACCTTAAGACATTTCCAGCTTTTCATCTGAACTGTACTGCGGGACTGCACTGCGCATTTGTGGCTGTGTTCACGGCGCTGTGTGCTTACGCCGCCGTGCTGAGTGAACCCCTGCCGGCGCCGGGTCTTTCCACCTGTGCCGGGCGCTTACGGGGCGGCGCCGGGCAGCGGGGCAGTGGCGGTGGTCACGCCGCCTGCGTGGCCCCGGCTCGGAGTGCTCCCGGATGACAGAGCCGGGGGCCGGTGAAATCGCTCGGAGCGGTGCGCGGCCCCGGCTCGGAGCGGTGCGCCCGCGTGCGTGCACGCCGGCGGCCCCAGGCGCGACGGGCGGCGGGGGGGCTCTGTTTCCCCCGCGTTGCTGACAGCCATGGTCCCGGGGGGTGTGCGTTCCCCTTCCCTTCTTTGCAGCGAGTGTTTTTTCCCTGGTGCCGCTCCTCTTCCTAGAGTGGCGAGTTAATGACGGTAGCAAAGGCTTTGGGGGGTGCAGTCGGGGGAGGGGGGAAGCTGTTTCTCCTTTTCCCCGTTACACCAATCACCCCTTCTCTGAAACGTGCCTGTTTGCAGCTGTTCTCTCCCTCTCCTATGTTTTTGTCCTTTCTTAAGCAGACCCTGTGATTAAGTTAAGTTCCTTCTGCTGATCTCTCTGGGTGAGCCCAGCCCCTCCTCCCCCTCCTTCGTCCTTCGGCAATGAGGGGCGTGGGGGGGGGGCAAAGACGGTAAAACACGGAAAAAAGGGAAAAGAGAAAAAACGACTTAAAATTAACAATATCCCAACTTATAAATCAAATAAGATTGCATTGTTTTTACAGCAATAGGTGTTACGCATGCAGCGTGCTTGTGGCATTCTCAAATGTTTTCTTCAAAAACAGAAAGGGAGACTGATGAAAAATCCCTTGAAGCAAGATTAGAAATAACGGAACATCCATGCTTAGCTTTTTGCATATTACAGAAGGTTATTAAGAATTTCCTATAGTTTGCTATTTTGCTTCTCTTACATGAAATTTGGCTGTTTCCCCCTGGGGCAGGGTGCAGGTAGAAGATTTGGAGACGGAACGATGAGACAGAAGGGGATATAGTCTTGCCCCCTGCAAAAGTAGTTTTATTGCCTTTATGACAGAATATCATTGCTCTACGAGAAGGGTTGAAGATTTCCAAGATAATATTCTGTTCTTTCTTGCTGTATTTGTCTTTTGCATGGAGAGTTATGCAGGATTTGGAGATTGCTGATGGCAACTATGACATAAATTTCCTTTGAATTATGAAACTGATAAGAAGTGCACAACCAATGACTACTTGAAAATGTGTGAGTGAAGAGTGACTGAGGTGGCCACCAATGAATGACTGAAGAGAGATTGAGTGAAAGAGAAAAGCTACATGAATGTGTAACTGTGTAAACTTAAAAATACTTTCTGCCAGTGTCAAGATTTTAGAGATGTGTAACATGATTCTGTTGAACCATAGTGAATCCTTATTCTGAATAGTATATGAATTCTTCAAATTCCCACCATGAGTAATTCCACTCTTATGAAAACTGGTGAAGTTTTAGTTGTTTCAAGACTAGCCCTGTCTGACTAGCCATATGATTAGGACTGAAGTTAAATAAGAGGTTCTTACACAAATTTGGTGTTCTATTTCTGCCTTGTTTCAGAAATTTATGAAAGTTAAGTCTCAGGTGGAGTTTTTCCACTGCTGTTCTTCCTTAGCTGTGCGAGCTGCGCAGGAGACCACTAGTTTTAGAGCGAGTAAAAACCATAAGCCAGCAAACATTAGTGCAGACTGCAAGGTTAGCAGAGCCCAAAGCAAGGTGCACCACTATGCATCTAGGTGCCCGGGAACCATTCTTACAATTCGTGGAAAAGCTGCAAAACGTTGTAGAGAAACAAGTTTTGTGATAGTTACAGAAGTTGCTAGTTACATAACTAGCTAGAGATAATGCAGGCTTGTGCCGGGGTGAGGTCCTTAGACCATCAAATAATTGCATTTACATCTGCTATGGCAGTAGTGAGGGTCGTTTTGAGCTTTTCTGTGTTTTCCAGGATTTAAATCAGGAGTTGTCGATGTTGCTGCCTTGCTTGTTCAGCTCGTTGCAGACTGTCAAGGCCATCCTGCGTGCCTTCTCAAAAACATCTGCAGTGTTGTGGATAGTGTGTCTTCAGGCCTCCTGGTTGGAGGCCAGAGTAGACCAGTTATGCCAAATCTTAATTTTCAAGCGTTGTTTGTACTCTAAGGAACTCCTTTGCAGAGGATTGTTCCAGCAGGTTTTCTATGCTTCGATCCAGTGCAGCTTCATAGTTTTTCACCTCTTTTACAGTTTTGGGAAAAACACGCTGTGCTTGGCCAAAAGCCTCCTCTAAACTGATGGTCTTGTGGTCCCTGTGGGAGCTGAGGACAGAGCATAGCATGCAAATGCAGACCTTGTCCTTCTCGCAGTAGCATTCCAGCAATTTGCCGTGCTAGGGGCATTTCCTCTCAGCCAAAACCTGGGCACCACAGGGCTCCACCAGGACGTAGTTCTTCTGGGTGTTCTTTGTGCTGTGTTTGCTCAGGTTTCCTCCTTCTGTTTGCATTGCACTTTCTGCTTTTTCTCCCCTTGATGAACAGAAGCATCCAAAAAGTTCTCCACTATGTTGCGGAGATGGAAGTTGAGCTTTAGCTCCCCGGTGGGGCCTATGGGGTAAAGGCGGAGTGGGCACTTAGAAGAGCCCTGCTGACATTTCTGTTCCTTCTAGATGCACTCCTTGCAGAAGCTGTGACCGCATCCCAGGGACATGAGGTTCCTGTAAATGTCCAGGCAGATGGGGCAGGTCAGCTCATCCTTCAGCCTGGCCTCAGCACCTGCCTCGGCCATGTTGCCTGAGCCTCACGACAGGGCTGAGGGCAAGGAGGAGGGCACTGGTGAGAAACTGAGAGCACAGCATACAGAAGCCTTCAGATGTCGATTTAGCTTAATTCATTCTATTGCTCGCTCAGTTGTTGTCTCTTGTCCAGATTGTTGTCGTGCTAGTACTGTCTATTTTAGTACTAACCCTTGAGGTCTTACAGCCTTACAGATTTGGCAATCAGATGATTCAAGTCAATGAAATTGGTGATTTGGAGCATGTCCATGTGTCCATTGGCATGTCTTCCCATGTAGTGGTTGTTAATACATGTACTATACAAAAAGGTCATGGTGTCACTGTTGCATTTGAGATGCCCGCTCAGGTGCGGGCAAACGATGAACTACCTTGTGTCTGTAAATCTGTCCAAGTTTTCTTTGCCTAGCGAAAGGTCACTCAAGTTACAGCTAACTCACATTCTCCTACAGGACAGACTATTGTGGAGATGATGTATGGCACCCTGAAGTAATTGCTTCACATAAAAAAAAAAATTAAAAAAAAAAAAAGGGGATATTGTCGGGAATTGGCTAGAAGGACAAGGGTATATGGATATAGCTAAAGCTATGGACAAGCTGTTGGGGTCCCGCGCGGTTCTCGCGCGGCCGCGGGGCCGCCCCTCGGGTCCCACGCGCTTCTCGCGCGGCCACGGGGCCACCCCTCGGGTCCCGCGCGGCCCAGGGCCGCCCCCGGTCCCATGCGGGGCCACCCCCGGTCCTGCGCGAAGCCGCCCCTGGTCCCCTCCCCCCCAGCGGGAAAGGAGAGTGGGAGCTTCGCCGACATGGCCTTGTGCCCTCGAGAGAAAGGAGAGAGAGGAGAGTTGAAGCCTCAGAGTACACAGAGGTTTACCGGTCTGGTTTGGGGGGGGGGGGAGAGTGCCAGGCAAGCTGTGGGGGTCCTCGGACTGAAGGGTAGTCAGGTAAGTAGTGCGTGGGAAGATGTGAGGAGACACGGTGGGGGAGGACAAGATCAGGGTGGATAATAGTTTCCTCTGGAGCTTGGAGATCTTGGTCGGGCTGGGGCCTGGAGAGGTCCTCGAACCCTAGGTGGGTACAGTGGCCAGAACAGTTTTGCTCGTTTGTTTGTTTTTGGTTCACCCGCGGCTACTGCCCAGGTTTGGTATGTCCTGGATTTATTTGTTACATCCTGAAAGGTTGGTCAGGACAAAGGGCTGATCCTGGGTACTTCCCTGGGATTGAATATAGACAGATGGCAGAAAACTAGGTAGTGTAAGACTTGACCTAATCGTTTTTAATAGTAGGAATGCAGCCTGTATACCCCTATGCGGTTGCGAGCTATGCTGGTGATGGTACATGCCTTCGGTAGGGTCGCCCATGCCAGACAGGTCAAAACTGTAGGGTCGGATACAATAAATCTGTGGGCAGGATGAGCTCATTAGCCTTCTGGCAGTCATCCTAGGAGAAGGACAACTCTAATCCCAAACCCGGGCAGATGGAGCTCGCTTAGCCCTGTAAGGCCATCCATCTAAGAGAAGGTCACTCTAATCAAACCTACATCCTGAGGACCTCACTGCCACAGTCCAAACTCGCTCGGCCCTGGCAGATGAACCTCAGGATTAAAGGGTGGGTTCAGTTCCGCGCATACTGCATCTCACCTAAAAAATCCATTGCGCAGGCTTGAAGGCTTTACCCACATGCAAAAAGTCCTGTAGCGACGGGCGAGGGTCAAAATGGCAGGTGAAAGGTGCACTGGGAGCCGCAGACTCAACCCTGCATGCAGGCGGTTCAGGATATTGGTCATTTGAGACTGACCGGAGATGACAGTCTCTTGAGGCAGCACCCTGAACGACCAAGCAGCCTTTCCAAGGACAGCACTGCTTGCTCCACTCGGAGAGGGGCCTAGAAAAGGTGGCCTAAACAAAGCTCATCTCCACCTTCACCGGGTTGGTTAACCGCAGGCCAATGGGCATCTTCCTCCAATGCGGTCGCACAAAGATCAAAAGACAAAGGCACGCACCTGCCTCCAAAGGTGTACCTAAATTAACTCTAGCATGTTGGAACATCAGAACCATGCTCAATTCTGTGGATGGCGGACGTCCTGAGCGTCGGTCTGCCCTAATTGCCCATGAGCTGGCTCGTCTCAACATCGACATTGCCGCTCTCAGTGAAGTTTGCCTTCATGAAGAAGGCAGCCTCAGAGAACATGGTGCCGGTTACACACTCTTTTGGTCAGGCAAGCCCAGAACCGAAAAACACCTCTCAGGAGTCGGCTTCATGATCAAAAACTCTGTTGTTCCTAAACTCGATAATCTGCCGACAGGTCACTCTGACCGCATTATCTCCCTACGCCTTCCACTAAACAACAAGCAACACATTGTCATCTTTAGTATATATGCCCCAACTCTCCAAGCTGACCCTGCTGAAAAAGATAAATTTTGCACTGACCTGCGCCTCCTTACCCAAAAGGTTCCTGCAGACAATAAGATCATTATCCTTGGTGATTTCAACGCCAGAGTCGGCAAGAATTTTGAAGCCTGGAAAGGAGTATTAGGCAAGCATGGTGTTGGAAACTGCAATGATAATGGTCGACTTCTGCTAGAATTCTGTGCAGAGCAACAACTCACCATCACTAATACTATCTTTCAGCAGAAAGATAGTCTGAAGACAACCTGGATGTACCCCCGTTCTAAGCATTGGCACCTCACTGATTATGTCCTGGTGCGACGGAGAGATGTCAGCGATGTCCACCATACCCGCGTGATGCCCAGCGCAGAATGCCAAACAGACCATCGGCTGGTGCGCTGTAAACTCAATTTCAAGATCAAATTCAAACCAAAAAGGGGCAGCATCCCAAGGAGAAGACTCCAAGTTAACAATCTCCAATCAGCCACAGTAAGAGACAGTTTCCAGGCAAACCTTCAAACTAGGCTCGAAAACATTCCCACAGTTTCTGCAGATTACTCTCCTGAAACAATCTGGCACCATATTAAAAACTGCATCCTGCAATCCTCTGAAGAATTCTTAGGGTTCTCCCTCAAGAAGAACAAGGACTGGTTTGACGAAAACAACCAAGAAATCCAAGACTTGTTGAGGAAGAAGAGAACCGCCCACCAAGCACACCTTGCACTGCCATCCTGTCATGCAAGAAAAACAGCCTTTCGTCTTGCATGCAGCAAGCTCCAACAGAAACTCCATGACATCCAGAACAAATGGTGGATCGATCTAGCTGAAAAAACTCAATTATGCGCAGATTCAGGTGATCACAAAGGTTTCTATGAGGCCTTGAAAAGAGCATACGCCCCCACATACCAGATACAAAGCCCTCTACTCAGCGCTGATGGTCAAACACTTCTGACAGATAAAACCTCCATTCTGAATCGATGGTCTGAACACTTTCAGACTCTATTCAGTACCAACCGCGTAGTCCAAGACTCAGCAATTCAGTCCATCACACAACAACCAGTAAAGTATGAATTGGATACTGCTCCCACTTTAGGAGAAACCCTCAAGGCCATACAGCAGGTGAAAATCGGCAAGGCAGCTGGGGTTGACGGAATTCCACCTGAAATCTGGAAACATGGGGGCCTTGCACTCCACACCAAATTTCATGAGTTCGTGGTGCGCTGTTGGGAACTCGGCGAACTACCATCTGATCTTCGTGATGCAGTCGTCATCACCTTGTATAAGAAGAAAGGAACTAAATCTGACTGCTCAATCGTGGTATTACTCTGCTCTCCATTGCTGGCAAAATCCTGGCAAGAATACTCTTGAACAGACTAATACCCACTATAGCAGAAGGTATCCTTCCTGAAAGTCAGTGTGGTTTCAGAGCCAACAGGAGCACCACAGACATGGTATTTGTCCTCAGACAACTGCAAGAGAAGTGTAGGGAACAGAACAAAGGTCTCTATGTAACCTTTGTCGAACTCACCAAGGCTTTTGACACTGTGAGCAGAAAAGGTCTATGGCAGATTTTGGAACGTTTAGGTTGTCCCCCCAAGTTCGTTAAAATGATCATCTCACTCCATGAGGATCAGCACGGCCAAGTCAGATATGGCAACACACTTTCTGAGCCCTTTTTATTTAAGAATGGTGTGAAACAAGGCTGCGTTCTCGCTCCTACCCTATTCACTGTCTTCTTTAGCATGATGCTCCAAAGGGCCACAGCAGACCTCAATGATCAGGACGGTATCTACATTCGATACCGTACTGATGGAAGTCTATTCAATCTAAGGTGACTGAAGGCCCACACCAAGACCTTAAACCATCTTGGCCGGGAGCTGCTTTATGCTGATGATGCCACCCTTGTTGCCCACACAGAAGCAGCCCTGCAGCGTTTAACATCCTGCTTTGCAGATGCTGCTGAGCTCTTTGGACTGGAAGTCAGCTTAAAGAAGACAGAGGTCCTCCATCAACCTCCACCTCAGGAAGTCCCCCATCATCCCCACGTCACCATTGGCCAATCAGAGCTCAAATGAGTCCAGCAGTTTAATTACCTTGGTAGCCTCATCTCCTCAGATGGTAAGATCGACGGAGAGATAGATAACAGATTAGCAAAGGCATATAGTGCTTTTGGAAAACTTCATAAAAGAGTATGGCATAATAAACACTTGAAGAAAAGCACCAAGATCAGTGTTTACAAAGCCATAGTGTTGTCGACTCTCTTATATGGCTCCGAATCATGGGTCATCTACCGCCACCACCTGCGTCTCTTAGAACGCTTCCATCAGCGCTGCCTCCGCACAATTCTAAACATCCACTGGTCAGACTATGTGACCGACACATCTGTTCTAGAGCAAGCAGCTATCACAAGTATTGAGGCCATGTTGATGAGAACACAGCTGCGATGGACAGGGCACGTCTCCAGGATGAAGGACCACCGCCTCCCTAAGATCTTGCTTTACGGTGAACTTGCCACTGGCTGCCGCATGAGAGGAGCTCCGAAGAAAAGATACAAGGACTCCCTGAAACAACATCGCAGCCTTGGCCATATTGATCACCATAACTGGTCTACTCTGGCCTCAAATTGGGAGGCCTGGAGACACACCATCTGTAACGCAGCTATCTCCTTTGAGAACACACGCTGGATCACCCTTGAGGAAAAAAGGCAACACAGAAAGAACCGTGTATTGCAGAACATACCATCTAAGGAGTCTTTCTGCTGTGCCTTTTGCAATTGGATATGTCTGTCACGTATTGGCATTTCCCCATCCCATTTCTCTCCATGATGTCAACTTAGATATAAAAGCTAGGGAAAGGAGAAGTAGGGGGGGGCATTCATTGTTTCCAGTGGTTGCCTGCTAAGAAACCATTATGTGTTGTTCAAGCCCTGCTTCCCGGGCTGTACCTGGACACTGCTCTCTGATGGGAAGTAGACAATAAACCTTGTTATTTTCTGTTTTGCTTGTGCACGCGCAAGATTTTGCTTTTGCTTTAGCTTTAGTAAACTACCTTATCCCAACAAATGAGTCATTTTCCCTATTATTCTTTCTTCCCTTTCCAGTTGGGAAAGGGAGTGACAGAGTGGCTGGGTGGGCACTTGGCATCTAGCCAAGGCCAACCCACTACAGGTGTGGTATCCAGCACTTTATACATGCCCATATGCACTCCTTGTGATAATATTTAACAAATCAGGGAGAGGGATCAGGATTGCTCTGTTGATGTACTGTGTGATGTTAGTTTATGACATGATGACATCAAGGGCAATTTGGGATGTGTATTTGGTATTGTTTGCCTGTCCTGGCCTTGGCTTATACCTCTGGGGGTTCATTAATAATTGTACCCAGCCTGTGGGAGAAACAGGAGAGGATGATTTTTCCCAGCCTTTCACCCCCTTCTCCTCCTTCAGGCCTGCTAGAACAGCTTTTGAGAATTTTGAATTCCCTTTGGATGTTAAGGAAAACATGTTCTTGTTGCTAAATCTGCTATGTCTCCTCCATCCAGTCTATACCTTGTTTAGAGTCAGGACAGAGATTTCTAGGGAAGTTGTCTAGAGACCTGCCCCGGGGGTGGATAGTCCTGAGGGGCATGGAATGTGGGAGAAAATGGGCCAGCTTTTGGAGGACTTCTCCAATGGTTTGGAAGTTCACCCCTGAACAACTACAGAACCCTGATAAAGTGGTAGAATATTTGAAAGGAAAATGCTGTGGCAGTTCCAGAGAGGCACGGAGTTATGCAACGTGCTGGGCCTTGACTACTGCTTATTGGACACTGCTTGGTATTAGGTAGCACCCTCAGGGGGAGGAGGAGGAAAGCAGACCAACAGGCACTGTGGCCACTCAAACTGCAGCTGAACCAGAGGAACAACCCATGATGGCAGCAGTCGCCCTGTCATAGGTTAAAAAAGAGATGTTGGAATTTTCTTCCCCAGTGTTGCCCCCCCCATCTTTTTCTTCCAGGATGGGGGGGAGTCAGGAGGGTGAGAGGGAGGGGAGTCGCACACACTGGGCAGCACGGAAGTGGAGGGAGGGAGGTTCCCTCTAAAGAGTGGGCCAGGGCCACGCCTTAGAAGCCCTTTGTCCGGAGGATTGGGTTTTTTTCTACCGACAGACAGAGTGGGAACTGCTTTAGGTTTTTTTCAGCTGCCTCCTCTTTTTTTTCCTGAGGGGGAAGTTTTTTTTCTTTTCCCTGCCAGATACTGCGTGGAGAGCAACTGAGAGAGAGAGACCAACCTGTCTCGGAGCAAGGTAGTCTGCCCTTTGGGGCGTGAGACTGCATTATCAGAGCTGCCTGACCTAAGACTGTGTCTGTGAGAAGGTGGACCCATTGCTGGTCGCTCACATGGCTGCAAGCAGCTGTTGAGCTGATGAGGACAATTTGCCCTTGGCCCCCTGATTGCTGCAGGTTTCTCCCCCACATCTGGGAAATTTGGACTTTGTTTTGTTTCTTCTGAAAGTTTTGGTTGCACCATTTGTTGTTTATTCGGGTTTGTTAATAAAGAACTGGTTTTGTTTTTTTCTTTTTCCACACTTTTCACTTGAAGCCTCCTAATTTCAAAGTCGTAATCTTGTTAGACACATCCCTATTCAGAAGAAGAAATCCAGACCAAATTGGTTCGCGTAGGGAGTGATGACGAGGAAGCAGGACTCTCACAACAGGAGGAATAGGCAGGGCCAGAGAGAATCACCTGATCCCTATCCCCAGGTGAGCTGCACAATATGTGGACAGATTTCAGCTGCCAGCCAAGTGAACCCCTGGTGACCTGGCTGCTCCGATGCTGGGATATCACAGCCGATGGTGTGACACTAGATGGTAACAAAGCCAAGCAACTGATATCCCTGTCCTGGGATGCGGGTATTGACTAGGGTATTGGGAAAAGACCAAAAACTCTCATTCTCTGCAGGCGACTCCTGTCAAGAATAAGAGAAAGATACTTTTGCAAGGAAGACCTTTCAGTGCGCCAATACAATTGGGACACCATGGAACAAGTTATCCGGTACCTGAGAGAATTAGTTGTGCTGGAGATAATCTTTTCAGATAATGAACGATTCCCTAACAATCCAGACAGCATCGAGTGTCCACAAAACGTGGCAGAAATTCATACAGAATGCACCAGCATCATATGCCAACTTATTGGGAGTGATATCACTGAAGGAGGGAGAACGAAAAGTGGAAATTTTGGTTGGCGAACTCTGGATATATGAAGAAACTATCTCAGCCCCATTACAGGCCTGCGTCTCATCCGTGGAAAGACTGACCAAGGATTTCTGGAATTTAAAAGAGGAAATTAAAGAGGGCCACCAGACACTTAAAGAGGAGATTAAAGAGGAAATGTTCCATGCCCCGCCAGTACAGATCAGAGTCTCTGCTACTAGGAGCAGGCGCCCCACTGCTCAAGAGAGAGGGTACACACCATGAGGTAACTTTGTGGTTTTACCCGCATGAACATGGAGAAGACATGAGGAAGTGGGATGGAAAACCCACCTCTGCCCTAGCAGCATGGGTACGTGAGTTGAGAGGAAGAACAACTACCACAGGAAAATCTTCAAAGATAAATGCCACTCCAGTTTCCCACGGGCAAGTCCCCAGGCAGAATAGAAGGGATGATGTTATGTCCGATCCTCTTGAAGGGACATCCAAGGCATATTTACAAGAAGTGAGCAACAAGTACTACAACCAGAACTAGAAGGGCCCTGCCTCCAGCCAGGTGAGGGAAAGGGACAATTGGATCTATTTGACTGTGTGGATACCATGGCCTAACACATCAGACTCACAAGATGTCTCAGTTTAAGGAGACTGAAGTGTTTTGCTAAGGAGGATGAGTTTATGAGGCAGACCAAACTCCTCTCTCTCAGCAATTGTAAATCTGAAATTAAGAGGCTCCAATCGAGGAAGTATGGAAAAAGGAAGAAATAACAACCCTTTATTAAAGGATATATGTATATTGGCAAAAACAGCAAAAGAACACAAAAACAACTAAACAATAATCCTGTACCCAAAAGTCCCCTTCAAAAAGGAAACAGTTTGATACTTCTCTGTCCTCTAGCACAATTCTAATCATGGTTGGCAGGGGGTGCTGTTGGATCACTGGAGGAGCAGAGCCTGCAGTGCTCAGTGTTGGTCAGCAGGGGGCGCTGTTGGGCTAACCCTAACCTGTGGGGCCCCTGGATCACGGGAGAAGCCGAAATGGAGATCTCCCCCCCCCCCAAGGAGGGGAAGGGGAAAAGGGGAAAGAAGGGCGGTTTCTTTCCCACTGAATTCATGCTGTCTGCGACTGTCTGCGGTTGGGACTCCCCCCTTTCCTCGATGAGCACAAACTCTCCGATGAAAACTGAACAGGTCCGCCTGGCGACAGAGCAGACTGCAGGCAAGCCGAGGCTGGAGAACAGATGACCAGGTTGAGAGCAAAAATGGCCTCAGAGCTTTTTCCAACACACACACACACCTTGCCTCCCTTAAGGCAGAAAGTCAAGTGCCTCTTTCCAAAGAGAGGAGGGGAGAAAAACTCCTCCCCCACCTCCCCACACCCCAGCCTCAGAGAAGGCTATCAGCCTGGAATTCAGGTCTGCCAGCTAGTTCTTTTGTATAGTCAATTGCCCCTTCCCCCTCCCTCAACAGCGGGACAGGGGAAAGGAAAATTTCTGCTTGGATTTTTAGAACAAGTAAACCTATGACAGAAGAGGATAAGGCTTTAGTTGACACTGGTGCACAATGTACCCTGATGTCATCAAGATATGTAGGGGCAGAATCCATCTCTATTTCTGAGGTGACAGGGGGATACCAACAACTGACTATACTTGAAGCTTAAGTGAGCTTGACTGAGAATGAGTGGCAGAAACACCCTATTGTGACTGGCCCAGAGGCCCTATGTATCCTTGGCATAGATTACCTCAGGAGAGGGTATTTCAAAGACCAAAAAGGTCATTGTTGGTCTTTTGGGACAGCTGCTGTGGAGACAGAGGAAATTAGACAGTTGGATACCTTGCCTGGTCTTTTAGAGGACCCTTTTGCTGTGTGACTGTTGAGGGTTGAAGAACAACAGGTACTGATCACTACCACAACAGTGCACTGTTGACAATATTGCACCAACCAGGACTCTGTGATTCCCATCCATAAGATGATTCATAAACTGGAGAGCCAGGGAGTGGTCAGCAAGATTCGCTCACCCTTTAATAGTCCTATATGACCAGTGCGTAAGTCCAATGGAGAGCAGAGACTGACAGTAGACTATCGTGACCTGAACAAAGTCTCACCACCACTGAGTGCTGCTGTACTGGACATGCTGGAACCTCAGTATGAACTGGAGTCCAAGGCAGCAAAGTGGTGTCACCATTTGTGGGAACAAGTTGAGCCAGCCTGCGCCTGCGGTTCAGTTTATTAGAACCAAAAGGGAGTGTCGATGTTTTGACAGAGTGCTGTGTTCTCAAAGCGGAAAACCTCTTGATAGTGTGCATGGGTACCGTGGCTGAAAACAGACACAGAATGATAGTGTGTGATTGTGTGAAGTCAAAACATCAGTTTAGCAAAATCCTGGGAATTCTGGTTAACTGAATGACAACACCAGGTGCTGTTTACAAAAGAATATGAATAAAAGGGGAAGGCAGAAAGAGTTCTGCAGAGAATCCCGAAAACTGAATCATGTGTATGCAGTCCCATTCACCCATCGTCAATACCATTGACACTGTTAATGCGTTTTTCTCCATTTCTTGAGCATCAGAGTGCAGGCCACAGTTTGCTTTCACCTGAAGGGGTGTACAGTATACCTGGAATCAACTGCCCCCAGGGGTGGAAACACAGCCCCACTCTTTGCCACAGACTGATCCAGACTGCACAGGAAAAAGGTGAGGCTCCAGAACACTTGCAGTACATTGATGACATCATCATATGGGGCAGCACAGAAGAGGAAGTTTTTGAGAAAGGGGAAAAGATAACCCAGATCCTCCTGAAGTCTGGTTTTGCCATAAAACAGAGTAAGGTCAAGGGATCTGCCAAGGAAATTCAGTTTTCTGGATGTCATCAGATTCCAGTGGACGTGGTCAACAAAATAGCAGCTGTGTCCTCACCAACCAGCAAGAAAGAAGCACAGGCTTTCCTAGGCGCTGGGGGGTTTTTGGAGGATGCATATTGCAGAGTACACTCAGACTGTAAGCCCTCTCTACCTTGTGACATGGAAGAAAAACAATTTCAAGTGGGGTCATGAACAACAAGTTTTTGAACAGATTAAACAGATGTTCATACAGTAGCCCTTGGGCCAGTTAGGACAGGACAGAATGTAAAAAATGTGCTCTACACCTCAGCTGGGGAGAATGGTCCTTCCTGGAGTCTCTGGCAAAAAGTACCTTGGGAGACTCGAGGACAACCCCTGGGGTTCTGGCGTTGGGGTTACAAAGGATCTGAGGCCTGTTACACCCCAACTGAGAAGGAGATCCTGGCGGCTTATGAAGGGGTTCAAGCTGCTTCAGAAGTGATTGGCATGGAAGCACAGCTCCTCCTGGCACCCTGACTGCCACGGCTGGGGTGGATGTTCAAAGGGAAAGTCCCTTCCACACATCATGCCACATGGAGCAAGGGGATCGTTCTGATCACACAGCGAGCTTGGACAGGAAACCCCAATTGCCCAGGGATCTTGGAGACCATCATGAATTGGCCTGAAGGTGAAAATTTTGGACTATCACCAGAAAAGGAGGAAGAGGACAAGGTGACACATGCTGAGGAGGCCCCACCATATAATCAACTACCTTCAGTGCTGTATCATAGAGACAAATTGAAAATGGAAAGCTGCTGTATGGAGTCCTATGCAACAAGTCGCAGAAGCTATTGAGGAACAAGGTGGGTCAAGTCAAGTTGCAGAGCTGAAAGCCATCCAGCTGGCTTCGGATATCACTGAACGAGACAAATGGCCAACACTATCTCTACACTGACTCATGGATGGGGGCAAATGTTCTGTGGGGGTGGTTGGACTGATGGAAAAAGACCAATTGGCAGCGCATAGGGAAACCCATTTGGGCTGCTGAATTGGGGCAAGACATCGCTGCCTGAGTAGAGAATTTGGCTCTAAAAGTCCATCATGTAGATGCACAAATACCCAAGAGTCAGGCTACTGAAGAGCATTGCAACAATGGACAGGTGGATCAAGCTGACAAAATTAAAGTGTCTCAGGTAGGTCTGGACTGGCAACACAAGGGTAAATTATTTCTGGCTTGGTGGGCCCATGATAGGTCATCAGGGAAGAGAAGCAACATACAAATGGGCTTGTGACTGAGGGGCGGACTTAACCATGGACACTATCTCCCAGGTTATCCATAAGTATGAAACATGCGCTGCAATCAAGTAGGTCAAGCAGGTAAAGCCTCTGTGGTATGGGGGACGGTGGGTGAAATATAAATATGGGGAGGCCTGGCAGATTGATTACATCACAGTCCCGCAAATGTGCCAAGGCAAGTGCTACGTGCTGGCAATGGTGGAAACAATAACTGGATGGCTAGAGATGTACCCTGTGCCTTACATCAGTGGCATGATGCATGGAGGGAAACTTTCCTTTGAACAATCCACCTCAGCACTGGTAGTCGGGGTGCCAGGAGAAGCTGTGCTTCCATGCCAGTCGCTTCTGAGGCAGCTTGAACCCCTTCATAGGCTGCTAGAATCTCCTTCTCTGTTGGGGTGTAGTTGGCCTCAGACCCTCTGTAACCTCAGCTCCAGAATCCAAGTGGTCAGCCTCGAGTCTCCCCAGGCACCTTCTGCCAGAGGCTCCAGGAAGGACCATTCTCCTCGGCTACAGAGTAGAGCACATTCTTCACCTCTGGTCCTGTTCTGACTGGCCCAAGGGCTACTGCATGAGCAATCTCCTGCTTGATCTGGTCAAAGGCTTGTTGCTGTTTGGGTCCCCAGTGGAAATCGTTCTTCTTGCAGGTTACCAGATAGAGAGGGCTTATGATCTGGTTGTATTCCAGGATGTGACTCCAGAAACCTACAGCACCTAGGAAAGCTTGCATTTCCTTCTTGCTGGTCAGTGGAGATATTGCTGTGATCTTGTTGATTACCTCTGTTTAGATCTGATGTCATCCATCCTGCCACTTCACTCCCAGGAACTGGATTTCCCAGGCAGGTCCCTTGACCTTAGTCCATTTGATGGCAAAGCTGGCTTTCAAGAGAATCTGGATGATCTTTTCTCCTTTCTCAGAGACTTCTTCTGCTGTGTTCCCCCATACGATGATGTCATTGATGTACTGCAGATGTTCTGGAGCCTCAGCCTTCTCTAGTCCATGATCATCAGTCTTAGGACAAGAGGGCATGGTCTTAAGCTGTGCTGGGGGAGGTTTAGGTTGAATATTAGGAAAAAATTTTTTACAGAGAGAGTAATCAGACATTGGAATGTACTGCCCAGGGAAGTGGTGGATTCACCATCCCTGGAGGTTTTTAAGATAAGACTGGATGTGGCAGTTAGTGCCATGGTCTAGTAACCACGGCGGTGTTGGATCAAGGGTTGGACTTGATGATCTCGGAGGTCTTTTCCAACCCAGTTGATTCTATTCTATGATTCTATGACTGATGGTGGGACTGTGTTTCCACTCCTGGGGCAATCGGTTCTAGGTGTACTGCACACCCCTCCTGGTGAAAGCAAACTGTGGCCTACACTCTGATGCTAAGGGAATGGAGAAAAATGCGTTTTCAATGTCAGTGGTGGCACCACTTCATTCAAGCCACGATAGTCCACTGTCAATCTCCATTCTCCATTAGACTTTCACACAGGCCAAATGGGGCTGTTGAAGGGTGAGTGAGTCTTGCTGACCGCTCCTTGGATCTCCAGTTCACGAATCACCTTGTGGATAGGAATCACAGTGTCTTCATTTGTTTGGTACTGCCAGCGATGCCCTGTGGAGGTGGCAATTGGTACTTGCTGTTCTTCTACCTTCAATAGTCCTACAGCAGAAGGGTTTTCTGACAGACCAGGCAAAGTATTCAATTGTTTAATCCTTTCTGTCTCCACAGCAGCAATTCCAAAGGCCCATCATGTCCTTTTGGGTCTTTGAAGTATCTGTTCCTGAGACAGTCAATGCCCAGGATACATGGAGCGTCTGGACTAGTCATGATGGGATGTTTCTGTCAGTCTTGGTCAAGCTCACTTCAACTTCTAACACCATCAGCTCTTGAGAACCCAGAAATGGAAATAGACTCCGGCCCCACATGTCCTGATGGCATTAACATGCATTGAGCACCAATGTCAACCAAGGCTTTGAATTCTTGTGGTTCTGATGTGCCAGGCCATCGGATCCACACAGTCCAGTATACCCTATTTTCCCTTTCCTCCACCTGGCTGGAGGCAGGGCCTCTCTAATCCTGGTCATCATAGCTGATTCTACCTCCCTGTGAATACATCCGGGAGGTACCTTCTAGTGGGTCAGATGCATCATAGTCTTGTCTGTTTTGCCTTGACGCTTGCCCACTGGTGATGCCTTAAGCCCCTATTATAGTTTTTATTTTTCTAATTTTTGTAAACCTTATAAGTTTTATAAGCAGTAGAAGTAGACTCTAAAAGCAGCAACCCTCACTCTCTTTCCCTTTAGTACAAGCAGTTTACACATTCCTTAACCCTCTTCCCCCATTCTATACTCCCCATATCAAATCTACCCCCGAATCCAGTAGAAATGTTTAGTCTCTTGTCAAGGCAAGGCCTGTTCTGTTTGGAGAATGCTTGTATCTTGGCCTAAACCGCAGAACACGGTCAAGAACTGGGTGACTGTGTGCACTCTGTGCCCCGAAGAAGATGAAGATTGATGAAGAGAGGGTCTCAAAAGCCCCCAGCCCCAATTCCCGGGGGGGGGGGGGTGGATCAGGGCAAAAGTAACAGGGTGGACACACTTGGGATTGGACAGATATTGTTATAAAATGTAACATCTCAGGCACAGCCAGCGCGCGTCGTGTAACATCTATTGCCTTGACACAATTAAACCCTTTCCTTATCTCACCCCAATTAACTGTTCCAGTGTTATTTTTTTAGCACCAACTTTCCACGGCATCACTGGAAACTGACACTGCACTCACCCTTGCTGACTTCCCTTTTGCATTTGCTTTCTCCTTCAGTTCCCATACTCAGGCTGCTAGGGCATGGGTAGCTTTCCCATCCCACCGACTCATGTCTTTCCCATGCTCAAGTAGGAAGTACCACAAGTTGGTTTGTGGGGAGTATTCCCTTCCCCCAGCTGGGAGGCATCTGTTTCTGACCTCAGGAGCTCTGGTTTACACTGGTGCCATATGGAAGCTGTTCTCCTTAATCTTCTCTTTAAGTTTTGGTGTCTGTCTTCAATTCTGTTGGTAATCTCTTTGAAATTCCAGAGGTCCTTAGCCAGCTTTTCCACAGAAGCAACTTGGGTTCAGGATGGAGTGTGGCCGGTGTCTTCATAAGCCTGCATCTTCCTTGCCATAGCACTCACTGTTTCTTGTGCTTCACCCCATTGTAGCGTGGCTAGGAAGTAGGCATACATCTGTGGTCCGAATCATGCAAGCTTCAACCACATTTGGGATGTACACCTGACGTTGTCTGGACTTCTGGAGTCTGGCCTGTTGTTGGAGAAGATTATCTTGAGCACAGCTAGCTCTCTGAGTCATTGGATCCCTTGTTCCATGGTCTTCCAGGGGCCTTGCTGCAGCTGCAGATCTTCTTCACAGAGCTATCTCTCCCTCATACTCACTAGGAGGTGTTTCCAGAGGCTGAGAGTTTCTTGCTTCTTTACGAACCCCTGATCGATACCTGCATCTTGGGATAGAGATCCTAGGTGTCTCACTTCAGAACTGTCCAGGATGGTGCTGTCACCAGAAGTGTCCCAAATTCGGAGCATCCAGGTCAATATGGGCTCATCTTGTCATCAAGTGAGGTCTTTCACAGATTATGCAGCACATCTAAGGACAGGGACTCAGTGATGATTTCAGGTTGGTTATGAAGGCCCTGGTTCCCCATCCTTGCTAACCAGGTGTATCAACTTAGTTTTATACTTTCTCTTTTTCACAGGGGTGATTGCTAATGGCGTTGACTGTCCTGGTTTGGCTCCAGCCTGGTCAGTCATGATGTCCGTTGGTTTTCCTGCTGCACTATTTTCCTTCCCCTCTGATTTTAGGTGGTGTTGTACAGTTAAGACCATGGTACAATAAGCATTGGCCAGGGTCCAGCACATTGCAATGAGTTGGTCCTCTCTGGAACTGATACAGCAATTTTCCCTCCAGCACTCTGCTATCTTACTAGGGATCTGTGTTTGGTCAGGGGGGAGCTTCCAAACTATTGGGGCAGAATATTCCTTCAACACTCAGCCTATCTCCTCGCACAACCCCATCCAATCAGGGTGGTTCATGTCTGGAGCAGGCTGTTGGGCAGTGTCAGCAGTCCCTGGGGCAGGTTTCTGGACAGTGCCCTAGTCTCTGGGGCAGACTTCTGGGCAGCATCCCTAGTCTCTGGGGCAGATCTTGGGGTAGCTTTGCAAGAAACCCTCACCATGTCTCTAAATACATAGTGGACCCTAGTGAATAAACATGGCAGAAGCATCAGCAAGAATATGGTCTCTAACATCTAGAGGGAATTTAAACTCTTCAAAAACTGTTATGGTCGGCCTGAAGGAGAAATGGGGGAAGGATTAGAAGAAAATGCTCCCCTGCCTTTCTCCCCAAGAATGAGTGCCATTATCACTAAACCACCAAGGATAACAGCTTAGGTTATGATAGGAAAACAACCCTGCAACCACATTCCAAAGGAGACTTATAGGCACTGAATTTACCACCCCACGGATTCAAGTTATGAACTGAATAATAGCCACAGCTACCTTGGTTTTAGAACCCATGTTGAGATAACCACCCATAAATGAAAAATACGTATGCGAGAGTACATGCCAAATAAACAGGAGTAAGTTGAACAAGATGCCTGAGGGGTTCTATATCCAATACACAAATGGATTACTCAAAACTCTTATTATTTTCCTACTTTTCTTCTTGTGCCCCATTTTGAGTGCCAAATTATTGTCTTGGTTTTATTGACAATGTGTGCCAGGAGGTAGGACCTCCAATGGAATAGAAACCCCTCCCTCTGAATTATGAAATTTTGAAATCATGAGACATTCAAGTGAAAGTATAAAAAGGAATAACAGTTTTACTAAAGATATAGAACAAAATAGAACAAAACAACAACCAAACAATAACAGAGAAAATGTCACCCCAAACCACTCTTTCAACTCCGTGCTGACGAGATGACAACGTAGTCCCGGATGAGGTCAGGTGGTCACAATGTAGCCAGGGCAGAGTCGCGGCTGTGCAAGAGACAACAATGGCAGTGGCAGTGGCACCGGCACCACGCATGAGTGGTGGCTCTGGACAGGGACGCTGGAGGCAGAAGCAGCAGTACTGGTGCCACAACTCCTAGGCAATGCAGGAGCAGTGACAGGAAAGCGTGGTACAGCAGTGGCTCCGGACAGCGAGAAACAGTAGGGAGTGGAGGGAGTGCTGGTATGTCGAGCAGCGCTGGCGCTGGGAGCACGGGAGGAGCCGCAGCTTGGGTGGCAGGCAGCAAAAGCAGGAGCCAACTCTGGGCACCACGGCTCCGATCAACCAGGACGGGTGCCACGGCTTGGGCAGCCAGCAGCAATTGGGGATTTCCCAGGTTCCTTCCCGGGGAGAGAGAGAGAGAGAGAGAAACTGGAACTGCCGGCCTCTTTATTCCCCTCTGTTCCCGCGGGATCTTTGTTCCAGGGATCCTGCCTCAGTTCTCACAGTGTTTTCACTTCAGGGTGATGCCTTAGGATTCTTAAGGTTTTGTAGCATATAGATTTTTAATACAGCTGTATAGTTTCTAACACTTTAGAATAGCAGTTAACTGAAACTCCTTTCTCATGCTTCATATCAAATTCCTGAAATTCTTCCAGTTCTGTTTAATGTTCTTTTCAAGGAAAAGATTTTAGTGAGTACATCTTATTTGGGACATGTACCTAGAAAGATATCATTGTAGACAAAGTAACCTAGAAGGCTCAGAGACCTTGGAGAAGTTTCAAAGAAGGCATGTGACCTGAAGATGATGATGGTGAAGAAGGGGTCTTGAGACCTCCGACTCAATTCCAGGAAGGTGTGACTAGGGGTGGATCTGAGAGAGGTACTGGGGGTGGACAATTTTCGGGTTGGATGTATCCATTAGATATGATAATTAATTACAGTTATAAAATTGTAGGATTCCTATGCTGTATCATACACTTCTGTATTAGTGTGCCTTAAAGTGCTTTAAATAAAGACTGCTCTCTACTTTATCTATATTAAAATTGTCCCAAAAGTTCTTTTCTCCATTTTAGGTAACAAGGGATCCTGTCCCCCACTTCTCCATGGTCGGTACTCCAGCAGCAGCTGCTGTGCACCTCTATTGCCACACACTGCCCCCCCCATCCCCCATGCCTTCCTTCAAAACCACATGGTGGCATGGGAAAATTCAACAAGAAAATCTAACCCACAACATTGCCACAGCAGATGAACAAAAAAGATTCCTCCCTGAATTTAGCTTAGGAGTTCACACAGAATTTCATATTATTATGAAATCAAATTTGTCTACCTCTTCCTACCTCCTCAGAGCAAAATATAAAATGACTGTACTGAAGGAAGCACATGTAGTAATTGTAAGCAATGTATGAAGCATGATTGTTCAAAAAAAAGGGGATGTTAAACTTATGGTGGCCTCTAGGGGGAAGGGAGAAAAAGAAATGACAGAGAAGCTGACGGCAGCAGCTGGAAGGTTTTCTCCATCTGTAGGCAAAGAAGGCATAAGAGTTTAAACTGACAGAAGGAACAGAAGAAAGGATTTCAGGTTTGGAAACCCATGAAGGGTTTAGTAAAGTTGGGAAAGTATTTGGTCCAAACTCAGGACCATGACTGGAATAATATGCTGAGTAGGTAAGAATGACTTGAGTTTCGTTATACCTTTGATTCTCCTGAGGTAACCAGACTATAATGTAGTAAAATTTTTTACTGAATATTATTCTCCCATGATGCACCCTGACCATACCCCTGAAGCCTGGTTGGTGGAAAAAATAAGGGCGGTGATCTGGGACATGTATATTTTTTTGGGTCAAATATTTGTTTGGGTTATAACAATACCTGGATCTGTAAAATCCAGAGAGACTCAGGGGGTGGGGAACATCCTGATCTACACAAACTGGTAACATCACTGGCGGGTTGATTTCTTTAAATTGTTCCCAACTGGCATGAATACTCTGGCTTTAATATTATACCCTGTTATTATAATGCTGTTATTTTGTTGGTACTCATTATATACATATATATATATGAGTGTACCTAACCCAACACATGAGGATGCTAATCATTCCAAAAATGCATACATTGAAATAATAACAGTATTTTCTTGCCAAAATCAATAGCTAATTCCATATTAACTGATTTTTATAACAACTTTGTATATAAAAGTATAATGTATGATTATAATATAGCCAACACCCTTTTAAACTACATGAGTTAAAGTAAGACAGTAAAACTTAGGAGATTGATGTATCTCAACATATTTGACGATAACGTGTCCATATACAGTGGATGCTTTTATAGCATGGAGACAAGAGGTACCTGCACTACCACTTCATGAGGTAAAGATGATTGAGTGTAGTCAAGGGGTGGACTGTGGCAGGAGGGCCTACCCTGATAAGGCCTAGAATCTGATCAGAGAATGCAAACAATGCAAGCTATCATGCAAGCTATCTGTGATGAGTTACCAGATACTCCTCAAGGTTAAGAGAAAGAGATCTCCCCACGAGCGTTGGTATGGGATGAGTTATATCAAATCTCTACTTAATAATTATTTCTTTTTACTAGCTTTAATATAATTGCTTCAATAATTGCTTTAATACAGTGCACTATCCTATCCCATTCTCTACTACTAGTAGTTTTAGCACTTATATTGTGTAGTAAATAATTCTGATTAAGATCTTTTGTCTGATCATTTGTAATAATAAATGACTCATTTTATATAAATATTCTCAGTTTGCCATCATTAAAACCTGCAGTATCAAAGTGGTTCAATCACACCTCTATAATTCCTTAAATTTAAACTGTTGACATAAACCAAGGCTAAGATTGAATCCAGTCGCACCTAGACTGCTCTCTGAGAAGGAATTCAGAAACCAATGGAGTCCTTTCTGCACCTTGTGATTCAATGGCAGGGCTTCTTTAGTAAATTTTGTCTAAGCCTTCCACTCCCATCCATGACACTGAACACCATGTCGGCATTATCTTCAAGAAGTATTTTTTTTGTTCTCAGTGGTGAATGCCCTTTTGTGGGTAGGGTACCTTTTTTTTTAGTATACTTTCGGTATTAATACTGCTGTTGTTATTGTGCTTTTAGTAAATTGTTATTTCAACTCATCATCTCTCCTTTTTTGTCCCTTCCTAAACTAAAAGGGGCACAGAAAGGGGAGTGGATTAATTGAAATTTTTGAAATTAATTGAAATTTTATTTCCCTACTGGTGTTAAAACCAGCACACCTGTCCTCCATACCTCCATACCTCCTGTCCTTCTAGCTTTGCTGTTCCTTCTTCCCACATTCTCCATCCCCACATTGAGTGAAGTTCATGGAAAAAACAGTCAGTCTCACTCTTTATGGAGATGAGGGAAAAAATGGGATAATAATAGTTTCTTTGCTTCCTCACATTCCACAAAGAGTTAAAAAAACCCGAGGAAGACAGCCAATGCAGCTTAACACTGAAAACTTTGGAAATGCACCTGGCATTTTGACAAGGGGACTAGGCAGGAGCTGTCCTACCCTATGTGATAACACAGAATCTTCCCAGGAAACAGAAAACTGTTCTACAGTGTCCTTCTTGTGAAGGAGGGAAGGAAGGAACAAGTAATATGCAGGAGACTTCTCTGAGAGGAAAATAAAATTACTCCATACAAAAGTGTATTGAGTGTATATGGCAAGAAGAGGAAGAGAAAAAAATAACTCTTTTGGTCCAGTAAGTCAGGATAACACTCTGGGACAAAAGTTGATTCAATAGCATAACTCTAAATTGCACTTGCTTACAGCAAGAATGCTGGGTCTTCCCTCACACCCTTCTTGTAAATTGAAATAACTTTGGCTAGCTTCCAGTCAGCAGGGACCTCCCCAGACTCCCAAGATCTTAGGTAGATGATCAAGAGGGGTCCTGCCATAACTTCTGCTAACTCCTTCAGTACTCCAGGATCCATTCCATCAGGGCCCATGGATTAATGAACTTTCAGCTGATACAACTGTTCCCTTACAATTTCACTGTCCACAAATGGAAAGTGTTGGTATCTTGAGTCCATCTGTTTCTTTCAAAGTCTCTCCCCATTACAAGAAGGATCGAGGAAAACACTACCTGTGCCCCTGAATCTTTTAGCATTCTTCCCAGGGCCTTGAAATCTCTTTTGATTGACCTTGGACTTTTTGTTGCAACATCATTAGTATCCACATGAAAGAGATGGAGTGAGTAATAGTCCGAAGTTCTTCAGTGCCACAGTCTGAGAAGACTGGAATGTTTGCTAAAGAGGATGAGGTATGAGATAAACCAAACTTCTCTCTCTCAGCAACTGTAAGTTTAAAAATTAAGGGGGCTTTAATCGAGGAAGTGTGGAAAAACAGAAGAAATAACAACCCTTTATTAAAAGATATATGTATATTGGCAAGAACAGTAACAGAACATAAAAACAACTAAACAATAGTCCTGTACTCAGAAGTTGCCTTCAAACAAAAGAAAAAAAGGCTGAATAATTCTCTGTCTTTTAGTGCAGTTCTAATTGCGGTTGGCAGGGGGCGCTGCTGTTGCAGAGCAATTTAAATTTAGTAGTAGAATGGCTAAGGCTTAGTAAGAGAGTAGGCCTAGAAAGCAGCGCTCCGGGATAGTAAGTTAGCAACCTTGTTTGTGAGCATGGAGTGTTGTGCTGAAGAAGTGGAAACAATAATCAAAGGATTTAGTCAAGCATGTATATAATGATTTGTTACCTTGGATGTGGTAAGAGTCTGTTAAACAGTTTCTAGGGGTAAGACAACTTAAGCAGATTTATGATTAGAGTAGATGATTATTAATTGTTATCAGTATGAAGTATGAGCTTGTTTGTAACTGTACCTGGTTTGCTGTGGAAACTGTAACTGGTTTGCTGTGGAAACTGCACGTAAACTTGTTTGTGTATAAAAGCTGAACTGAGAATGAGGGTCTTTGGAATCCTGACTTGGGACGCTAGTCCGCAGGTTCCCGGGCCCTGAATAAAGCACCGCATAAACCGGCACTCTGTTGGTTTGTGTTTTTGTTACAGGCAACAGTTTTCTGGCGACCCAGATGGGACTCCGGGGGTAGCTGGGGCGGCTCACGAGCTGATCCACTCCATGCCGGCAACCAGGTGATTTCTGGGGAGACATCGACCCGTGCCCGACCCCGCGCCCGCCGGACAACCATCCAGGTAAGCCCGAAGGTGCTTTATTCCTTTAGGTTTGTTGGTTGGGAGCCTGCCTATAAGACGGGACCATGAGTTTACCCGCTGGGTTGGGCAAAGGTACCTTGGGAAGCCTAGGCGCTGGTCGTAAGACGTAGCGAAAGCCGCACTGTACCAGCACTCACCACTCATAGGGAGGATTGGCGAGTTGGTTTTGGTTTTGGAATAAGTAATTGGTTTATATCGTTGTGTTATTGTGAATTTGATTTTGAATTCAGACTGTGGTGTGTGTGTGTGTGTGAGTCAGTATGATGCCATTTAAAACCTTTAGGGCACTATCTTGTGCAGAAAATGATATCCCTAGCGATTCTCCGCTTGGTTGTTTGTTAAAACATTGGAAGGAAGGAAATTTTGGACAAGAGTTAAGCAAGAAACAATTGATTGATTATTGTAATAATGTATGGCCTCAATATGAGACAGAAGGAATGCAGTGGCCTAGGAATGGTACATTGACTCCGGAAATTATAACCCCCTTGATGCAATATTTACGGGAAAACGAGATGTGGAATGAAATACCGTATCTAGATTTGTTTTATTATTTAAAACGTAAGACTGAATGGCAAAAGGAATGTGGTATGTTGATTTTGAAAGAACTGGATGATAAATGCATAGGAGGTCAAGAAAGGAAAATACGGTTTTCAGAACCAGAGGAAGATGTGTCTTTGTTGGTCTCCCCTAGCAGAACGGACTCGGAAGGGGCGAAAAGAAAGGGGAAGGAGTAGAGAAAGGAGACGGGGAGGGGGAAGGGAGACAGACGTGTCGCTCTCACCCCCTAGACTGATGGCCCCTTTGCGGGAAGCAGTTGGAGCGGACGGGGGAAAAGTCATGGTAAAAGTTCCTTTTTCACCTAATGATTTATTAATTTGGAAACAGTCAGCTGGAACATATAGAGAAAATCCGGAGCGGGTGGCTCGTATTATAAAAATGGTTATAAAAACTCAAAATCCAGACTGGAATGATTTACAAGTCTTGTTAATTCTGGATTCAACAGAAAAAGAGGAACCTCTGAATGAAGTTAAAAGTAGTAAAAAAGAGGAACCTCAGAGAGAGATTACAAATAGCCCTCTGAGAAGAAGATTAGTAAAAAGTGACTTTGAAGCTAGGACGCTGAGGATTCCCCCTGAGAGTCCCTTGGGGAACCTCTTAGAGAACTGGAGTTGTTATTCCAGCACTTATAGAAGATCAAAGGAGAAAATGATTAAGTATTGTATTGAAGTGTGGGGAGGTAGAGGAATAGGAAATAATACCTACTGGCCCATGTATGGTACTTTTAAGAATTGGGTCTGTGAACTTTTAAATTGGTATGTTAGCAATAAAAAACCCTTTTGCCCAGAGGAGAGTTTTTATGCCGCTATATGGTTAGAAGCCAGTGAAGATATTTACCTGTTTTCTTTAAAAGAAAGAAGGAGCCAAATGAACTCTGTTAAAGATTCGGAGTCATGGAAGTCTCCTCCATCATATCCATTGAATGGAGGAAAGAACCAGAGGTACAAGGTATTTAATAAGATGCAAAAGAAAGATGAGAGTCCTACTGAATGGCTGGAAAGATTAAGGAAAGCTCTCCAGCTGTATTTAGATGTCAACCTTGATGACCCAGTAGGACAAGAATTCCTTAAGACACAATTTGTGGCAGAATCATGGGAAGACATAAGAAAGAAAATTCAAAAATTAACAAATTGGCAAGATAGAAGACTGGATGAGTTGTTGAGAGAAGCCCAGAAAGTGTATAGAAGGAGAGAGGAAGAGAGTCAGAAGCAAGAAGAGTGAATGGGGATTTTACTGCTGCTATATTTAATGCTGCTACATTTAATGCTGCTATATAATATACTGACAAAGATGAGTCTCATACCAAAATGTTAGTATGTTGCTCATTAAATAAATACACTGTGAGTGCATATTTTTAACAGGGCTGTGAAAATGTAGAAACACCAATTCGAGCTGCAAAACGTGGATGGACACATGTCAGTTGTATTGAAAGACTAGTGAATCCCTCACGCTGGCAAGTAGTCGCCACTCCTGGAAGACACCAAGGTAGTCTTAAGAAGAAAAGTTATGATAGAGACATTAAGCAATTTTTTACTACTTTACTTTTAAGAATTAAGTGTCTACTAGCATTCATTGTGGCATTCATTTTATCTTTGTTTGTATATTATGGAATATTTGGGGCATGAAAATGTGTTAAAATATTATGAATTGGGGCACAAAAATCTGTTAAAATACGTTGAGTTAGGTTTTAACATAACATATTGAGAACACGCAGACCCAGAAGAAATTGATACACGAGATATAAGAGTGTGGTGTAACACACCAGGTTGTAAATGTTATCCATTTGTTTGTTTTAAATGTAAAAAGTGCCAAGAGAAATGGTGGACGCACTGTAGAGACGGATATCCTCCTAGAGGAGTCTGTGATCAGTGCTATCGATCAGAACGAGAATTCACTGATTGGGCATTAAAACAGTTAGAAAGAAAGGGAGTTCCGTGGGATTCCCCCGAATATTGGAATTGTGACACTTATGGAGTAAACCCTCAAAATTTCTGTTATTTATATTATGTAGGAGCTCCTTTCGTAGTGGATATAGTAAAAGTCCAGTGCCGACGGGATGTTAGTGCCGTGTCGTGTAACGGGCCTATGGTAAAGGCTGCCTCGTGGCCCGCATATACAGCACGTCTCACTAAAAAGAGGCATATTCCTACTTGGGACTCCTGCTGCCGAGAAGATGAAACACCCTGTGACTCGAAGCAATCGAGCCGACAGGCGAGGCAGAGGAGGAAACACCAAAAAAATGGAAGAGCCTAGGTTGTGGGACACGAAAGCCGCGATGGCTGAACTCCCCCAGGACTGGTGAAGATAAAAAGACTAGTAATATCCAAATTAATAAAAGAATCAGAATTAATAAAGAAACAGGTTTTTCTCTAGGCACTGTTTACATGATTGCTATCCCTATTGTACTATTGACAGCACCAATACATGCAGGAAACCCGCATGAACCATTCAAATGGAGTTTAATTAGATGAGAAAACCAAAAAGTGTTTGCTACTTTTACAGGGACAGGAAACCCCACCTTTTACATATATTTGTGTGATTTAGTTGTTGTAGAGCCATGTAGAAACGCCTACTCATACTATATGTGCCCTGCTTCAAACCAAGAGAAAGAATAGGAGTAAGTCCATATGAGATATTGTATGGCAAACCCTATCATGCAGCTACCTACCAAGGGGATCCTCATATAGTGGGTGATCAAGCAATATTTAATTATGTGTTATCTTTAAATAAGACTCTCACAGCCCTCAGAAGAACATTGCAGTGGAATCGGCCTCTGCCCCTGGAGAATCCGGTTCATGACATTTCTCCAGGAGACCAAGTCTATGTGAAAAACTGGTCGGTGGAACCATTAAAGGAAACATGGGACGGTCCTCGCCAGGTGATAATGACCACTTACATGGCGGTGAAGGTCGAGGGAATCGACAATTGGATCCATTACACCCGAATCAAGAAGGTTCCAGTCTCGTGGTCGGTAGAACATCTCTCACCTACAAGGATGGTATTTCGAGCCAACAATTGAGGATCGTAGTATTCCTGGGGTTGATGAGTTTAGCAGAGACTACCGTGAGAATTGAGACCCCGGATCCTTATTTATTTGTACCAGAGCACACTGATGTGAATTTAACCTGTCTGTTTTCTGATGACCAGGGAGCTGAATCAGAGGAAGTTAACGTCAGATGGAGATGGAGAGATCAGGACCAAATTATGACAAAAGGAGTGACAACGGTTTGGAATGCGACACAACAAAAGGGTTATACCGTTCTGCAGGTACCCAAAGTGTCCAAAGCTATGGAAGGGACATATATGTGTGTAGTTTGGATTTGGGAAAGTTTTGATTATGGACATATAGAAATACAGACAATAAACACGACTCAGAAAACGGTGACCAAAGTGCGAGTTTTACCCACTAGGAAACAATCAGACATGTGGGATGGTCCTCCCTTAAAAATCAATTGTACCTTCCAATTTGATGATTGTCAAAAATCAGTTAAAGTAAAGTGGTGGAAATTGAATATGGCAAATCAATCTTGGGAATCACAAAGTCAAGGAGTTAGCTGGTGGTCAAATAGTAAGGGAGGTAAAGGGTGGCTGAATATTTCTAATCCCAGAGTAGGAAAAACAGAAGGTACATTTCTTTGTGTGGTCTCATGTGGAGAAGAAAAAGATCACGGGATAAGGACAGCAGTAGCCGTACCACATCAAGGAGTAAGAGTCAGACCAGAACACAGTGTTTCCCCGGCCCAGGAAGGAAGAGATCTGATTCTAAGTTGCAAAATTCCAGAAGGACAGTATTCTGAATATGGGTGGTGGTTTAAGGGACAGAACTTGAAAGTTGGAAAGAGACATCAGATTGAAAAGAGGGCAGATACAATAGTTTTGAAAATCAAAGAAATACGAAGAGGAGAAGATGAGGGCCAATATACTTGCTGGATAAGTAGAGATGACTGGTGGGATACTGGAATTACTGCCGTCTACATAAGGGCTGAAAGAATAACCCGACAAGTAAGTAACCGGCAGATTCCAGATAGAGAAGTAGAACAAGAAAACCTAGTCGTAGGCCTAATTCGTGATTTTGGGAGAGTACAGAATGTCACAAAAATCACTGCATGTCTCCCTATGCCTCATGCTGCAGGAGACCCAATCCCATGGGGAATAATTCCGGTGCCAGAAATTCCTAAAGTGTTTAAGAATACTACATGGAATTGCAGATTTGTAACCAAAACATGGAATGAAGTGATAGATGCATGTTTATTCAAGAACAAGATGACTAAGAAACAATGTGAACAGATGCCTGGATTTTTCCGATGGGTAGTAGTTGGAACATGGGTAACAAGCGAAAACATTGACAAATTAAAAGGATCTTGTTTAGTTACAGATTCAGTAAAATACCCATGTTCTAAAGTTCCGGCTCAAATAAAACGAGAAAAACAAGAACAAGTATGTCAAAATATTACTAGCTCTACAACCATGGAAGAGTGGCAAACAATTTGGGGACCCAGCCTACTAGAGACTTATAGTTATATTGGAAAAGTACAGTGGTGCATTCACTGGAAGGGGAAAAAGAATCAAACTTATTCTACAGGAAATAGAGGAAATCATAATTGGAGGACAGAAACACGTACAAAGGAGAATTGGAATTGTACTCGAATATACACATGTGATACCCCAGACGATGAAATAGGTTTAATGCCAGTCAAAACACTCTTGCAGTTAGGATGTGAATGTCGGGGATATAATCATACTATTAAGGGATCTGTGAAAAACATTGATTGCCGTACCACCACAGTTAGGAGTCCAGGAAACTTAGTGTGGGTCATGGGACATGGCCAGTGGACCACCCACATGCCAATAGATGGTCCGGTTGTACCTGTCACACTAGGGATACCTACTCTCTGTCCATTCTGGAAGCAGGATAAGTTAACATCAGTAGAAATACAACCACGAGGGAAAAGAGAAATTAGTAAAGATATTGATGACTTGGAGTTGGGAGATTGGCATGAACCATCAGCAGGAGTTAAATTTGGATGGGCATTAGAGTCTCTGTTTGCACCAATCTCAACATACCGGAACAGAGAAATGTTGTTTAAATTAATGGGACAAACTGAAAGGTTAGCAGCAGTCACTAAGAAAGGATTTAAAGATCTAAATTTGCAATTACAAGCCACCTCTAGAATGACCATACAGAACCGCATGGCATTAGACCTGATATTACTCAAGGAACATGGAGTTTGCGGCTACCTGCATGCAAAGGACGAGCATTGTTGTGTGCATATCCCAAATGTCACTCAGGAAGTAGAAAAAGATATTAGTCAATTAGAACAAATTGACGAGAATGTTCATGAACTATAAAAGGAAGCAGAACACAATTGGATAGGAGAATTATTCAGCTCCCTAGGTCTTCATGTGTCAGGATGGATATCCTCTGTTATCCAGTACAGAATATTGATTGTAATAATTATTTTCATAGCCATAACTGTTTATAAGTGTCTTTTAGGAATGATTGTAAAAGAAGGTCAACATACGAGATGCATCATGAAAGCTATAACAAGAAAAGAAGTAATCTCACCGCAAGATGGACCACCTCCTGTCTATCAGGAAACTGCAGCCTGAAGATTGCTATATTTGAGCATCCTTGCAGGCAAAGCCTGAAGAATGCTCAAAAGGGGGGACATGTTGCAGAGCAATTTAAATTTAGTAGTAGAATGGCTAAGGCTTAGTAAGAGAGTAGGCCTAGAAAGCAGCGCTCCGGGATAGTAAGTTAGTAACCTTGTTTGTGAGCATGGAGTGTTGTGCTGAAGAAGTGGAAACAATAATCAAAGGATTTAGTCAAGCATGTATATAATGATTTGTTACCTTGGATGTGGTAAGAGTCTGTTAAACAGTTTCTAGGGGTAAGACAACTTAAGCAGATTTATGATTAGAGTAGATGATTATTAATTGTTATCAGTATGAAGTATGAGCTTGTTTGTAACTGTACCTGGTTTGCTGTGGAAACTGTAACTGGTTTGTTGTGGAAACTGCACGTAAACTTGTTTGTGTATAAAAGCTGAACTGAGAATGAGGGTCTTTGGAATCCTGACTTGGGACGCTAGTCCGCAGGTTCCCGGGCCCTGAATAAAGCACCGCATAAACCGGCACTCTGTTGGTTTGTGTTTTTGTTACGGGCAACACTGTTGGGTCACTGGAGATGCAGAGCCTGCAGTACTCTGTGGTGGTCGGCAGGGGGCGCTGTTGGATCACTGGAGGCGTAGAGCCTGCAGTACTTGTTGTTCCCAGATGACGGTGTTCCAAGGCTCTTCCCTTCTCTCCCAGCAAGCACAGACCTCTCTGATGAAAACCCAGTAGGTCCTGGCTGGAGTCACGAGGCAGTGTGCGAGCCGACCGAGTCCGGTGGTCCGGCCTCACCAGCACGAAAAGCCAGAAAGACAGACTTCCAGGCCTTCTCTCTAAATGCCCGCACGCAGATCCCTGTCTCCGTCTTAGAGAGCGAACTCCGCAGTCTGCCCCTCTCCCCTCCGAGCAGAGTCAGCCACCCCCTCCCAAAACTCCTCCCCTCTCCCCCCAGCCTCTGATGGGCCATCAGCGAGGAATGCAGCCTGGCTAGCTAGTTCTTTTGTAAGGCTAATTAACTCCCTTCCCCCTTTCCATTCAAACTCCGCCTTTCCTACAGTGGGGGGGCAGGGGAAAGAAAAATTCTCCTGAATTTCTAACCTATAACATTCAGTTGCCTGGTGACATCCCTGACTCAGGCCCCCAGAGGGCAGCAAACATCCCTGAAAAGATAATTCATTCTGCAAATCGGTGCTTCTGTTCTACTTAGGAGGGAGTCACTGATGACCATAACTCGCCATTGTTTTTTCTCAGCACTGGTCCTAATGCAAGTCGTCTTGTGAGGAGTTGGTTGATCTGACCTTGGTGAGAGTGCTTGCATAGGTTACTCCTATCTCATTATGCACTTCATCTACCATACCCGGGTCCTCATGCCTATTTTGTTAAGGTAGCTGAGAGGATAAGGAGGGGTTCCTCTTACAGCTCCATGCAGTAACCTGCTTCCACCCCTTCCTATCCCTTTTAATGCTTCCTTCTTTCTGGTACAGAACAGATCCTGGACCTACCTCTGTAGTGGCCATGCTGAGTTGACTTCTGTGTCCCAGAGAGGGCAGAGCACAGCTCCGTTGGTCAATCTTCTCAGACTCCTCAGTCTACCCACCTCCTCCTGAAGCTGGGCCACAAGGCAGAGCAGTTCAGCTACTTGGTCACACCTCCCACAGGTGTTTGCTATCACCCTCTATCTCCAGGAATATCCTTGTATACACCCCACAATCTGAAGCTTGTGTGGTCACATGCTTTGACAGGAGCTCTGTCTGAGTGGCTGCATTGGTTGAACTTATACTGGGTGCTAGAAGCTCAGGAGAAGCAGAGGGCGTGGCTTTTTGCCAGGTGGTCACCTGCCTCCTGGGTCCTGCAAAGGCAGGTAGGAACCCAGACTAAGGACTCAGAAGAAGGAACTCCCTGTCCAGGCATCTTACAGAGTTGTCTGAGGAGAGCCTCAACTGCAATGTCTGGGTGTGAAACCCATCAGGATGAATCAATGTTGGAACATGTTTTGGACTGAGGGGTGTTGCTGCCTTGGGGTATGACACACTTCATAGGACGCAGGGGAAGAGTATTTTGGGATTGCACAGGACTCATTAGGGGATGTTGTCCTAGTTAGAGCAGTCGGGAGCAGTTCATCACTGTGTGGGTGTAACTCAAACTATGTATTCAACACACTCTATGTCATTTCCCAGAAACTGTTAACAATAGACCATTTGCAGCAGCTGTCCAGAGCACACCTGACCCCTCAGGCTATAGTTATGGGTGATGTTAACTCCCCTCCAGGGAGTCATTATCACCTCCACACCCAGCCTGAGGAGTCATGTCTGCTAACAGGCCACCAAGGATTCCAAAAATATCTCACGACTCGCAGTCACCCATTGTGGAACTCCCTGCCCTGGGGGAGGTGCTGGGCATTCCTGCCTGAATCTGAGTGCATATAATCTTGGGGTCTTGGGACTTCTGGTACCACTCGTCAGATCAAGAGGAGGACCAGAACCTCGACCAGACTGCAACCACCACTCTCGACCAGACAGCAACCACCACTCTCGACCGGACTGCGATCACCACTCTCGACCGGACTGCGACCAGCATTCTCACCAACAGGTTTTCCCCCCCTTTTTACTTTGGACTCAGAAGGACCACGTGGGGCTCAGGACAGGGGCCAATGAGCACCATTCTGTTCGTGCCCCAGGGTGCTAGGTTATACATCTGGGTGTTGTGGGTTAAAACCAATTGCTTGTCCATATAATTGTATTATTGTACTATTTTTTTACTAAATTTTAACTCTGACTTGTGGTCTCTTTTGAGTTGGGTTCATTTCTCCTGCTGGTTTACCTTTAAACCAGAACATTTCTTGGCACCCAATGTGGGGCATGAGAGAGAAGTCAGAGTCAGAATTTCATTTTAAGTGTTTGTGTATTTGTATACAGAAACTCCCTGATCACCATGTTGCTTGATATATTCACGTGGATGTTGTATCTGAGCCTGTTCATATTTCCACATATCGAGAACTGTCTGCCTATTTTGATGCTTGTGGCAAGGAATTATGGGAGTTCTAGTTTTCTGGGTTCTCACGCATGATCAATCGGTACTTGATTGTCATTGGTTGGAAGATCATGTGACATGTTTAAGCACTGTATTTAAACCTAAGTGTTTTGTAATAAACCTTAATTCTGCTCTGGCACCCATTCGTGTCTGAGTGGGGTCCGTGCCCGATTCACCACCTCAAATGGCTGTCCAACATGGACTTCTGCAGGTTACTGGGAACCAGGAGCATTAAGCTCTGGGGAACCTGTCCGGAGGTGTCCATCTCGCCAGAATCAAAAACGAAAAAACGGAAGAATACAGTGCACTGGATTACCTCTGCAAAAAGGGACAAAAAGGAAGAAAAAAGGACGAAGAAACAACAACAGTGCTTCAGCACACAGAGGTAACCAAAAACAGGCGAAATGGGAGGGATTTTATCTCCAGAAATTAAAAAGACAGCTGAAGCTATCATCCATTCTTTAAAAGAACAGAACAGAAATATAGAAAAAAATAGACTTTGGGACTGATTGTATTGGATTTCCATAAATGAACCAGCTCTACCTTTAATTGGCATTCACCAAGTGTTATCTTGGAGAAAAATAGGAAGCAGGTTAATTGAAAAAACAAGTGAATGTGATACAGAAGCTATAAATAACTTAGCAGCATGGAACGATTTTATGGCTGCCTTGAACTTACATTACAGAGAAGCAAAAACAGCTGGGACAGCGGACCTTTTTGCCCCCCCCCTCTGACTGCGTGGTGCAAAAACAATAGAGTAGGGAGTGTGCATGTTGGCAGAGAGAGATGGGGGATTGGGGGGGAGGGGGAGCCCTTGGGGGGGACAGTGCAGCGGCAGCATGTGGTGTGGAAGCTTATGGCGCTGGGTTTACCCTGGAACCATGTGCTCCTTTCTGCCCCCTCCCCCCAGCCGCCACCATTGGCGCATGTTCGGGGTGCCTCCCCCCACGCTCGTGGCCGTGTGGCCTCCCGCCGCGCCGAACCCAGTCCCTGCAGAAGGGGTTCCATTGCCGACTGAGGCTGCCATGGGACCCTGTGCCTCTCGGCACGAGGTTACCTGGGTGGCGGCCCCGCGGCTGGCGGTCGGATCCGTTGCAGAGCCGCTCCGAGCTGGGGGGGGAACTGCAAGGGGTCCGCGACTGGGGCTTTGCCTGCAGTGCCCGCCGCCCAGGTGGCGGCATGGCCAGGGGGTGGTTTTGTTGCAGAGCCGCCCGCGGCTGTGCCACCTGCCCTGGTTGTGGGTGCCCCTGCACCGCAGGCACCTGGAGCCACCGGCTTTATGGCAGTGCCAGGACGGCCTGGAGCAGGGGCGGTGGCGGCGTGGGGAGCTGCCAGCTTCATGCTGGTGGCCACGGTTGTGGCCGCCGCCATGCGGCTTATGGCAGCACCCCCCGCACTGAGCGCTAGGCTGGGCGGAGCGATGGCGGGGGGGGCTGGAACGGTGGCCGGGTCGCTCACGGGCAGGCCCGGACCGGGAGGCGTGGCGGCGTATGCGCCGCGGCAGAGAGGAACGCTGGCGGAGATACAGACCGCCAGCGCCAGTGCTGTGGGGTCTGCAACCGGGGGGCAACAGGCAAACTGCTATTGTGGGGGTCAAGAAAATCTACTAACTCCCTTTAGCTATGTGGTGTCCATAAGACCACTGCGGAGTGAGTGCGGGGACGCAGCCGGGCGGGTGGGGCCCGGGGCTAGGACGCCAGCAGCAGCGGGGGCTGCAACGGGGGGCAATGAACGGACTGCTGTTGCGGGGGTCAGGGGGGTCCACTAACTCCCTTTGGCTGCACAGCGGCCATGAGACCGCTGCAAAACAACCATGCAGCAACATGGACACAGCCAACTTACTCCGGCCATGAGGTGGAAGTGCCTCTTCCGTCACCACTAGTTCAACCAACACACAACAAATGCACAACCGTTAAAGCACCACCATGGCACTCCTACCAAGAAACCAACCCACAGCCATCGCCAGCCTCAGAACAGCTTCTACGCCGAAGACGGCCTGATGGAGGAGGAAGAAGAGAATTTGACACCCTAGAAATCTTAGCCGAGCTGTGGCAAACTGAACTCAGCGAGATGAGAGAACCAGAAAAAAAACAAACAGTTTTGGATCCTACAGAAGAGGAAGAACAGCAAACATGGCAACAGCTACTACTTCAGCTCGAAGAAGAGAATACAGACTGGGAAAGCACACAGAACATATGCCCAAGCCGAGACCATCAGTGAAGTCAAAGCTACTGATGTTAAAATGGACAATATATGTATTGGCTACGTTACTAACAATAGCAGCTGTTGGTTTTGTGCTGCGAGAATTTCAACTGGAACAACACAATCCACCTACTGATGCAACCAACAATCTAAAGGTAACATTGCAAAACACAGCAGACATACAACTATCAGCTACCATATTTAACTTTCTAAGTCACAAAAGGACAACTTTACTAATTGACAGATTATCTGCTATTATAAAAGGTTCTTTTGTGTTACAGGGGGAAGAATAGTAATACTAGGAGGGGCCCCAAATCGAGTATTTACTTCTCACTATCTTAAAATGCTGTTAGACAATATGCCATACATAACATGGAAAGCCAAACCTAAACAAGTAGCAAAGAAACAACCAGTTACAATTTCAACTACAGAAACACATAACCCTTTACACACAGTCACTGCAAGAACCTTGATAAAGCAAAACAAACAAATCCCTCATACAACAGAAGCCCAAAGATACCCCATAAGACTACGACATAGAGCAATACACACCTCCAAAACCATTCAAAACACAAACAATGCATAAATTGGCCAATATCCAAATTAAACAATTAGAATGGGAGGCAAAGACAGGAATATCAAACATTTTTAACAGCAGAACAGATGTAACCTCACGATGGCCCTTAAAAAAACATCCAAACCTGTTTAACAAGCTTTCTTAAACTAGCATCCCCAAAGCAAAACAGAGACATAACCAGCAATAGCCCAGACATTAACTCTGTTTCCATTGGACCTACTGAAATCACTCTTTCTGTAGAACAGAGACTGCCTCAGTCAAAGAGGAAGTCGATTAACAATGGATTTTTCCCAAAGGCAGCTTTATTGCAGCTAAACCCACTATTGACCCAAGAAACAAATAGCCCTAAATCCGTGATACAGTGGCCTTTCCTTAAAACAGAGGTAATGCATTTACACACACTACTAAAAAACCATATAAACACAGCCTCACTATGTACAAAAACCCTTTCACTAATCTATCAATCTCTCAAACCTAGAGAAAGATGGATTTTCATACTTTTTGCCCCTATATCAGAGTTCGAAAAGAATGAAATTTTTGAAAACCGAGATTTTACAACTTACTTTTTAGTTAAAGAAAGGGTAAAAAACACTTCTTACATAATCGCCTTTGCGAAAAAAGAAATAATATGTTGCCCCTCAAACATAATAACAATGGTTTACTGCTTAACAATTGGGTGGAATTAGATTTTGTCATCTTCTACCACTATTCCTGTTCCTATAAAAACTTTCCTACTAACTCTTTGACTAAACAAACAAGTGACTTGCCTCTTGGTGAGGAAAACGACAAACAAGCCCCTCTCATCTCTCACTCAGAATCTCCCTTCTTACATAACATGGGAAAAAGAAAGCAAAACATAGCGAACTAAAACTTTATTAACTGTTCACTCATACCACTGCATTTTACATTTTCAAGAAGATATAAATTTTGCTTGTAACATTTGTGGGGTTTTTTTTGTTTTCAAATCAGTTTTCTTAAAAGTACTGTAAATTGTTTTCTTAACAATAGAAATAAAGGGTAGAAATAGTTTAAAAACATTTACACATGGAAAAAAATTTAGCATCTCACCATTTTAAAACCCAATATATTCATTAATTCATATTTTTTAAATATAAAACTAGCTGATTCAAAACCTTTATTAGGTTTAGCAGTTTCATATTCTTCTAGTCATGCTCAAGAATGCAAGATAAACCTTTTATCAGTCAGCAAACAAAATTGCTACACATATTATAAAAACTGAAGAAATATAAGCAGTTTACTAGGGAGCTAAATTTGAATTAAATAAATTTACCCATAGATTGTTTCAGCATAGATTGCATACTAATTACCAATCAATTGCTGGACTCAAGATAAAGAAAAGGATTTGAAACCTTCTGTTTCATGGTATAAAAAGAGAGAAAAATTCTCCTTGTTGCCTAAAAGCTTTTTCTATTGCCTTTCACTATGTAAATTAGTGTCATTTTAACCAAAAACATTTATCTCCACAAAACCAGAACACTACAGCTTTAAAAATTTTTTCCCTATTTTTTCATTAATTTCCCAGTAGCTTTATTTGAATTATTAAAAATAAAAGTTATTAGAAGTTATTAAATTCTCAAATACATCCACATACATGCAATTATCATAACAATGTTATTCAAATAATAAGTATAGAATCTTAAACATCCCCATATTTGTTACATTCAAACATTCTCAAAACATTTTGCTATCACAGAACAACATACATAATGTCAACAAGAGTGCAAAATAGCTGCTTGGAGGTCACAACTACCTGAAAGACTGAATTAAACCTGGTTACAATTGCTCTCACTGATATTATTAAGAAATGAGAACTATAAAACATTACAGAAAAAATTTAACAGAACCAACAATAGAATCTCCAATACAAAGAAAACTACACAGCGAAAAATCATCCTTAAAGCCTTCAGCCAAAAAGCAAAAGGCACCATAACATAGAGTGACTCACCACTATTGCTTCAAAAACTACAGATTCACCTAATCCTCACATCTGTTCCTGCCCACTTTTCACCTGAAATAGACTGAACTGTTATTAACATATTTGCCAAGATTGTTTTTAAAGATAAATAAATGGAACACTAAGACCATCTACATCTGGATAAACAAAAGAAGACAATGGAACAATAAGGTACAAACCATGGACCAGGACTCTATATAAGTTTTACAACTTACTCATATAAACAAAACATTTAAATTGTTTTGTAATTAACCTATGAATGTTATAATTGATTAATGCTATGCTATAGAGTTACTTTCACATCTCGAAGCCTCCTTCCTTCGAGATTTCACTAACCCTTATTTACCTAGAAAAATACACATCACATAATTCCTTGTTAATCACACAAAATCTAACTCTTACATAAGACACATCCACTCACACACATTCCAAATAAAATAATACAACAACACACACACACAAAAAAATGCTTCAAAGGCAAAAAAGAAGGGAGTCGGTATATAACCCCCAAGAACACTTATAGAAAACATCATATGTTCTGAATTTCCTAAACTGTGATGATACAAACCATAACAGGTATGAATACCAACATAAAACTCAAATACTTTCATCTTCCAAAGCACCAGTTATGATCAAAAATCTAATATCTAGGCAATGGTCAGGACCAGTAGATCTCATAACTTGAGGGAGGATATATGCCTGTGTATCCAAAGGTACCAAATTACAAAGGATCCCTTCTAAATGTGTCAGGCCTTATATTAGCCCTCCCCCACAACAGAAACAATCACCAAAAAAAATGAGTTAAGAAATTGAATTTGAAGAAACATAACCAACAATAGTAAAAGGAACACACCACACATTGAGAAACATGCTATAAAAACAAAAAAAATGGGGGGGAAAGAGATATGGATCTAGTCCCTATATGTGTAAATCTACATTAACACTTCTTCAAAACAGGAACAATCACAAAGAAGCAATAAACGATACAACAGAACCAAAAAAAAACCCACACAAACAGTAATCAATACAAAACCAAAACTCCATGATTCAAACACAATAAAGGGTTTAAGAATGCATGTGTGAGGAGAGAATGAAACGGTGGCCTCTGGAATGTGAATGAGAAAGTTGAGTGGAGATATGTATGTGTGTGTGAATGCAAATACACTTTATAGCAAGACATCTTAAACACTCATTCAACAACAATACCTCAACCAACACTACTTCAAACACAACATCTACAACCCAATATATTTCCCTTTCAAATAAAGATGATGCCTTTACCCAATCACACAAAATCACCCTCAGATAAAAAGTTCTACACATGTACAAAACCTGGGTAACTTAAGGTTTCCTTGAATATTGCACGAACCAATAAAATTGTAAACAGTTCAATAAAGGCCTTGTGACGATAGGCCCTGGTTTTTATAAACAGTTAAGATAAGATCGATCACATTAGGAATGTTTAAAAAATGTATTGCTTTACAACTTGTTAATTATTTAGAGAAGGGGGAGATGTGGCAAGGAATTATGGGAGTTCTAGTTTTCTGGGTTCTCACGCATGATCAATCGGTACTTGATTGTCATTGGTTGGAAGATCATGTGACATGTTTAAGCACTGTATTTAAACCTAAGTGTTTTGTAATAAACCTTAATTCTGCTCTGGCACCCATTCGTGTCTGAGTGGGGTCCGTGCCCGATTCACCACCTCAGATGCTATCTTTAAGACCAGGGAGAGGGATCCAAATTGCTTTACCAATATACTATGTTTATGTCATCATAACATCAGAAACAGTGAGTTTCATTGTGAATGTGTATTCAGTCTTGTTTGCCTGTCCTGGTTTGGGTTGCTATCTCTGGGACCTCATAGAAAATCACACCCAACCTTTTGCGGGAACAGGAGGGAATGGTTGTTTCCAGCCTTTCACCTCCTTCTTCCCCTTCAGACCTGCTACAACAGTTTTTGAAAATATTGTTTCCTTTTGATGTTAAAGACAGTGTAATGTTGTTGTTAGTGTTGCTTTGTCTGCTCTGTACTGTCTACACCATGTTTAGGGTCAGAACAGGGCCTTCTAGGGAGGTTGTTTGGACACCTGCCCTGGGAGCAGATAATGTTGAGTGGCACGGGAAGTGGGAGGACATCGGCCAGTATTTGGAGAAGTTTTCTCCTCCAATCATCTGTAAATTCACCCCTGAACAAATGCAGGATCCTGTTAGCATGATAAGACTGGTGAAGGAAAAATGCTCTGGCAGCTCCAGAGATGGCCAGCTCACAGTAACCTGCTGGGCCCTGGCCACTGCCTACCGGACACTACTTGACATGGTACAGCACTGTCAGGGGGTGGAGAGAAGGAGCAAATCCGCAGGCACCACGTCCACCCAAACCACAGCTGAATCAGAGGGAAAAAGAAATAAATCAATCAGCACCATGTCCACACAAACCATCGAGGAGCCAGAAGGACAACCGAAACCAATAGCAGTCGCCCCTGTCCAGAAAAGGAAATCAAAGACTAAATCAGTTTGTATAGTGAATGATGATGAAGAGACAGGACCTTCACATCCACCAGAGGAGACAGAGCCAGAAATAATCACTCAGTCCCTATCCCTGGGTGAGCTATGTGAGCTCCAGAGAGAGTTCACACAACAGGCGAATGAGTCCATTCTGACCTGGCTGCTCCGAATCTGGGACACCGCGGCTAACAATACAATTCTAGATGGGAGTGAAGCAAGGCAACTGGGATCCCTATCTAGAGATGTAGTCATTGATCAGGGGATTGGAAAGAGGCAGGAAACTCTCAGCCTCTGGTGACAACTGCTGTCCAGTGTGAGGGAGAGATACCTTTGTAAGGAGGACCTCCACGTACAGCAAGGACAGTGGAACACAATGGAACAAGGTATCCGGTGCTTAAGAGAATTAGCCATACTGGAGATAATCTTTTCAGAGGATGAAAGATTCCCTAAAAGTCCAGACGGTGTACAGTGCACCTCCCAGATGTGGTTAAAGTTTGCACGACTCGGGCCAGAAATGTATTCCCACTACTTAGTGACGTTGCAATGGAGGGAGGGAGAGGACAAGGTGGGTGCGTTGATTAGTAAACTCAGGATTTATGAAGACACTGTCACCTCCCCATTACGAGCCCAGGTCTCATCTGTGGAAACCAAACTGGCTGAACATGTCCGAAGCCTGGAAGAGAAGATTGAAGAGGGACACCAGAAGCTAAGAGAGGAAATTAGGGAAGGGATCTTCCATATCTCACCAGGACAAACAAGAGTCTCTGCTATCAGAAGCAGGCATCCCCCAGCTAAGGGTACACTCCACATGGCAATCTATGGTTTTACCTCCATGAGTATGGAGAAGATATGAGGAAGTGGGATGGAAAACCCACCTCGTCCTTAGCAGCCCAACTACATGAATTGAAAAGAGGAACAAGTATCACAAGGAACTCTTAGAGGATAAATTCTGCTCCCATCTCTCGTGGGCAAGACTCCAGATGGTACAGGAATGATGATACATCTGATCCTCTTGAAGGGACCTCCAGGTCATACTCACAAGAAGAGCACAGTGAGTACCATGACCAGGACTAAGGGTGCCCTGCCTCTAGCCAGGTGGAGGAGAGGGACAATCGGGTCTATTGGACAGTGTGGATTCGGTGGCCTGGCACATCAGAGACACAAAGATATAAGGCCTTAGTGGACACCGGTGTACAATGTACTTTAATGCCATCAAGATACATAGGGGCAGAATCCATCTCCATTTCTGGGGTGACAGGGAGATCCCAACAGCTGACTGTACTGGAAGCTGAAGTGAGCCTGACTGGGAAGGAATGGCACAGACACTCCATTGTGACTGGTCCAGAGGCCCCGTGAATCCTTGGCATAGATTACCTGAGGAGTGGGTATTTCAAAGACCCAAAAGGACTTCATTGGCCTTTTCGCATAGCTACTGTGGAGACAGAGGAAATTAGACAGTTGAACACCTTGCCTGGTCTCTCAGAGGACCCCTCTGCTGTGAGACTGCTGAAGGTTGAAGAACAATTGGTACCGATAGCCACAGCAACAGTGCACCGTCGGCAATACCGCAGCAACCTAGACTCCGCGATTCCTATACATAAGATGATCTGTGACCTGGAGACCCAGGGGGTTGTCAGCAAAACCCACTCACCCTTTAATAGCCCTATATGGCCAGTGCATAAGTCCAGCGGAGAGTGGAGGCTGACGGTGGATTACCGTGGACTCAATGAAATCACACCACCCCTGAGTGCTGCTGTGCCAGACATGCTGGAGCTTCAGTATGAGCTGGAGTCCAAGGCAACCAAGTGGTATGCCACCATTGACATTGTCAATGCCTTTTTCTCCATTCCTTTGGCAGCAGAGTGCAGGTCACAATTTGCTTTCACTTAGAGGGGTGTGCAGTACACCTGGAATCGACTGCCTCAGGGGTGGAAACACAGTCCCACCATTTGCCATGGACTGATCCAGACTGCACTGGAAAAGGACGAGGCTCCAGAACATCTACTGTACATTGACGACATCATTGTATGGGGGAACACAGTGGGAGAAGTCTTCGAGAAAGGAGAGAAGATAATCCAGATTCTCCTAAGAGCTGGTTTTGCCATTAAATGAAGTAAGGTCAAGGACCTGCTCAGGAAATTCAGTTCCGAGGAGTGAAGTTGCAAGATGGATGCCGCCTAATTCCAACGTAGGTGATTAACAAAATAGCAACCATGTCCCCACCAACCAGCAAGAAGGAAACACAGGCTTTCCTAGGCACCGTGGGCTTTTGGAGGATGCATATCCCCGAGTACAGTCAGATTGTAAGTTCTCTCTACCTTGTGACATGGAAGAAAAATGATTTCCAGTGGGACCCTGAACAACAACAAACCTTTGAACAGATTAAACAGGAGATTTCTCATGCAGTAGACCTTGGGCCAGTCAGGACAGGACAGGATGTGAAGAAAGTGCTCTACACTGCAGCGGGGGAGAATGGTCCTTCCTGGAGCCTCTGGCAGAAAGTGCCTGGGGAGACCCGAGGACGACCGCTGGGATTCTGGAGTCGGGGATACAAAGGATCTGAAGCCAGCTATACTCCAACTGAGAAAGAGATCCTGGTTGCTTATGAAGGAGTTCGAGCTGCCTCAGAAGTGATCGGCACCAAAGCACAGCTCCTCCTGGCACCCTGACTACCAGTGCTGGGCTGGATGTTCAAGGAAAAAGCTCCTTCTACACATCAAGACACTGATGCCACATGGAGTAAGTGGATCGCTCTGATCACACAGCGAACCTGGATAGGGAATCCTAATCGCCCTGGGATTCTGGAAATTATCACCAACTGGTCCGAAGGTGAGAGTTTCAGACTATCCTCTGAAGAAGAAGAGGAGCAGGTGACACGGGCTGAGGAGGCCCCACCATATAACCAGCTACCAGAAGATGAAAAGCGATATGCTCTCTTCACGGATGGCTCCTGTCACATTGTAGGGACAAACCAAAAATAGAAAGCAGCTGTACGGAGTCCCACACGGCGAGTTGCAGAAGCGACCGAAGGACAAGGTGGGTCAAGTCAGGTTGCAGAGCTTAAAGCTGTTCAGTTGGCTTTGGATATAGCTGAACGAGAGAAGTGGCCAAGACTCTATCTCTACACGGACTCATGGATGGTGGCCAATGCTCTGTGGGGATGGCTAGAGTGATGGAGAAAGGCCAACTGACAGCGCCAAGGGAAACCCATCTGGGTGGTTGAGATGTGGCAGGACATCGCTGGCCGGGTAGAGAAGCTGAGTGTGAAGGTCTGTCATGTAGATGCTCATGTACCCAAGAGTCGGGCTAATGAAGAGCATTGTAAGAATGAGCAGGTGGATAGATCTGCCAGGATTAAAGTCTCTCAGGTAGATCTGGATTGGCAGCACAAAGGTGAATTATTTCTGGCTTGATGGGCCCATGATGCCTCCAGCCATCAGGGGAGAGATGCAACATAGAGATGGGCTCATGACTGATGGGTGGATCTAACCATGGACAGTGTCTCACAGGTTATCCCTGACTGTGAGACATGTGCTGCCATCAAGCAGACCAAGTGGGTAAAGCCTCTATGGTATGGTGGACGGTGGTCGAAATACAGGTATGGGGAAGCCTGGTAAGTTGACTACATCACGCTTCCTCAAACCCACCAAGGCAAGCGCTACATGCTGACCATGGTAGAAGCAACCACTGGATGGCTGGAGACATACCCCGTGCCTCACGCCACTGCCCGGAATACCATCCTGGGCCTTGAAAAGCAAGTCCTGTGGCGACACGGCACCCCAGAGAGAATTGAGTCTGACAACGGGACCCATTTGAAAAACGACCTCATAGACACTTGGGCCAGAGAGCTTGGCATTGAGTGGGTGTATCATATCCCCTACCATGCACCAGCTGCCGGAAAAGTTGAGTGGTGCAATGGACTGCTTAAAACCACCCTGAAGGCACTGGGTGGGGGGACTTTCAAACAATGGGAGCTGCATTTAGCAAAGGTGACCAGGTTGGTCAACTCCCGAGGCTCCATCAATTGAGCTGGCCCTGCCCAATCAGAACCCTTGCATACTGTAGATGGAGATAAAGTCCCCATGGTGCATATGAGAGGTATGTTAGGAAAGACTGTTTGGATTAGTCCCACCTCAAGCAAAAGCAAACCCATCTGAGGGATTGTTTTTGCTCAAGGACCTGGTTTCACTTGGTGGGTAATGCAAAAAGATGGGGAGACACGTTGTGTACCACAAGGGGACCTAATTTTGAGTGAGAATGGTCTGTAATGTTTCATTGTATATATATATGTATATAGTTTTAAAAGGTGTTAATTTAGGCATGACATAGATGGTATAGAATAAGGGATGGACATATGTCCTAGTTAGAGCAGCTGGGAGCAGTTCATCACTGTGTGGGTGTAACCCAAACTGTGTATTCTACACAGTCTATGTCATTTCCCAGAAACTGTTAACAATAGACCATTTGCAACAGCTGTCCAGAGCACACCTGACCCCTCAGGTTATAGTTATAGGTGATGTTAACTCCCCTCCAGGGAGTCATTATCACCTCCACACCCAGCCTGAGGAGTCATGTCTGCTAACAGGCCACCAAGGATTCCAAAAATATCTCACGACTCGCAGTCACCCATTGTGGAACTCCCTGCCCTGGGGGAGGTGCTGGGCATTCCTGCCTGAATCTGAGTGTATATAATCTTGGGGTCTTGGGACTTCTGGTACCACTCATCAGATCAAGAGGAGGACCAGAACCTCGACCAGACTGCAACCACCACTCTCGACCAGACAGCAACCACCACTCTCGACCGGACTGCGATCACCACTCTCGACCGGACTGCGATCACCACTCTCAACCGGACTGCGACCAGCATTCTCACCAACAGGTTTTCCCCCCCTTTTTACTTTGGACTCAGAAGGACCACGTGGGGCTCAGGACAGGGGTCAATGAGCACCATTCTGTTCGTGCCCCAGGGTGCTAGGTTATACATCTGGGTGTTGTGGGTTAAAACCAATTGCTTGTCCATATAATTGTATTATTGTATTATTTTTTATTAAATTGTAACTCTGACTTGTGGTCTCTTTTGAGTTGGGTTCATTTCTCCTGCTGGTTTACCTTTAAACCAGCACAGATGTTTAGGGAAGGAACCAAAGGACAGGAAAGGGAGGAATCTAGGCGATTTGGGAAGGAAGAAGTGTGGGAAAAAAGAGGGGTAAGGAGAGAAAAAGGGATTGGTTGCGTGCAAATCGTTTGCTGGTCAGTACACTTGTCTGGCTATGCCTGGCATCTGATCAATGCAGTTTGTCCTATCTTATCAATCCCTGGGTTTGAGTGTAGGTGGCTCAGGGAAAGTAGGGAGTGAAAGGCTTGCCCTAATCATTTTAGTGGGGGAGAAGCTTGTGTGCCCTTATGAGGTTGCGAGCTATGCTGGTGGTGGTATATGCCTCCAGCAGGGTCTCTCACGTCAGACAGGTCAAAATTGAAGGGTCAGATAAGATGTGTCCATGGGCAGGATGGGCTCACTAGCCTGCCGGCAGTCATCCTAGGAGAAGGACAACTCTAATTCCAAACCCGGGCAGATGGAGTTTGCTTAGCCCTGTAAGGTCATCCATCTAAGATAAGAATACTCTTAATTACATCTATGTTCTGCGGACTTCACTGTGACAGTCCAAACTTGCTAGACCTTGACAGATGAACCTTAGGATTAAAGGGTGGGTCCAGTTCTGCATGGGCTGCCTCTCACCTAAAAAATCCATTGCGCAGGCTCGAAGGATATATCCACATTTGTAAAGCCCTGCAGCGACAGGCGAGGGTCAAAATGGAGGGTGATAAGGTGCACTGGAAGCCAAAGACCCAAGCCTGCATGCAGGCGGTTCAGGACACTGGTCACCTGAGAATGACCCCGGAGATGACAGCCTCGTTTGGCAGCATCCTGAATGACCAAGCAACCTTTTTCAAGGAGAGCACTGCTTGCTCCACATGGAGAGGGGCCTAGAAAAGGTGGCCTAACCACAGCTCATCTCCACCCTTCACCCAGTTGGTTAACCACGACCAACAGGCATCTTCTAATGTGGTCACACAAAGATCAAGAGACAAAGGCATACACCTGCCTTCAAAGGTGTCTCCAAATTGACACTAGCATGCTGGAACACCAGAACCATGCTTGGTACTGCTGATAATGGACGTCCTGAGTGTCGTTTTGCTCTAATTGCCCATGAACTGTCACGACTCAACATCAACATTGCTGCTCTCAGTGAAGTTCATCTCCACAAGGAAGGAAGCCTTAGAGAACATGGTGCCGGTTATACACTCTTTTGGTCAGGTAAACCCAGAACCGAAAGGCATCTCTCAGGAGTTGGCTTCATGATTAAAAACTCTATTGTCTCTAAACTTGAAAATTTGCCGACAGGTCATTCTGATCGCATTATCTCCCTACGCCTTCCACTACACAACAAGCAACATGTTGTCCTCTTTAGTATATATGCCCCAACCCTCCAAGCTGATCCTGCTGAAAAAGATAAATTTTACACCAACCTTACCCAAAAGGTTCCTGCAGATGATAAGATCATTATCCTTGATGATTTCAATGCCAGAGTAGGAAAGAACTCTGAAACCTGGAAAGGAGTATTAGGCAAGCATGGTGTTGGAAACTGCAACAATAATGGAGAACTGCTAGAATTCTGTGCAGAGCAGCAACTCACCATCACCAACAATATCTTTCAGCAGAAAAATAGTTTGAAGACAACCTGGATGCATCCTAGATCCAAGCATTGGCACATCATTGATTATGTCCTGGTGCGACAAAAAGATGTTTGTGATGTCCATCACATCCACGTGACGCCTAATGCAGAATGCCAAACAGATCATCGACTTATGCGCTGTAAACTTAACTTCCACCTTAAGTTCAAACCTAAAAGGGGTGGTATTCCAAGGAGGAGACTCCAAGTTAACAGTCTTCAAACAGCTACAGTGAGAGACAGTTTCCAGGCAAATCTGCAGACTAGGCTCAAAGATCATCCCATAGATCCCTCTCCCGAAACACTTTGGCAACATATTAAAAATAGCATCCTGCAGTCCTCTGAATAATCCTTAAGCTTTCTTTCAAGAAAAACAAGGACTGGTTTGATGAAAACAATCAAGTGATCTAGGAATTGTTGAGGAAGAAGACAACTGCTCACCAAGCACACCTTGCTCAACCATCTTGTCATGTAACAAAAGCAGCCTTTTGTCTCAGATGTAGCAAGCTCCAATAGAATCTTCATGACATCCAGAACAAGTGGTGGGTAAATCTAGCTGAAAAAACTCAATTATGCGTAGATACGGGTGATCACAGAGGATTCTATAAGGCTTTGAAAACAGTGTAGGGACCTACATACCATGTCCAGAGCCCTCTATTCAGCGAAGATGGTCAAACGCATCTGACAGATAAAATCTCCATTCTGAATCGATGGTCTGAACACTTTCAGACTCTTTTCAGTACTAGCCGTGTAGTTCAAGACTCAGCAATTCAGTCCATCACACAGCAACCAGTGAAGAATGAATTGGGTATTGCCCCCACTTTGGGAGAAACTCTTAAGGCCATACAGCAGGTGAAAATTGGCAAGGCAGTTGGAGTTGATGGAATTCCACCTGAAGTCTGGAAACATGGGGGTCAAGCACTCCATGCTAAATTTCACGAGTTCATGGTGCACTGTTGGGAACTGGGCGAACTACCATCAGACCTTCGTGACGCAGTCATCATCACCTTGTATAAGAAGAAAGGAGTCAAATCAGACTGTTCAAATTACCGAGGCATTACTCTGCTCTCCATCGCTGGCAAAATCCTGGCAAGAATACTTTTGAATAGACTAATACCTGCTATAGCAGAAGAACTACCTGAAAGCCAATGTGGTGTCAGAGCCAATAGGAGCATCACAGACATGGTATTTGTTCTCAGACAACTGCAAGAGAAGTGTAGGGAACAGAACAAAGGACTCTATGTAACCTTTGTCTACCTCACCAAGGCTTTCAATACTGTGAGCAGAACAGGTCTATGGCAGATTTTGGAACATTTAGGATGTCCCCCCAAGTTCATTAAAATGATCATCTCACTTCATGAGGATCAGCGCAACCAAGTCAGACATGGCAATGCACTTTCTGAGCCCTTTCTAATAACCAACGGTGTGAAACAAGGATGTGTTCTTGCACCAACCCTATTCACAATCTTTTTCAGCATGATGCTCCTAAGGGCCACGGCAGATCTCGACAAAGAAGATGGTATCTACATTCGATATTGTACTGATGGAAGCCTATTCAACCTAAGGAGACTGAAGGCCCACACTGAGACCTTAAATCATCTTGTCCAGGAACTGCTCTATGCTGATGACGCCGCCCTTGTAGCCCACACAGAAGTAGCTCTGCAGCGTTTAACATCCTGCTTTGCAGAGGCTGCTGAGCTTTTTGGGCTGGAAGTCAGCTTGAAGAAGCCAAAAGTTTTCTATCAATCTGAACCCCAGGAAGTCTTCCTTAGGAGCATCATGCTGAAAAAGATTGTGAATAGGGTTGGTGCAAGAACACAACCTTGTTTCACACCGTTGGTTATTAGAAAGGGCTCAGAAAGTGCATCGCTGTCTCAGTTTGAAGAGATTGGAATGTTTGCTAAAGGGGATGAGTTATGAGATAGACCAAACTTCTCTCTCTCAGCAACTGTAAATTCAAAATTAAGGGGTTTTAATCGAGGAAGTGTGGAAAAACAGAAGAAATAAAAACCCTTTATTAAAAGATATGTGTATGTTGGCAAGAACAGTGACAGAACACAAAAAAACCTACACAATATCCTGTACCCAAAAGTCCCCTTCAAACAGAAGAAAAAGGTCTGAATACTTCTCTGTCTTTTAACACAGTCCTAATCGTGGCCTGCAGGGGGTGCTGTTGGGTCGCTGGAGGTGCAGAGCCTGCAGCGCTCTGTATTGACCTGCAGGGGGCGCTGTTGGATCGCCAGAGGTGTAGAGCCTGCAGTACGCAGTGGTGACTGTTGTTCCCAGATGACAATGTCTCCAGGCTCCTCTTCTCTCTCAGTGGGCACAGAGCTCTCTGATGAAAACACAGTAGGTTCCGCCTGGAGTCACGAGGCAATGTGCAAAGCCAGCCGAGATCAGTGATCCGGCTTCACCAGGACGAGAAGCCAGAAAGTCTGACTTCCAGGCTTTTTCTCCAAAAAATGCCCGCACACAGATTCTGTTTCCATTCTAGAGAGCGAACTCCAACTCCGCCGTTTGCCTCTGTCCCCTCTGAGCAGAGCCAACCACCCCCTCCCAAAACTCCTCCCCTCTCCCCCCAGCCTCTGATGGACTATCAGCTAGGAATGTGGCCTGGGTAACTAGTTCTTTTGTAAGGCTAATTGACTCCCTTTCCATTCAAACTCCCTCTTTCCTACAGTGGGGGCAGGGGGAAGAAAAATTCTCCTGGATTTCTAACCTATAACAATTGCCATATCTGACTTGGTCGTGCTGATCCTCATGAAGTGAGATGATCATTTTAAGGAACTTGGGGAGACATCCTAAACGTTCCAAAATCTACCATAGACCTGTTCTGCTCACAGTATTGAAAGCCTTGGTGAGGTCGACAAAGGTTACATAGAGACCTTTGTTCTGTTTCCTACACTTCTCTTGCAGTTGTCTGAGAACAAATACCATGTCTGTGGTGCTCCTGTTGGCTCTGAAACCACACTGGCTTTCAGGTAGTTCTTCTGCTATAGCGGGTATTAGTCTATTCAAAAGTATTCTTGCCAGGATTTTGCCAGCGATGGAGAGCAGAGTAATACCATGGTAATTTGAACAGTCTGATTTGACTCCTTTCTTCTTATACAAAGTGATGATGACTGCATCACAAAGGTCTGATGGTAGTTCGCTCAGTTCCCAACAGCGCACTATAAACTTGTGAAATTTAGCATGGAGTGCGTGGCCCCCATGTTTCCAGACTTCAGGTGGAATTTCATCAACTCCAACTGCCTTGCAGATTTTCACCTGCTGTATGATCTTAAGAGTTTCTCCCAAAGTGGGGGCAATACCCAATTCATTCTTCACTGGTTGCTGTGTGATGGACTGAATTGCTGAGTCTTGAACTACACGGTTAGTACTGAAAAGAGTCTGAAAGTGTTCAGACCATCGATTCAGAATGGAGATTTTATCTGTCAGACGCGTTTGACCATCTGCGCTGACTAGAAGGCTTTGGACCTGGTATGTAGGCCCGTATGCTGTTTGCAAGACCTCATAGAATCCTCTGTGATCACCTGTGTCTGCGCATAATTGAGTTTTTTCAGCTAGATTGATCCATCACTTGTTCTGGATGTCACGGACTTTCTGTTGGAGCTTGCTGCATGAAAGACGAAAGACTGCTTTTCTTACATGACAGGAAGGCAGTGCAAGGTGTGCATTAGTTGTGTTACATATGCATTAGCTGTGTCAACAAATTCCTGAAAACTGGGAGGGGAAATCATTAACATACACCACTTCTCTAATTCCACCTCGGAACGCCCCTTGAGGGTCTTCACTGAGGGTCTTTTGGATGAAGTAAGACATCTTCCTCGGCTCTGACCTTTTCAACTTTGCAAGGAATGTTGAGCTGGCACTGGTCACTCACCTCAAAACCAGTTTCATCTTGTCTCTGTCTCTCAGAGCCCTCCTTCATCAATCTTCAAGGTCTCTCTCAAAGCTCCTTATCACAACTCCAAGGCCTCTGTTTCTGATAGAATCCTCATTATAAAGTTAAACATATCTTGTCTGTAAGTTAGTATAAGCAAGCAAGGCCTTATTCTAATTTAACAGTGCCCTATCTAAAAATTAACTCTAGCAAGCAGCTAAGGCTATAATTTTTTATCACCACTTTATATTTTGATCACCCCTTATCAATTCTTCCCTTTTCTATATCTTAAGTAAATTCTTTTACTATTCTCTATAAAATTTCATTATGACTGAAGGTTTTTGCAAAATAATTCTCTGATTCTACCTTCTGTCTTAACTGATGTCTTTTCCATTCTAAGTAACTATCACTACTACTTTTTGAACACCATGCAAAACATTTAAGAAAAACACAGATCAAAATTCCTAAAGTTATTATAGTAAAGACTACAACAAATAGTTGCTTCAGTCAACCAAGGTCAGGTAACTAGGAAGTCAGTTTTCTCCACAAATTGGAGAATTCCCACTGTGTATCATCTAGGGCTACCTCATGTAAAAGTTTAGCTTTGTCCATAATTGTTTGCAGATCTCTTTCTATTCGTCCATCTTGTGCCACATATGAACAACAGCTTTGGTTAATCACTGCATACAACTCCCCCTCCTTCCAGGTCAATAAATCTAAGACCATTCTAGTCTGAGTTACTACACTGGCTAGGGACTTGACTTCTTGTTTCAAGGCTCGTGTCATAGTTTGAAATTGGCCCCCCTTGAGAGTTTGGGGGCTCAGGGGTGACTGGGTGCCAGGGCGCCAGGGCAGTGTTCCCTGGAGAGCCAATCACCACTCATGTTGTTCGCTTCTGCTCAAAATCATATATCACAGCACCAGAAGCTGTTGGCAGTCTGGGTTGTTTTGCTGTTGTTGTCTGTTGCATGTAGGTGGAGAAGGCCAGGAGGTGGCTGGACTCCCTCTCTCCCCCTCCGGGGGGAAGAGGGGAGCCCTGCGGTCCCCCCTAACTCTGCCTAGGCCAGAGTTAGAGACAGCATTGGAATGAGTGCATGTTTGTGAGGGATGCGACTCACAAACAACTGGTAAGTGGGAGAGAGAGAGGCAGGCCCTGCAGCCAGGACCTCTTCTTCTTTCCCACCCACCTTTGCAGCCAAGCTGCAGAGGAGGGTTGTTTTTTCCCTCTCGCTGTTTAGTGAGAGTGGATGTGAGGCTCGGCATTGGAGCAGAGCCAAGTGGACGGGCCAGAGGAGGCTTGATTGCTAGGGAGAAAATTCCCAGGCAAGAATTGGAGAGGGGCCCGGAGGATGTCTCTGCCATGATCTGGGCGCAGGACAGCCGAAAACCCGAAGGAGAAATCAACCTCCCAGGATGCAGATGCTTTATAAGCTAAACTACACTACAGCAGCCTAGGAACCGAGGTATGACACTGAGAGGGAGAAATCACACAGCAGCAGAAGAGCAAGGACTCAAAACTATCTTCTTGGACTTCGTGAGGAGGAGAGACTGCAACAAACAACTGGAACTTGGTGAGGGGGGAGCGTTCAGGCCCAGAACACTCCCACAAGAGGGACTGGTTACTTTCCAGCCTTGAAAAGGCTCTTTCCTGGACTAAAGTTAAAGGGAGGGCTTGAAAGGACTGACAGACAGAAATGTAATATATATATATAGCTGCTTTTTATTTTGTACAGTATATTTATTTGTGTAAATAAATGTATATACTTCCCCCTTCCCCTACAGAAGCCTCTGGTCTGAAAGTTTCTCTCCGGTGTTAGGATAAATTGTGGGAAGGGGTGGGGGGAAGCCTGGAAATTGGATTTTGGATTTCTAATGTGGCTCAAACTGCCACAGCTCGCAAGGTATCTAAGGTAGAATTTTCTATGCTTTCTATAGTAGCTGAAATGTTCACTATACCTTTCTGTAATTCGTTCACTCCAATGGATGGTATTAACCATCTCACAAAGCTGTGAAATCTTGTTCCCCTTTTCACTAGTGGGTTTTCCACACTCCTAACTTTTCTCCAGAGAGTTCTCAAAGTTCCTGAGGGCATCCTGGATTGATTATAGAACCTATCCTGACTAGTCAAATAGCCTACAGTGCACATCCCTTTCCATCCTAGGGGAAGTTGTTTTCTACTATACCCATTTCCACATAACCACCAATATCCTGTGGGTAGCTTACAAGGGCCTTTTGTGGCTGTCAAGTTTGCACCAAGGAAGTTCCCTGCCATATACCACCCATAAGGTTGATTTCTAATACTGTCTATTCCTGTATAAGCATATGCTTGAAGCTGAGTTTTGTTACAAAAATCGATATATGTGACATTAACATTAGTAAAATTCCATTCTCCTATGACTACAGTTGTTTTATTAATCCAATCTTTGTTCCATCCCCATGGAACGAGTTCATAGAAAAGCAGACCTGAGTTGTAATAGCCAGTTTCCCAGCAGCAGCTATTGTTGTTTACTAATACCGCAAAACTCTTGTCCTGTAGTATCTGCATATCAAATCTTGGTCCCAAGGAGTAGTTAGTTTCAGTGTCCTTTTCACAATATCCATTAGAGATGTTTCCTTTCTTTGCTCAGAACGTAGGCCAAGTGCCATTGTCCTCGTTCCAGTTGCTGGTGGCTATCCCATACACTGGTAGCTTAATTTTTCCTCTGGGTGAGGCAGTACATATCCAGCAGTCTGTAACCTTTGCATCTTTCACCAAAGTTTCTAAATTTTGTACATATATGTTCTCAGTCCAGGTCCTTATCCCTGTCACTGTACGTAGCAATAGAGTCAGAAGTCTCAGAATGTCCTTAGTCCCCATCTGTTGGTCTGCACCTTAATTTTATTTTCAAATTTCCTACTGGTTGTGCTGTCCACACGTGTTGGGGTTCTTTTGACTCTGGTATAATGTATCTAAGAAGGTTGCTCTTTAACTGTGACTGCAGTGTGAGTAGTCAGCAACACTTGGTATGGACTTCTCTACATGGGTTCCAGGGGTTTGCCTGTAAAATATCTCACATACACATAATCTCCAGGTACAATATTGTGAATTGGCCCATCAAGACTGCGAGCTCATGTCCCAAAGACTAGCTTTTCAACATTTCTGAGCTGCTTTTGCAAATGTACAAACATAATTTGTCAATGTTTCGGTTCCCACTTTACCTGACACTCCCTCCTGTACCATATAAGGCCTCCCAAAAAGTATTTCAAAAGGACTCAGACCCTCTTTGCTCCTGGGTTTTGTTCTTACTTGTAAAAGTGCCAAGGGCAGTGACTTAGGCCACAGTAATCCTGCTTCTTGTCCCAATTTTATGATCTGGGTTTTGATAAGGTGGTTCATCTTTTCTACTTGCCCACTAGCTTGTGGTCTGTAGGGAGTGTGCGGTTGCCAGTCTATCCCCAGAAGTCAACTAACTCCTTGGACCATCTTGACCAAAAATGTGATCCCTGATCCAAGGACATGGTTGATGGAACACTAAATCTGGGGATTATTTCTTGTAACAGTGCCTTTACTACTTTCCTGGCTTTGTTAGTTCAGCAAGGATATGCCTCGGGCCAACCTGAAAAAGTGTCAGTGAGAACGAGCAAATATTTACACCCCCCTTTTCTGGGTAATTCCAAAAGATCGATTTGCCATTGTTGTCCTGGATAATTACCTTTCCCTATTTGCCCTAGTTGAATTTTGCTATGTGTTCCTGGGTTATTTTGCAGACAAATTTCACACTGTTGGGTTACTTGTCTCACAGTGGTATAGAGATTTCATGCTATTATATTTTGGCTTAGATATTTGTATAGAGCTTCTGCTCCCCAGTGTGTTTTCTTGTGTTCTGCCATGATAAGTGCCCATAATATAGAAGAGGGTATTATTAACTTACCCTGCAGTGTCTTGGCCCATTTGTTTTCTCCTGTTTTTCCTTCTAAATCCTGGATCAACTTTCGGTCTTCCTTAGAGTATCTAGGCTCTATATTAGACTGCTGAATTTGAATCTTACCGTCAGAGATCAAAGATTGGATTTTGCTTTCTTCTGCTTCAGCTGCCCTTTTTGCCTCTTGATCAGCCATGGCCTTTCCTCTTTCATGGTCAGCAATACCCTTTTGATGAGCTTTGCAAGGCATAATAGTGACCTTTTCTGGTAACTGGACTGCTTGTAATAACTTGAGGATTTCATCTGCATATTTAATGGACTTTCCTTGCCCAGATAATAGTCTTCTTTCTTTCCAGATTGCTCCATGAGCATGAACGACTCCGAATGCATATTTTGAGTCTGTACAGATATTTATCCTCTTTCCTTTGGCCAACTGCAGTGCTCGGGTTAGTGCTATAATTTCTGCTTTCTGGGCTGAGGTATTAGCAGGGAGGGTTTTTGCCTCTATTACCTCATTTATAGCGGTTACTGCATATCCAGCTTTACGCACTCCTTTCTAGATGAAACTGCTTCCATCTGTGAACCAGGAGTCCTCTGCATCTTTGAGGGGTTCTTTTTTCAAGTCCGGTTGGCTGGAGTACACGGCCTCTATTGTCTCTAGGCAGTCGTGTAACTGTATCTCCAGTGGTTCCCTGGAGAAAAGAGGCTGGATTGACAACATTAGTGACCACTTTTTCTATATCATCTTGTTCAATCATTATGATCTGGTATTTCAGAAAATGCTGAGGTGACAGCCAATGACTTCCTTTTACTTCTAATACTGACAATACTGTATGAGAGCCCATGACTGTAATTTTCTGGTCCAGTGTGAACTTCTGTGCTTCTTGTATGTTGGTTACCACAGTTGTTACTGCCCTTAGGCAACTGGGCCATCCCCGACTTACCTTGTCTAATTGTTTGGAAAAATAGGCTACTGGTCTTCAGTACGGTCCCACATCTTGGACCAAAATTCCCAGGGCAATTCCTTGTTTTTCATGGGAAAATAACAAAAAGGGTTTGGTAACATCCGGTAACCCAAGGGCTGGGGCCCTCATCAGTTCTTGTTTTGGCTCATGAAAGGCTTTGTCGGCTTCCTCATCCCAAGTGAGTATTTTGGACTCACCTTTAATGAGTTCATACAAGGGCTTTACCAGAAGTCCATAGTTGTAGATCCATAAGCGACACCACTCAGTCATTCTGAGAAAGGTTCAGAGTTCCTTTACTGTCTGTGGCCAGGGAGTTTGGCAAATAACTTCTTTCCTCACTGTTCCTAGGGTTCATTGTCCTGCAGTGATTTCATAACTGAGGTAAGAGACTTGTTGCATAGTTACTTGTGCTTTCTGTGAAGAGACTTGATACCCAGTTAATCCAAGAAAGTTTAATATGCTAACAGTCCATTCAATACATATTATTTTGGATTCGGCTGTGATTAGGAGATCGTCTACATATTGCAGTAATACCCCTTTTCCTAGTGGTCGTTCACATTGTTCTAAGTCTTTAGCAAGCTGGTTCCCAAAAAGTGTTGGACTGTTCTTAAAACCTTGTGGCAGAACTGTCCAGGTAAGTTGGGTCTTCCTTCTCATGCAAGGATTTTCCCACTCAAAAGTGAATATTGGTTGATTTTCAGGGCTCAAAGGCAGACAGAAGAAAGCATCCTTCAGATCCAGGACAGTAAACCATTCTAGCTCTGGTGTCAATTTAGTCAGCAGTGTATATGGGTTTGCTACAACAGAGTGCAGGTCCTCTGTTATCTTATTAATTGCTCTAAGATCTTGCACTATCCTATACTTCTCATCAGGTTTCTTTACCGGCAAGATGGGAATGTTGTATTTTGACATATTCTTTTAATAACCCCTGTTTGATAAATTTTTCTATAATAGGTTGAATTCCCTCCTGGTCTTCTATCCTTAGGGGATATTGTTTAATATTCAAATTCAAAAATAAGGGTAAATACAACTTTATCTACTTGGGGTGTCATATTCCCCCTTCTTGTTCCAAAAGCATGGTTTTCAATACAGAGCACACATCCCCTGCACCTGGGATCAAGTCAAGGGTTTTGTTTTGTTCTGTTCTCTTTTTCTTCTTTTTCCTTTCCCTTTTTCTCTCCTTTTTTTCTCTTTTTTTTTTCTTTTCTCTTCATCAATCTTAGTATTATTCTTAACCTTTCTCTTTAAACCTCAGCTGTGGCATGTGTGTGAGGGCATCTAATTGTACACATGTACCTAGGGCTTGGTGTTTGTTGGTTTCAAGCACAAAGCATACTGTATAAATAATTTCCTTTTTTTTCTTTTTTTCTCTCGCTGCAGCTGCTGCCACCACTGCCGCCATTGTTCCAGTTGCCCTGCCAGCCGCCGGGGGGGAAACGGCAGGGAACTACTTTTTTTTTCTTTCTTGCTGCCGCAGCTGCCGCTGGGCTCCCACTGCCCCTCCCGCGGCTCCCGCGTGGTGGTCCGGCCTCGGTCTGGCCCCAGGTTTCTAAACGATCCCAGAGAGAATTCCAAGGCTCCTGCGTCCACCCGGGACACTCCAAAGGGAGGGGCACCTCCCGGACCCCATTCCAGGGTTTCAAAACTTTTGCTAACAAACTCATGCTCATTCCTCAACCCGCAGTCCCCAACATATTCACAGACAATAGCACTCGATTCAGGAAGAGTTTCGTAGGCCAGCAGGCAGCCAACACTGCTTGCAGCAGCACTGTAGGGTTCAAGAATAACCCCTGTCTAACAGATAAGATATTATGGTACCATTAACAACACCCCGAGCTCACAATAACACAATGGACAGACAACACAGCTAAAACAAGAGTCAGCTCTTTCTCGAGTGACGTTAAGTCTTGTCTACAGTCCCCTCCCATTCATTGGATTGAATCAAATTATCAAACACCCCGAGCGTCAGAACTCTGGTTCTTGTCTCAAAATATCTCTCTATCTATTCCATCACTTCATATATTAAATGATCAATTGCTTTGTCTGTCTCTGGTCGGTTTCCTCGTGGAGAACATGAAACCACAGATCGAGACTCCACAATCACTTTTCTGTCAGACTGTGTCTCATTCACACTCCATGCTTTCTGGGGCTAGCCCTCAGTCACACAAACAATAGGTTAACATATACAAGGTACCGTGCACTTACAACATAAAACTCCAATGGTCATAACAACGAGTACTCCTATTCCACCGGTCAAAAGTAGCCACCCTTACAAGGTACCCTGGTGGAACTTGAACCCACAAACCCAGGGGGAGAGTATCTTGCTCTACACCTTGCATAGGACATTTCTCTACGACTTAGAATCATAGAATCATAGAATCGATTGGGTTGGAAAAGACCTCCGAGATCATCGAGTCCAACCCTTGGTCCAAATCCAGTCCATTTACTAGATCATGGCACTCAGTGCCACGTCCAATCTGCATTTAAAAATCTCCAGGGATGGTGAATCCACCACCTCTCTGGGCAGCCCATTCCAGTGCCTGATCACTCTCTCTGTAAAGAATTTTCTCCTGATATCCAACTTAAATTTCCCCTGGCGGAGCTTAAGCCTGTGCCCCCTTGTCCTATTGCTGAGTGCCTGAGAGAAGAGACCAACCCCCACCTGGCTAGAACTTCCCTTCAGGTAGTTATAGACGGTGATGAGGTCACCTCTGAGCCTCCTCTTCTCCAGGCTAAACAACCCCAGCTGCCTCAGCCTCTCCCCATAGGACTTATGCTCCAGTCCCTTCACCAGCCTTGTTGCTCTTCTCTGGACCCGCTCCAGCACCTCAATATCCTTTCTGAACTGAGGGGCCCAGAACTGAACACAATACTCAAGGTGTGACCTCACCAACGCAGAGTACAGGGGAAGGATCACTTCCCTGCTCCTGCTGGCCACGCTATTTTTGATACAGGACAAGATCCCATTGGCCTTCTTGGCCACCTGGGCACACTGTTGGCTCATGTTGAGCTTCCTGTCAATTAGTACCCCCAGGTCCCTTTCTGCTTGGCTGCTCTCCAGCCACTCTGTGCCCAGCCTGTAGCGCTGCATGGGGTTGTTGTGGCCAAAGTGCAGGACCCGGCACTTGGCTTTATTGAACTTCATCCCATTGGAATCAGCCCATCTCTCAAGTCTATCCAGATCCCTCTGCAGAGCCCTCCTGCCTTCCAGCAGGTCGACACTCCCTCCCAATTTAGTGTCATCAGCAAATTTGCTGATGATACACTCAATCCCCTCATCTAAATCATCAATAAAGATGTTAAACAGGACTGGGCCCAACACTGATCCCTGGGGCTCCCTGTTTTCCCTATAACATACCTGGTCCACTGATGGTCCTTGTCTGCTGCTGTAGTGGACAGGTGAGAGAGGGAGTCCTGAGAAACTTTCCAGGGAGTGCCTAAGGGGTCCCTCCTTCAGCTGGCCCTGCGGGCAAGCAGAGGGGGTCCCATTTGGATGTCACCAAATTGACTTGCGGAAACAAACCCCAAAACTCACAAAGAGTATGGAAGCAGGTATGTTTATTTACAGCGTTGGGTGCATGGGGAATAATTTCGCCAAACATGCACACCTATTGCCTTTGTACGTCCTTTTTTATGTGATACAATGTTACATATGCATTAGTTGTGTTACATATGCATTAGCTGTGTCCACAAATTCCTGAAAATCAGGAGGGGAAATCATTAACATACACCACTTCTCTAATTCCGCCTCGGAACGCCCCTTGAGGGTCTTCACTGAGGGTCTTTTGGATGAATTAAGACATCTTCCTCGGCTCTGACCTTTTCAACTTTGCAAGGAATGTTGAGTTGGTACTGACCACTCACCTCAAAATCAGTTTCATATCGTCTCTATCTCTCAGTGCCCTCCTTTATCAATCTTCAAGCTCTCTCTCAAAGCTTCTCACAACTCCAAGACCTCTGTTTCTGATAGAATCCTCATTATAAAGTTAAACATATCTTGTCTGTAAGTTAGTATAAGCAAGCAAGGCCTTATTCTAATTTAACAGCACTCTAGCAAGCAGTTAAGGCTATAATTTTTTATCACCACTTAATATTTTGATCATCCCTTATCACTAAAATGTCAATCCAAACCTCTCCTGATGCAGCTTTGAACTATTCCCATGCATCCTGTCACTAGATACCAGGGAGAAGAGATCAGCAACTCCCTCTTCATTTGCTCTCCTCAGGAAGCTGTAGAAGTCACCCCTCATCCAGCTTCTCTCCAAACTAGGCAAACCCAGTGTCCTCACAAGACATGCCTTACAGTCCTTTCACCAACCCAACCTCATGGAAAGGCAAAGAATGGAAGCTGGTGACTTCTGGTAGAAGACTCCTGCTCCACCTTAGGGCTTACAACTACAAAATAGGTTCACTGTCCTCAGAGCTGAGGAGGAGCTGGATGTGCTTTCAAGCAAAGCATCTGGACCAACGGACCCTGAACCATGCAAGACCACCAGGAGGAAGTAGTAAGTGATAGTAATGGGCAACTCCCTGCTACAGGAGACAGAGGCACTGATCTACTGACCTGACCTATTGTCTAGAGAATTTTCTTGCTTGTTGAGGGCCTGGATCCCGGTTGTTGTGGAGAGAATTCTCTACTTCCCATCAGCAGGCAATGTCCAGCCGCTTCCTGGAAAGTAGGGCCTCAGTACCTGTAGCGCTTCCTCCAGAAGACAAACGCCTTAATAATGAATGCCTCCCTCCCCTCCTCCTTTCTCTTTGCTTTTGTTGCTGAGCAGATGTCATATGGTATGGAATATCTCTTTGGTCAGATTGGGTCAGCTGTTCTGGCTATGTCCCCTCCCAACCTCTTGCCCACCCCCAGCCTACTGGCCTTTGGGGGCAGGGTGATGGTGGTAGCTGGAAACACAATCTCCATGCTGTGGAAGCACTGCTCAGCAGTAGCCAAAACATTGGTGTGTTATCAACACCTGTATAGCAACAAATACAAAGCACAGCACTGTAAGGGCTGCTATGGGGAAGGTTAATTCCATCCCAGTCAGACCCAATACAAGTACATATTCTGCATTAATATTTTATGTTACAGTGACCTACACTTTTATATGGTTCCTCTGTTGATCTCGGCATCCTTAAAAATACTAATCAAGTGTGAATTATCCCAAATCCTGGTATCCAAATGCTGTTACTTTAAAATGGCTGCATCATACTCACTTTTTTTGAATATCCCTATTCACGTGAAAATCAGTAATGTGAATTCAATTAATTCTTGCTCATACACCCAGTTTTTTTCTTATATCACGACTACATACTGCAGAAGCTCTTTTTGTACCAAAATAACTTAGGCTAAGTAAAATTACCATATTATTTCAGCTGCCAGAAAGTCTCTTTTGAGAATAAAATTTTTAAAAAGTCTTACTTTACGTTACTGGATTTCATAATTTCCAATACCTTTTATCATGTTTTAAAGTAAATTTTTGTGCTCGTTTAAAATAAATAATTGTGCAGGTTTAACCTGGGGTAGAGTAAATTTTCTTCATAGTAGCTGGTGTGGGGCTACGCTTTGGATTTGTGCCTAAAACGGTGTTGATAACACAGGGAGTACTTACACAGGGTCAAGGCCTTTTCTGCTTCTCACAGTGTCCCACCAGCAAGGAGGCTGGGGATGCACAAGAAGTTGGGAGGGGACACAGCTGGGACAGCTGACCCCAACTGACCAAAGGGATATTCCAGACCATATGACATCATGCTCAGCAATAAAACTAGGGGAGAGGTTGGCAGGGGGGCTGCTGCTCGGGGACTGGCTGGGAATCGGTCTGCCGGTGGTGAGCAATTACTTTCGTTTGTATCACTTGCCTTTCTTGGGGGTTATTTTTCCCTCTCTTTGTTATTTTTCTAGTTTCCTTGCAAGTTATTGCTCTTGCTGTTGTTGTTACTATTACTGTTGTTTTTGAACTGGTTTCATATCGTGACCAACTGACCCTTAACCATGAAAGACCACCAAGAAACGCTGAGTGATAATAATGAGTGACTCCCTGCTGTAGGAGACAGAGGCACTGATCTGCCAACCTGACCTATTGTCTAGAGAAGTTTCTTGCTTGTTGGGGGCCTGGATCTAGGATGTCATGGAGAGAATGCTGGAGCTTGTCCAACCCTCTGACTATTATCCCCTGCTTTTCTTTCATGTGGGCACCAATGACTACCGGGGCAACCAGGTGAGTATCAAAAGTGACAATTGAGCTTTAGGAGTGATAGCCAGGGGCATGGAGTCCCAGGTGGTATTCTCCTCAATCCTGTTGGTGAGAGGAAAGGGTGTAAGGAGGAGGGCACTGATACAGCATGTCAACAATTGGCTGTGGAGCTTGTGTAAACAACAGGCTTTTGTTTTTTATGACCATGGGATCCTGTTTGAGGATGAAGGTGTGCTTGGGAGATATGGGCTCCACTTCACCAAGTGGGGAAAAGATATCTTTTCCAGTAGGATGGCTGACCTGGTAAGGAGAGCTGTAAACTAGGAGGACAGGTGAGGGAGTAACCAGCAATCTTGTAAGGAATTATCCTGTAAGGGATAGACAGGGCCAAGGAGCAAAATGCCTGGAGTAATGTGGCTGAAAGGGAATGCAACATAAAGAAATTAGGGCTTAAACAGGACCACCTCCAACAGTCACATGTAAGCAAGGAAGTGCCTGCAAGGCACCATTATGATAAAGAAAACCCCAACAGATTCTTTCTGGGAAATCAGTATGATGGGGTGATTGGACAGGATACTAAATAATTTCATCTAGGCTCCCTTTCCCATGATCTGTTGGACCAGATGATTGTTTGAAGTCGCTTCCAACCTGGGCTATTCTATGATTCAATATTTGAAAAATGCCAGGAGGCCTGCATGGATGAAAAAGGAGCTCCTGGCAGAACTCACACATAAAAAATTAAGTATACAGAGGGTAGAAGCAGGGACAGGAAACCTGGGAGTAATACAGAGATGTTTTCCAGGCATGCAGCAATACAGTGAGGAAAGCCAAAGCCTACCTGGAATTGAATCTGGCAAGGGATGATGAGGACAACAAGGGCTTCTATAAATACATAGGTGACAAAAGGAAGACTAGGGAAAGTGTGGGCCCATTGCTGAATGGGACAGGGGCCTTGGTGACACAGGACATGGAAAAGGCTGAGGTACTGAATGCCTTCTTTGCCTCAGTCTTCACAAGCAAGACCAGTCTTCAGGAATTCCAGGTCCCAGAAATCAGAAGGAAAGTCTGGAGCAAGGAAGAATTACCCTTAGTGGAAGAGGATCAGGTCAAGGAATACTTAAGCTGCGCTATGCTGTGTACCATACTGCACTATGGTGCACATACAGCGTGACCTTCAGGCCTGTGTTGTGCTGCACAAATCCCTTGGCCACAGGATAGCAGGATAAACTCAGCCAGCTCATTGTAACAGAGGATCCTGCAGGCAGCTCCCAGTTGGTACTGCTGATTATGCCACTTGTGTGGCTTTGCCTTTATCTACAAGCACAGCAAGAAGTTCTTACGTGAACATCCTTCCTCTTTGACAGTAGAAATTATAGAGTTGTTTCCTTATAAGAAAATCCTATAATGGCTTGAAAGACCAAAAGGGGATAATCTCAGCTATGGATGGGGTCTGCATGGCATGCCGCACGTGGATTGGAGTCCTGTTCAATGCTACACTGCTCAGGGTTCCCAGCATCTAAAGGGTTGCTATTCTCTCATAGAATCATAGAATCATAGAATCGATTGGGTTGGAAAAGACCTCCGAGATCATCGAGTCCAACCCTTGGTCCAAATCCAGTCCATTTACTAGATCATGGCACTCAGTGCCACGTCCAATCTGCGTTTAAAAATCTCCAGGGATGGTGAATCCACCACCTCTCTGGGTAGCCCATTCCAGTGCCTGATCACTCTCTCTGTAAAGAATTTTCTCCTGATATCCAACTTAAATTTCCCCTGGCGGAGCTTAAGCCTGTGCCCCCTTGTCCTATTGCTGAGTGCCTGAGAGAAGAGACCAACCCCCACCTGGCTAGAACTTCCCTTCAGGTAGTTATAGACGGTGATGAGGTCACCTCTGAGCCTCCTCTTCTCCAGGCTAAACAACCCCAGCTGCCTCAGCCTCTCCCCATAGGACTTATGCTCCAGTCCCTTCACCAGCCTTGTTGCTCTTCTCTGGACCCGCTCCAGCACCTCAATATCCTTTCTGAACTGAGGGGCCCAGAACTGAACACAATACTCAAGGTGTGACCTCACCAACGCAGAGTACAGGGGAAGGATCACTTCCCTGCTCCTGCTGGCCACGCTATTTTTGATACAGGACAAGATCCCATTGGCCTTCTTGGCCACCTGGGCACACTGTTGGCTCATGTTGAGCTTCCTGTCAATTAGTACCCCCAGGTCCCTTTCTGCTTGGCTGCTCTCCAGCCACTCTGTGCCCAGCCTGTAGCGCTGCATGGGGTTGTTGTGGCCAAAGTGCAGGACCCGGCACTTGGCTTTATTGAACTTCATCCCATTGGAATCAGCCCATCTCTCAAGTCTATCCAGATCCCTCTGCAGAGCCCTCCTGCCTTCCAGCAGGTCGACACTCCCTCCCAATTTAGTGTCATCAGCAAATTTGCTGATGATACACTCAATCCCCTCATCTAAATCATCAATAAAGATGTTAAACAGGACTGGGCCCAACACTGATCCCTGGGGAACACCACTAGTGACCGGCCGCCAGCTGGATGCAGCTCCATTTACCAGCACTCTCTGGGCCCGACCCTCCAGCCAGCTCCTAATCCAGGAGAGGGTACACTTGTCCAAGCCATGGGCTACCAGCTTTTCCAGGAGTATATTATGGGAGACAGTGTCAAAGGCCTTGCTGAAGTCCAGATAGACCACATCCACAGCCTTCCCCTCATCCACCAGGTGGGTCACCTGATCGTAAAAAGAGATCAGGTTGGTCAGACAGGACCTGCCCCTCCTAAACCCATGCTGGCTGGGTCTAATCCCTTGTCCATCCTGAAGGTGCTGTGTGATTGCACTCAGGATGATCTGCTCCATAACCCTGCCAGGCACCGAGGTCAGGCTGACAGGCCTGTAGTTGCCAGGGTCCTGCTTGCAGCCTTTTTTGTGGATTGGGGTGACATTCGCCAACCTCCAATCATCTGGGACCTTCCCAGAGAGCCAAGACTGTTGGAAGATGATGGAGAGCGGTTTGGCAAGCTCTTCTGCCAGCTCCCTCATCACCCTGGGATGGATCCCGTCTGGTCCCATAGACTTGTTAGGATCCAGCTGGCTCAGTAAGTCGATAACTACATCCTCCTGGAATACAGGAGGGCTATTCAGCTCTCTGTCTCTGTCTATCTGCTCTAGAGTTAGTTAAATAGAGTTAGTTAAATAACATTTTAAATGAAACCTTACAGAGTCTAAGTGCCTTTCTTACTGGAATCATGACAGACCAGAACCTCCCAGTGCAAAACAGGGTCACTAAGATGATTAGAGGACTGAAGCATTTCTGCTATGAGGAAAGGCTGAGAGAGTGGGGACTGTTTAGCCTAGGGAAGAGAAGGCTCAGGAGGATGTCATCAATGAAGGGAGTGTTAGGGAGTGTTTTGACTGTCCAGAGCTTGACGATGCTGATGAAAGGGTCAAGCGTTTATAGATAAGAACCGGGGGAAAGGCCAACAAGGCAGATATCCTGGTGAAAGTCAGTTATAGATCACCCAACCAGGATGAAGAGGCAGACAAAATATTCTATAAGCAGCTGAGAGAAGTCTCACGATCATCAGTCATCACTAGCCCTTGTTCTCCTGGGGTACTTCAACTTGCCAGATGTCTGCTGGAAATACACTACGACTGAGAGGAAACAGTCTAGGAGGTTCCTGGAGTGTGTGGAAGAGAACTTCCTGACACAGCTGGTGACTGAGCCAACCAGGGAAAGTGCCCTGCTGGACCTGTCATTTGCTATTAGAGAAGGACTTGTGGGTGATGCGATGGTTGGAGGCCGTCTTTGGCATAGCGAACATGAAATGATAGCGTATCTCAACATTTCCCCCATCATTAGGCTGGGGGTGGGCAAGGTCCTGGGAGGGGACACAAGTAGGTGCCAGCTGACTCAAACTAACCAAAGGGATATTCCAGAACATATGATGTCAACTCTGATATAAAAGCTAAGGAAAGGAGGACAAAGGTGGGGGCATTTGTTATTTACAACGTTTGCCTTCCAGAGCAACTACTACATGTGCTGAAGCCCTGCTTCCCAGGAAGTGGCTGGACATCGCTTGCTGATGGGAAGTAGAGAATAAATCTTTTTTGCCATAAACCAAAGTAAGGTAAAGGGACCTGCATGGGAGATCCAATTCTTGGGAGTAAAATGGCAGGATGGATGCTGTCATGTGCCTTCAGATGTGGTTAACAAAATAACAACTGTCTCCACCAGCTAGCAAGAAGGAAACACAAGTTTTCCTAGGCCTTGTGGGGTTCTGGAGGATGCACATTCCAGGTTATAGTCAGCTTGTGAGCCCCCTCTATCGACTGACCCAGAAGAAGAACCATTGTGAGTGGAGCCTTGAGCAACAACAGGCCTTTAAGCAGATCAAACAGGAAACAGCTCATGCAGTAGCTCTTGGGCCTGTTTGGACAGGACCAACCATGCAAAATATCCTCTACACTGCATCTGGGGAGCAGCAAAGAACATCAGGAGAAAACCGAGGTCGACACTTAGGGTTTTGGAGCCAGGGTTATTGAGGATCAGAAGCCCACCACACTCCAATTGAAAAGGACATATTAGCAGCCTATGAGAGGGTTTGAACCACCTCAGAAGTTTCTGGGACAGAAGTATGTCTCCTCTTGGCACCGCGATTGCCCGTGCTGCATTGGATGTTCAAAGGGAACATCCCCTCAACACATCACGCAACTGGTGCTACATGGAGTAAGTGGGTAGCATTGATTACACAACGGACCCAAATGGGGAAACCCAGGAATCCTGGAAGAGATTATGGACTGGCCAGAAGGCAGAGATTTTGGAGCATTGCCTGAGATGACTTGTGCCCAAGAAGCACCACCGTATAATGAGTTACTAGAAAATGAAAGAGGCTATGCTCTATTTACTGATGGATCCTGCCATGTGGTAGGAAACCACTGGAGGTGGAAAGCTGCTGTGTGGAGTCCCACATGACAGGTCGCTGAGGCTGCTGAAGAAGAGGGCGAGTCAAGCCAATTTGCAGAAGTGAAAGCCATCCAAGTGGCCCTAAAGATTGCCAAATGAGAAAAGTGCCCTGTTCTGTATCTCTGTACTGACTCCTGGATGGCGGCTAACGCCCTGTGGGGATAGCTCCAGCAATGGAAGAAAACCAATTGGCAATTCAGGGGTAAACCCATCTGGGCTGCTGCATTGTGGCAGGACATCGCTGCATGGGTAGAAAACATGGCTCTGAAGGTGCATCATGTAGATGCTCATATGTCCAAAAGTTGCGCCACTGAAGAACATCAGAACAATGAGCAGGTGGATAAGGCTGCCAAGATTGGAATAGCTCAGGTAGACTTAGACTGGGAGCAGAAGGGTGAGCTATTTATAACCCGATGGGTCCATGAAACATCAGGACATCTAGGAGGAGATGCAACATACAGATGGACTTGTGATCGAGGGGTCGACCTGACCATGGAGACCATCACACAGATTATTCATGAATGTGTGGCAATTAAGAGAGCCATGCGAGTAAAATCTCCCTGGAATAGAGGGCAATGGATGGGTTTCCAATATGGTGAAGCCTGGCAAATTGACTACATTGGACCACTGCCACGAACATGCCAAGGCAAGAGCTACATACTCACCATGGTGGAGGCAATGACTGACTGGCTGGAAACATACCCTGTAAACTAGGTCACTGCTCGGAACACCATCTTAGGCCTTGAGAGGCACATTCTGTGGCAACATGGTACCCCAGAGAGAATTGAATCAGACAATGGGGCTGTCCTAGTTAGGACAGCTGAGACCAGTTCATCACTGGATGGATGTAACCCAAAACTGTGTATTCTATAGCCTTCCATGCCATTTCCCAGAAACTGGTATCAGTGAACCATTTACACTATCTGCACATAGAGCCTGACTCCTCAGGCTATAAACTAGGTGCTAAGAGGCCAGCGAGATAGGAGTTGCTCTTGTCCTCACACCCATTATGGAACCCCCCGCCCAGAGGGAGGTACTGAGCATTCCTGCCTGAACTGGAGGATATATAATCTTGGAGTCTTGGGACCTTTTGAACCACTCGTGGGATCCAGAGGAAGACTGCAGACCACCACTCTCAACCAGACTGCAGACCACCACTCTCGACTGGACTGCAACCACCACTTTTCAACCAGACTGCAGACCACCATTCTCGACTGGACTGCAATCACCACTCTTGACCAGACTGCAACAGCACTCTCACGAACAGGTTTTCCCCTCTCCTTTGCCTTTGGACTCAGGGGGCCCTAAGAACACCACTCTGTTCATGCCCCAGGGTGCTGGGTTATATATTTGGGTTTTGTGGGTTAAAACCAATTGTTTGTCTGTATAATCGTACTTATTGTATTATTTTATTAAATTGTTATTCTGACTTATAATCTCTCTTTTGAGTTGAGTTCATTTCCCCTGCTGGTTTACCTTTAAACCAGCACTGGGGCTAACTTTCGAAATAACCTCATCAACTCTTGGGCAAAGAAACATGGCATTGAGTGGATATATCACATCCTTTATCACCCACAAGCCTCTGGGAAGATTGAGAGGTATAATGGGCTGCTGAAGACTATGTTAAGAGCCTTAGGTAGTGAGGCATTGTACTGGGTCTGGCTGAGATGGAGTTCATTTCCCCATAGTAGCCCTCACAGTGCTGTGCTTTGCATTGGTAGCTAGAAAGGTGTTGAGAACACACCAGTATTTTGGTTACTGCTGAGCACAGCATCAGTACTGTAACATTCCTTCCCCAATCAAGGGCAAGATCCTGGGAGGGGACACAAGTAGGCCAGCTGACCCAAACTAACCAAAGGGGTATTTCAGACCATATGACATTAGCTCAGATATAAAAGCTAAGGAAAAGAAGAGGAAGGGCAGGCATTTGTTGTTTACAGTGGTTGCCTGCTGAGAAACTGTCATGCATGCTAAAAGCCCTGCTTCCCGGGATGTGGTTGGACATTTCTCGCTAATGGGAAGTAGAGTTATTTTCCAGTTCACTTGTGCGTGCACAAGCTTTTGCTTTTGCTTTAGTAAACTGCCTTATCTCAACCTACTAGTTGTTTTCCATCTTATTCTCTCTCCCCTGTCTGGCTGGGAAAGAGAGTGATAGAGTGGCTTGGTGGGTACTTGGCATCCAACCAAGGCCAACTGTCGAGGACCAAGAATCAGAATGGGAATGATATCAGAAGTGGAAAAATATGTACAGCAATTGAAAGGACTTTATGATGCAGACTTTACAGTTATTACGTATATACACATTGTATGTTTCCTCAGAATTTGTATCTCCCGGGCATGTCCAGGTTTGTTCACTTCCCTGCTCCCCTGCTTCTCTGCTGGTTGGTTGGAGAATCTGCAGAGAGGAGACAGCCCCCATTCGCCCTTTCCTTCCCCGGTTCCTCCTACGCTCCTCCCCCTTTTGCCCGTGTCCCCATCCTGATTTGTTTCCCCACTTGTCTGTCTCATGGTCTGCCCCATGTTCTGGCCCTTTCCCCTCCTGAGCTGATAAAAAACCCCGTGCACACTTCAATAAAGCATTCTACCTGCATCCTACCTGGTTTCCTGAGCCCATGCTGTGCCACAGCCCCATCCCCCCTTTGGGCCGCGGCAGCCAAACCCCTACAGTCTTTTTTTGGCACCCGAACATGGGGCGACACAAAGGCAGTTATATATATATTGCATGCTGTAGTAATAGCAGCTATCGAGTAGCAAAGCTCCTGTGCGGGACACGGAGTTTGCCAGCTGCACTGCTTATCTCTTTATTTTGCTGAGTTTGGGAACATACTTATATAAACAATGGATCCATGCTTTGCCCTTACACTGACGGCCTTGTCATGCTGGGGGAGCCTCTTCTGGGGATGGTGGAGGAATACATGGAATACATCCTCCCTGCCCGAGATTGATGTGAATGGCTTTATAATGAAGTCTCCCATGGTCTTTTCTCATCCTTATGTAAGCTGTTTAATACTGTTAATATTACTAATACTGTTGGCACACTATGGAGTTCATGGAATCTGGTGTTATCCGGGTGTAAGAGAAAACAATGTTTAGGTGAAGATATATTGATATGTGCCCTGAGGTGTCCAGCTCCTGGGTGGCAGGGTGTGTGGAAGGATTTGGGCAGGTTCCTAGGGAGATTGACATCTTCCATTACCTGGGACTTCACACCTGAACAGGTAATCAACCCTGGCAAACTGACAAGTCACCTGATGGAAAGGTGCCTTGCCTACCCCAATGAAAACCAGCAGCTTCTTGCTGGGACCTGGCCTGTGCCTATCTTTTAGATACCAGTGCAGTTATTACTGGGTCAGAATCAACTTGGGAGTGTGTGTTGTGGGAGTATGTGGTGTGTGTGTGTGTGTGTGGAGGGGGAAGGTATGTGTCAAACCTCACGGAGGTGGGGTGGCATCATATTCTTCATGGCAGGCCCCTGGAACCCACATGGGGAAGCCCCGGAATAACTGTCAGTCACAAACAGCCCGGGAAAGCTATTACACACCACACCTCCTGCAGCCCCTAACCCAGCTCAGATTGTCAGGGACAGTGAGGACACTGCCCCTCACCCTGACCTGGAACCCCAGAGCGGCTGGCGGGTCAGAGACCCCGCCTGATGGGGTTTGCCATAGGGACCAGAGCAAAAAAAACCAAGGGCATGTGTTTGCCTCATGTCGAGGCCCTGCCACTTGAACTTGTGAGAGCTCATCTTCTACAAGGCTTCGGTGGTAGCTATATAAAGTCTCACCCTCTTTCTCCTTCTCTCTTCTTGACCCCTCTGCTTCTCTTTCTTTGCTCCTTTCTTGATGCTTGGGGTGGTTAGGAGTTGGAGGGATTGGATTTTGATCTAAGTGTTGTGGAATTGGTTGGATTTTGACTTAAGTGTCAAGTATATGCTGAGTCAGTATTGTGGTGGAACATTTTGTCTAGCTTTTGTGGTGTCCTTTTGAACTTTGGCCAAGTCCCCTTATTTACTCCCCTAAATTAATAAAGAAATTCCTTGAGAACAAGCCTGTGGCTTATCCTCTTGATGCTATCTTGGGGTATTAAAGAACCCTTTATCTATATATTAAAGTAAAATTCCAAACCAAACTCATGAGCCGGCAGCTCCCAGGATAAGTTTTACACTGTCAAGCCACAATTCAGTACTGTCAGAGGTCTGTAGTGGAGGCAGGGACCCAAACTGCATAGGAGGATCACTATGGCTGAGATAGGAACTCAAACATCATCATCATCATCATCATCATCATCATCATGGCGAGGTTTCGCAAACGAAGATTTGGGAAGGGCTCTACCCACACTTGTTACAAGCATGTTGGTGGCTAAAAAGGCCAATACGAGATAGACACGTCCAATTGCAAAAGGCACATCAGAAAGACTCCTTAGGTGGTATATTCTGCAAGACGCGATTCTTTCTGTGTTGTCTTTCCTCCTCAAGAGTGATCCTGCATGCTTTCTCAAAAGCAGCATCAGCGTTAAAGATAGTGTGTCTCCAGACCTCCCGATTGGAGGCCAGAGTAGACCAGTTATGTTGATCAATATGGCCAAGGCTGAGATGTTTCAGGGAGTCCTTGTATCTTCTCTTAGGGGCTCCAGTGCGGCAGCCAGTGGCAAGTTCACCATAAAGCAAGATCTTAGGGAGGTGGTAGTCCTTCATCCTTGAGATGTGTCCTGCCCAACGCAGCTGTGTTCTCAGCAACATGGCCTCAATACTTGTGATTGCTGCTTGTTCTAGAACAGACGTATTAGTCACATAATCTGACCAGTGGATGTTTAGGATTGTACGGAGACAGCGTTGATGGAAGCGTTCTAAGAGTCACAGATGGTGATGGTAGATGACCCATGATTCCGATCCATATAAAAGATTGGACAGTACTATGGCTCTGTAAACACAGATCTTTGTACTTTTCTTCAAGTGTTTATTTCAACAAACTCTTTTATGGAGTTTTCTGAAAGCACTATATGCCTTTGCTAACCTATTGTCCATCTCTCCGTCAATCTTAGCATCCAAGGAGATGAGGCTACCAAGGTAATTAAACTGCTGGACTGATTTGAGCTCTGATTCGCCAATGGTGATATGGGGATGATGGAAGACATCTTGAGGTGCAGGTTGATAGAGAACTTCTGTCTTCTTTAAGCTGACTTCCAGCCCAAAAAGCTCAGCAGCCTCTGCAAAGCAGGATGTTAAATGCTGCAGAACTACTTCTGTGTGGGCAACAAGGGTGGCATCATCAGCATAGAGCAGCTCACGGACAAGATGGTTTAAGGTCTTAGTGTGGGCTTTCAGTCGCCTTAGGTTGAATAGGTTTCCATAAGTACGATAACGAATATAGATTCCATCTTGATCATTGAGGTCTGCCGTGGCCCTTTGGAGCATCATGCTGAAAAAGATTGCGAATAGGGTTGGAGCAAGAACGCAGCCTTGTTTCACACCACTGGTTATTAGAAAGGGCTCAGAAAGCGCGTCGCTATATCTGACTTGGCCGTGCTGGTCCTCATGGAGTGAGATGATCATTTTAAGGAACTTGAGGAGACATCCTAAACGTTCCAAAATCTGCCATAGACCTTTTCCACTCATAGTATCAAAAGCCTTGGTGAGATCAACAAAGGTTACATAGAGACCTTTCTTCTGTTCCCTACACTTCTCTTGCAGTTGTCTGAGAACAAATACCATGTCTGTGGTACTCCTATTGGCTCTGAAACTACATTGGCTTTCCGGTAGAATTCCTTCTGCTATAGGAGGTATTAATCTGTTCAAAAGTATTCTTGCCAGGATTTTGCCAGCAATGGAGAGCATAGTAATACCACGGTAATTTGAACAGTCTGATTTGACTCCTTTTTCTTATACAAAGTGATGATGACTGCATCACGAAGGTCTGATGGTAGTTCACCTAGTTCCCAGCAGTGCACCAAAAACTTGTGAAATTTAGCATGGAGTGCTTGGCCCCCATGTTTCCAGAGTTCAGGTGGAATTCCATCAAGCCCAGCTGCTTTGCCAGTTTTCACCTGCTGTATGGCCTTAAGAGTTTCTCCCAAAGTAGGGGGAAATATCCAATTCATTCTCCACTGGTTGTTGTGTAATGGAGTGAATTGCTGAGTCTTGAACTACACGGTTAGTACTGAAAAGAGTCTGTAAGTGTTCAGAACAACGATTCAGAATGAAGGTTTTATCTGTCAGAAGTGTTTGACCATCTGCGCTGAGTAGAGGGCTTTGGACATGGTATGTAGGCCCGTATGCTGTTTTCAAGGCCTCTGTGATCACCCGTATCTGCACATAATTGAGTTTTTTCAGCTAGATTGATCCACAACTTGTTCTGGATGTCACGGAGTTTCTGTTGGAACTTGCTGCATGAAAGACGAAAGGCGGCTTTTCTTACATGACAGGATAGCAGAGCAAGGTGTGCTTGGTGAGTAGATCTTTTTCCTCAGCAATTCCTGGATCTCTTGATTGTTTTCATCAAACCAGTCCTTGTTCTTCTTGAAGGAGAACCCTAAGGATTTTTCAGAGGACTGCAGGATGCTGTTTTTAATATGGTGCCAAAGTGTTCAGGAGAGGGATCTATAGAATCTATAGAATGATTTTTGAGACTAGTTAGAAGATTTGACTGGAATCTGTCTCTCACAGTGGCTGATTGGAGATTTTTAACTTGTAGTCTCCTCTTTGGGATACCGCTCCTTTTGGGTTTGCACTTAAGATTGAAGTTAAGTTTACAGCGCACGAGTCAATGGTCTGTTTGGCATTCTGCATTAGGCATCACGTGGGTATGATGGACATCAAGAACATCTCTCCATCGCACTAAGACATAGTCAATGAGGTGCCAATGCTTGGATCTAGGATGCATCCAGGTTGTCTTCAGACTGTTTTTTCTGCTGAAAGATAGTGATGGTGAGCTGTTGCTCCGCACAGAATTCTAGTAGAAGGCAACCATTATTGTTGCAGTTTCCAACACCATGCTTGTCTAATACTCCTTTCCAGGTTTCAAAGTTCTTTCCTACTCTGGCATTGAAATCACCAAGGATAATGATCTTATCATCTGCAGGAACCTTTTGGGTAAGGCGGAGCAGGTCAGTGTAAAATTTATCTTTTTCGGCAGGGTCAACTTGGAGAGTTGGGGCATATATACTAAAGAGGACAACCTGTTGCTTGTTGTGAAGTGGAAGACGTAGGGAGATAATGCGTTCAGAATGATCTGTCAGCAGATTTTCAAATTTAGGAACAATAGAGTTTTTAATCATGAAGCCAACTCCTGAGAGATGCCTTTCGGTTCTGGGTTTACCTGACCAAAAGAGTGTGTAACCGGCACCATGTTCTCTAAGGCTGCCTTCCTTGTGGAGACGAACTTCACTGAGAACAGCAATGTCGAGACGTGATAGTTCCTGGGCAATTAGGGTAGAGCGACGCTCAGGATGTCCGCTATCCGCAGAATCAAGCATGGTTCTGGTGTTCCAGCATGTGAGAGTCAATTTAGGTACACCTTTGAAGGCAGGTGTATGCCTTTGTCTCTTGATCTTTGTGTGACCACATTAGAAGAAGATGCCTGTTGGCCGTGGTTAACCAACCGAGTGAAGAGAGGAGATGAACTTTGTTTAGGTCACCTTTTCTAGGCCCCTCTCTGAGTGGAGCAAGCAGTGCTCTCCTTGAAAAAGGCTGCTTGGTCATTCAGGATGCTGCCGAAAGAGACTGTCATCTCTGGGGTCAGTCTCTAATGACCAATGTCCTGAACTGCCTGCATGCAGGGTTGGGTCTTCGGCTTCCAGTTCATCTTTCACCTGCTCTTTCAGCCCTCGCCAGTCGCTACAGGGCTTTGCAAATGTGGGTAAAACCTTTGGGCCTGCGCATTGGAGGATCGCTATGGCTGAGATAGGAACTCAAATGACAACAGCTGCAGTAATTGCCCCAGTAGTGAAAAAGAAAAAATGGATAAGTGTTGGAGGATGAAAATTGTGTGAACAATTTCTATTGCATTTCTGTCAGCTTCGCCTTGGCATGGCTGGGTGCAGACAGTAAAAAATACTATGCCACTAATGTGGCTGCAGGCCTTGTGCCAAAGTGAAGGAGGAGTTCTTTTGGCAGGTAAACAAGTTTTATGGACACCTGCTGTGGTCCAATTAGCAGTGGACAACAAAGAATGTTTTCCTTATGTATCCAATGAAGTGTGAACAAGAACTGTGTGTCATTAGCAGTATATAAGCTGTCTTTCCTCTAATAAAGGGGACATTTTTGCCAATCATATTGATCTATGAGCATTCTGTCCATCCCCCTCCGCCATTAGATAAGGCTAGCTACAGGTCCATATCATGGATTAGTAAGGGAGGAAGAAGAAGAAGAAGAATCAGGAGGGGAGGGGGCATATCAAAAAGCCAGTCCTTCAACAAAAAAATCGAAAGGAGTGAGACAAAGCAAACAGGAAAACAAAGTTACCTGGTCCATGACCTCATCAGAACTTTAAGACTTGTGAAAAGATTCCAGTGGCCAACCAGTTGAGCAGATTTCTGTCTGACTGCTTCGATCCTGGGATAATGGGGCTGATAGTCAGCAATTGGAAGGTCATGAAACCCAACAACTGGGATCCCTTGCTAGAGACTGGGAAGTTGAAAGAAGAATTGGAAAAGAACAAGCAATTTAAAGTGTCTGGATACAGCTTCTCTTAAGCCCGAAGGCAAGGTATCCATTTAAGGAAGATCTTGTGAAGTCCCCAGGAAAGTGGACCAGTGCAGAAAAAGGTATCTAGTACTTGAGAGAATTAGCAGTGCTGGATATCGTTTATAGTAATCTAAGAAGTGATAACGTCCCTAAGGATCCAAAGGATGTCCCTTGCACAATGGTTACGTGGAGGAAGGTGGTTCAAAGCGCTCCTGCATCATATTCCAACAGCCTGATAGCAATGTATTACCTGCAAATGGATACTCCAACTGAAGAAGTAACGTTCTCCTGGCTTCGAAACATAGAAGAAACTCTGGGTACTTCCACATCCCCATGGGCCAGCACCTCAGCTCTGAGGGGCAGCCCAAGAGATCAGTCCCCTCTTGCCCCAGTCAGAGGGAAAGGAAGCCCCAAGCACAGACCATGTGGTGAACTCTGGTTCTTTCTGCATGACCAAGGGGAAGACATGAGGAAGTGGGATGGTGAACTCACCTTCAAACTGGAAGCCCATGTATGTGAACTGAGAGGGAAAAGAGCTGTTAAGAAGGGGTCAGCTAGGAAGGCTGTCACTGTAGTTGCTGCAGAGACACAAGAAGTCAATCAGTGATCTCCAAGACATAAAAGGACTGAAATCACCTCCTTTGATCCTACTGAGGGGACTTGTGGTCCGGCATCACAAAGTTCAGACAGTGGATACTCTGACCAGGAACAGGAATAGAGGGTCCCTGCCTTCGGCCAGGAGGAGGAAAGAGATGATCAGGTCTACTGGACTGTGTGGATTCAATGGCCTGGCACATCGGATCCACAGAGGTATAGAGATATAGTGCACACTGATGCCATCAAGACACAGGAGTGCAGAACCCATCTGGATCTCTGGAGTGACAGGGGAAGCCAGGAGTTTTCTATAATAGAGGTTGAAGTGAATTTAACAGGGGACAAGCGGGAAAAGCACCCCATTTTGACTGGTCCATAGGCCCCTTGTATCCTTGGCATTGACGACCTCAGGAGGGGATACTTCAAAGATCCAGAGGGGTATTGATGAGTTTTTGGTGTAGCTACCATGAATACAATGAAGATCAAACAATTATCTACCCTGCCTGGCCTCTCAGAAGATCCCTTCATCGTAAGATTGCTGCAAGTTGAAGACCAACAAGTGACAGTTGCCACCAGAACAGTGCACTGGCGGCAATATCGCAGCAACCAAGACTCCATAATTCCCATCCATAAGCTAATTGGCCGACTGGAGAGCCAAGGAGTGATCAGCAGGACCCACTCACCCTTTTAACAGCCCCATATGGCCAGTGTGAAAGTCTAATGGAGAATGGAGGCTGATAGTAGACTATTGTGGCCTGAATGAAGTCATGTCGCCTCTGAGTGCTTCCGTACTGGACATGTTGGAACTTCAATATGAGCTGAAGTCACAGGCAGCCAAGTGGTGCTGCAATTGATATCTGTAATGCATTTTTCTCAACCCCTCTGGCAACAGAGTGCAGGCCACAGTTTACCTTCACTTGGATGGGTGTCCAGTATACCTGGAATCGACTGCTCCAGGGGTGGAAACACAGCCCTACCAGCTGCCATGGACTAATCCAGACTGCACTGGAACAGGGGGAAGCTCTGGAACACCTACAATATATTGATGATATCATTGTATGGGGAAACACAACAGAGGAAGTTTTTGAGAAAGGAAGGAAAATAATCTGTGTTGTATGTTGCAGGAAGTAAAGTAACATGCCAATGAAGAATAAATTTTGTGACAATGATCCGAGCTGGGCTGGTGTAGGTGCCCAACAATAGACTGTGTTGCTTCTACTGTCCTGACTACCCATCCTGATGAAATGGAGCCCGAGATCTGGAGGTGTGGAAGAAGCCCATGAAAATGGGAAAATAATATCTATTTGTGAAAGGATGGGGGATAGTGTGGCAATGGATTTGCCATATGTAGGATGGAAGAAGTCCTGTCAGAGATGGACTAGTGAAGAAAAAGAAGAAAACTGCTCAAATGTTATAGAAACAGAAGTTTTTAATGTGGTTTAAACAGGTTTCAAAATAGCTTTTGCATTTCTGCAAAGTCATTGCTCCTTCTTCCCGACACCCCCTGTGAAGGACTCATCTCCCATACAGGAGTGTCCTGGGAAGATGTCCTGAGGTGTTTCTCATTGGCCTTTGTTAACCCCTTCCTATTGGCTGTTAACTCTGTACCTGATTGGTTTTTTCTGTAAGACCCTGAACCTGTAATTGGTCCCCTTTTGACCCTCCTAAAAGCCTTATAAACCCCTATCCCCACAATAAACTTCCTCTTTCGTCCGTCTCTCCCTGGTGGTCTGTGTGAGCTCCTGATGGGGTTGCCAGGTCACGTGGCGGGGGCAGGGGGGAAGAGCATTCACCTTCCAGGTAATGGACTGGCACCCAGGGCCTGAAGGTTTCCCCATCCAACTCATCTGCCCTAGGATAGTAGTAAATGAAAATGTATAAATCTGTATGTTGGGTCTAAAGATGGTTTAAGAATGTAGTTTAAGTTGTATGTGTTGGTTAGAAGGGATTTCAGTAATGAGAAATAAATACAATGAAATAGTTAGAATACATATATATAAAATTATGTGGGATCTGAGTATGATGCAAATGGTATGGAATAAGGGGTGGAGACTGTATTGGGTCTGGTTGAGCGGGAATTTATTTCCCCATAGCAGCTCTCACAGTGCTGTGCTCTGCATTGGTAGCTAGAAAGTTGTTGAGAACACACCAGTGTTTTGGCTACTGCTGAGCAGTGCTGGCACAGCATGAACACTGGCTCTCAACATTCCTTCCCCTCCCCAATCAAGGACAAGGTCCTTGGAGGGGACAGAAGTAAGCCAGCTGACCCAAACTAACCAAAGGGATGTTACAGACCATATGATGTCAGCTCAGATATAAAAGCTAAGGAAAGGAGGATGAAGGGGGGGCATTCGTTATTTACAGTGTTTGTCTTCCGGAGCAACCACTCCATGTGCTGAAGCCCTGCTTCCCAGGAAGTAGCTGAACATCTCTTGCTGATGGGAAGTAGAGAATGAACCTTTTTTTTCTCTTTGCTTGTGCACGCACAAACTTTCGCTTTTGCTTTAGTAAACTGCCTTATCTCAACCTACGAGTTGTTTTCCATCTTATTCTCTCTCCCCTGTCTGGTTTGGAAGAGGAGTGATAGAACAGCTTGGTGGGCACCTGGCGTCTAGCCAAGGTTAACCCACCACACATATAAATGCATTGTCAAAATTGTCATTGTTGTTTACTGGGAGAGACCTATACTGTTGCATCACTAAAACAGAGTAGAATGAATAATAGGAAAATTATACCATTTCAGCCAAAAATGTGAGCTAAAATATTTGTGCATTATTTATACTTTCATATATTCAGTACTTTTGTGACTACTGCTGTGTTCAGTGGTGTTTGTCTGCTTGTACCACAGCTAGAATTTGGTTTCAACATTTAAAAAGCTTCTAATCTCTAATACAGCAAATTAACAGATTCCCTTACTTCTCATTAGTCTATAAGGTTTTTAGCAGTGTTGCAAAAAAAAATCATATGAAGATTATTAAATCTCATATACAAATTATGAAATTGATTAGATACTCCTGGACACATTAAGGGGTTCTGGTGCAGGAGATAAGTGTGAAGGAAACTTTTTTTTTAAATAATGCAAGATGAATACTGAGAAAGGGTCCTATGAAAGCATAGAAAGTAATGGTTTATAAAACAAAGACACTCTCTTCTACAATGGAAGTACAATGGTAGTGCTAACTCAGACAAGCCCAAGAACTGAATGCATGCTGATAGCTACGCTTCTGGAAAACCTTCAGTGATCAAAACAACTGAAAGTCCCTCTGGAGATCATGACAACCACATTGAAATCTTTTCACTTGGTGTGGTAGTTTGGTCTAGCCCTTCCTTGGTGACCAGTTTGTAACCAAGGAAGGGTCCAGATTTACCCAGTATTCCCTACGATTTTTACGTAAGCCAGACTATAAGAAGAAAGAAGGAAAGGCCTTCACTCTCTCCTTCCAACGACTTGGAGGTGCAGGTTTTCCCTGCTGTTGAGTCTGTCAGGTTGGGGAGTGAGGCCTGGTTAGGCCTTGTTGACCTTGGGAGGCGGAGGTTGACGGCGATCGTTCCAGAGCGACTCTCGGTTGTCCCAAGGAGAGTAGTGAGATATTTCTTTGCTAACTCTTTTAGTTGGTAGATATTGGGCTACTAATCAGGATATATATATATTTTATTTTGGTTTTGTTCCTTTTCCCTTCCCCCTTCCCATTCCCTTGTGAAATTGTATATATATTTCAATTGTATATAACTGTAACATAAGTGTAAATATATTTATATATATTGCTTTAGCTGTCTCTCTCGTTTCGGTTTTCTTGGTTGTTTTTTCCCTCTTCTCCCTGAAGTTTGGGGGGGGGGGACAGACTTCTTGTGGTAAGGTTTGGAGACTTGGCAGGGAGCCAGCTTCAAACCATATCACTTGGTATGCAAAAAGGTTTTTTTCTGAGCAAAGAGGTGAAATTTGATGGCCTTTAACCAGCAGACAGAACAGCCTATAATGCAAATGATAAACATTAGTTTAATGTTTCAGGATGATGGCTACCAAGGATGTTCTTGTCCAACAACTGCATGGAAAATCATGCAACCCAGACAGTGTAAATAAAAAAGCTTCATGAAAATACATGTAAAGTTATATAAAAAATCGTTGCATTAAAATTCAAAGTAATTGCATATGGAACCAAACCAAGTTACATTTTTTCAAAACAAAACAAAATGTTTTCTATAACTTAGTCAGGTCCAGTCATATTTATGTAGAAAAAAGATATCTTGGGGGAACTGCTGTTTATTTTAGTCAGTAATTGACTGCCATTGAACTTGATGAAATGCCACCATAATTTCTAATTAGATCTAAATTGGAAACTGATTCCTGTCCTCTGACACTTAAAAATCTTCCCTATTCTATTAGGATGAAAAGAAGAGCTTCTGAGTGAATGTTTTATTTGATTCTATAGAACTATGTTCTCTATAGAACTGTGAAGAGTTGCCCTTGTAGTACAGCATAAAGACTTCATTCTGGTGGCTTTTTTTAGCATGTGTAAGAAAGGACCTGCAATTCTTTTAAACCAAATGCAGACTTCTGCATGGACTTTAAAAATTGCCATAAGAGAAGTTTTAACATTGTATCTGAGCAATTTTTAATTCAGTAGTTTAATTAAAAAGCTGGTATTCTGAAGACTAGATTTTACACACTGACTGTATTGTGACTGTTCTAAGAAGAATTATTCACCTACATGGATGGGGTTCAGATCTGATAGTTAAAAGATGCTACTTAAACATTTTCCAAAAGAAACACCTAATCTCCTCGCCCACCTCTATGATGCAACTTTAGGAATATTCTCATAATTTCTTTGCTTCTTTGACAGGCTTAATGATCTCTTTGGAATTCATTTCAATGAGAAGCATTTAAGCTGCAATTTCAGTCAACAGTGAGGCCAACATGAAAATGCTACAGGATATCTATTTCATTGAAAGCAATCTTCATTCAAGCTATAGCCAACTATTCTGTGCATCTTGTGATAGAAGTTAATTGTAAGTCATCAATTTTATCTTACTTTTACTAATTTTTCCAAATGTAATGACTTTTAATATAGACGAATAAACTCCCCATTCTCATACTAGACCAGGACCTATTCAATATTCCCCATATTCTTCAAATATTTTTAATACTTCATTCATTCATTCCAGTTCTTCCCATCCCACAGTCAATGCATCATCCCATAGCTTCTCATGATTGCCTCTCCTTTTACTTCTACCAATTTCTACTTCCCTTCTTTACATTTTTGTTATCTTCAGGAAGGATTTTGAGGTGCTGGAGCAGGTCCAGAGAAGAGTAACAAGGCTGGTGAAGAGACTCGAACACAAGTCCTATGAGGAGAGGCTGAGGGAGCTGGGGTTGTTTAGCCTGGAGAGGAGGAGGCTCAGCGGAGACCTCATCACTCTCTACAACTACCTGAAAGGAGGTTGTAGCCAGGTGGGGGTTGGTCTCTTCTCCCAGGCAACCAGCAGTAGGACAAGAGGGCATGGTCTTAAGCTGTGCCAGGGGAGGTTTAGGTTGAATATTAGGAAAAAATTTTTTACAGGGAGAGTAATCAGACATTGGAATGTGCTGCCCAGGGAAGTGGTGGATTCTCCATCCCTGGAGGTTTTTAAGATGAGACTGGATGTGGCACTTAGTGCCATGGTCTAGTAACCATGGCAGTGTTGGATCAAGGGTTGGACTTGATGATCTCTGAGGTCTTTTCCAACCCAGTCACTTCTATGATTCTATTCTATGATTCGTTATATACTCCTCGTAAAGCAAGGAAAAATTGGCAAAACACTCCAAGGCCTTGACTCTATAAAATTGTTAAGCAGCTTGAAAATACTATCCACGTATAAGCAGTACCACTGAAGTTAATAACAGCAGAAAAAAAGTGCTAGACCTTTAGCTGAGCTCAGCCTGCTGACCAGGAACTGAGAGATGTAGTGGATATGCATTGATAACCACTGCATATTCAGTGGGTAGCCAAAACTCAGACAAGTTGCACGGCCTGGTGAAAATGATGTGCCTCCTCATCTATTCTATATCATGTTCTGATATAGAAGATGACACTCATGATTCATCAGTCACTTTCTGCAGGCCTAATTAATGTATACACAAGGAAGAAGACACATTTATGATCCAATTTTTCATCTACCTAGTCCATAGTCTTCTAGTCTGCATTAATTGCATAGTCTGAATAGACTGCTTCCTAGTGAAGTCTCACCAGAAAAACACTGATAGGTGATTTAGAGAGGTACCCAGTACAGTTTCTCTTTCCAGTAAATAGTCTCTGCATTTACCAGTGCCACCAACTCTGTACTGCATGGTTTTAATATTTTCATTAAAGATTCACATATTTAAATGCTTTGCAAGATCCAAAATAAGTTGTTCAGCATGAACACATTTTTAAAAATATTTATCTTATTTATTCAAGAATACAGAATCATAGAATCACAGAATAACAGAATAGCAGAATCACAGAATCAATTAGGCTGGAAAAGGTCTCTGAGATCATCCAGTCCAACCTATGACTGAACACCACCAGGTCAACTAGACCATAGCCCTAAGTGTCACATCCAGTCGTTTCCTGAACACCTCCAGAGACAGTGACTCCACCTGGGCAGGACATTCTAATGTCTAATCACCCTTTCTGTGAAGAAATTCCTCCTGATGTCCAACCTAAACCTCTACTGGCACAGCTTAAAACTATGCCCTGTTATCCTGTTGCTAGTTGCCTGGGAGAAGAGACTGACTCCCACCTGGCTATAACCTCCTTTCAGGCAGTTGTAGAGGGTGATAAGGTCACCCCTGAGCTTCCTCCTCTCCAGGCTAAACAACCCCAGCTCCCTCAGCCACTCCTCAGAGGACATGAACTCCACATGAACTCCAGACCCTTCACCAGCTTCATTGTCCTTCTCTGGACTCACTCCAGCACCTCAGTGTCATTCTTGAATTGAGGAGCCCAGAACTAGACACAGAACTGGAGGTGCGGCCTCACCAGTGCCAAGTACATGGGAAGAATCACTTCCCTAGTCCCACTGGCCACACTATTTCTGATACAAGCCAGCATACCATTGGCCTTGTTGGCCACCTGGGCACACTGCTGGGTCATGTTCAGCCAGCTGTCAACCAGCACCACCAGGTCTTTTTCCACTGGGCAGCTTTCCAGCCACTCTGCCCCCAGTCTTTAGTGCTGCAGGGGGTTATTGTGGCCAAAGTGTAGGACCTGGCACTTGGTCTTGTTGAATCTCATACTGTTTGTCTTGGCCCATCGATCCAGCCTGTTCAGGTCCCTCCAGCAGATCCACACTCCCACCCAACTTGGTGTCATCTGTGAATTTACTAAGGGTACACTTGATCCCCTCATCCAGATCATCAGTAAAGATATTAAACAGGACTGGGTCCAACACTGACCCCTGGGAGACACCACTAGTGACCGGTTGCCAACTGGATGTGTCACCATTCACCATTCTCTGGGCCCAGCCATCCAGCCAGTTCTTAACACACCAAAGAGTGCACCTGTCCAAGACATGAACTGCCAGGTTCTCCATGAGAGTATGTCATGGTTTGAAAACTCCCCCCAAAAAACCTATTTCCAAGCCCCCCACAATTTTTACTCCAGAGTGAGAGATGTTTTCAGACAGGCACACCTCAACATGGGGGAAATATATTAAAGTTTATTACTAACACAATAAATACTATAAAATATATATATAACAATCCTAACTAATTCTCCTATGGTAAAACAATATATTTATATAGACCAAATCCCTCCTTTCCCCTCATAAATGTCCAGAAGGAAAGAAGTCTTTTTCACTTTCAGGGCAGTACAATCTCTTATCTTTATCCTTGAGGCAGCAGTTCTGATTTGTCATAGTTGGGAAATCTCTCCATTAGAATGCAGGGGTCTCTATTTCACCCCTCCTTGGCCCCTCGGTTCCAACCGAGGGTCTCACCCATGGGCTTCGAGGGAAACAGCTTGTTAATTCACCATGGTCAACATTCACGAGGTACAGGGGTTAAAGTTCAAAGTCTTTAATCCTCCGCTCCGTGAAAGGTTTCCGGCCCCTGGGGCCAAGCTCTAGGGAGACTTCTCTGGGGATTTCCACCCCTCCTCCCCCAGGTCAAAGAGTTCTGAGGGCTTTTTAGTTCAGTTCTTACCCTAGAACTGGTTCCAGCTGACTTTTTTCTGCTTCACTGCAGACTCTCTCTCTCTCCATCGGACGTCTCTGCGTCTCTTGGTCTGGCTCCATGCCATCTTCTCTTACTTTCTGAAATTCCTTTGCCTAGTCTTTTGGCGAGAAGCCCATCTTGGCTCACAGCCACAGCTCTCTGTTCAGTGCTACCTCTGCTGCCGCAATCCAGGGGTCTCCCTGATTCTTTCGGAGTTCCCCTCGATCACCAGCCTCAGGAGGGGCTCCACTCAGCTACTGCGCTGCTCCTGGCCCCCCGACCCCACTCTCTAACACGTGGTGTTTCAGGGCATGGCTGCCTTTCCTTCCAGCTACATAATCCAAGTCTTCTTTTCTGGTTCATGAATATGTCATTTCCGCAGGGGCGCTGATTGGCTCAACACCAAGAACACCAGGGGGAAAGCCTTTTTTTTCAAACCAAGACAGAGTACCATGGGAGACAATACTGAAGGTTTTACTGAAGTCCAGGTAGCCACATCCACAGCCTTTCCCTCATCCACTAGGCAGGTCAACTGGTCATAAAAAGAGAACAGGCTGGTGAAGCAGGACCTGCCTTGTGATCACACTCAAAATGATCTGCTCCATAATCTTGCTGGGAACTGAGATCAGATTGATGGGTCTGTAGTTCCCCAGATCCTCCTTCTGGCCCTTCTTGTGGATGGGCGTCACATTGGTCAACCTCCAGTCATCTGGGACCTCCACGGTTTTCCAGAACTGATGATAAATGATGGAGACATGCTTAGCGAACTCTTCCGCCATCTCCCTCATCACTCTAGGATGAATTCCATCCAGCCACATAAACTTGTGAGCATCTAAGCAGCACAGCAGGCCAGTAACTACCTCCTGGATTGCAGGGAGTCTGTACTCCCTCTCTGTCTACCAAATCAGGGAGCCAGTTGTTCTGAGGACAACCTGTCTTACTGTTGAAAACTGCAGCAAAGGAGGTGTTAAGTACCTCAGCCTTTTCCTCATCTTTGGTGACTATATTCCCCCCTGTTGGGGCAGATGACACTGCAGAGATAAGAAATTATCTTAGCCAGAAACCATGGAATTTAAACACAGACAAGGAAAACTTGTTTACATATACCACCTGACATTTTTATACTATCTTTTAATTAAGCAGACTTGCTGTCTCTGCGAAAATCCTTTTACCACCTTGCCTACCCCATCTGCTGTTGTAATTGTGATAAAGAAATATCTGTTTATCTGTTTGAAGAGAAATATCTCCCCAGACCTTTAACCCCACCTATCGATGGAATGCATGTCCCCCTTTCCCAGAACCCTATATAAATCAAGAGTTGTGTCAAATAAAGTATTCAGTTTTGTATCCTCAAACTGGATCATGCAATCATTTAAACTGTCTCAAATGGTGCTCGCGAACAGGGACGAGAGTCCTGGGCGAGATTAAAGGCAAGGAGACAGGACTCCTGCTCCAGGATGGTTTGTAACCAAAAGAGACAGAAAATGGTGCCACAAGATCCTCCGCTGGACGGAAAGGTAAACTCGATTATGGAATAGGGCGGGATAAAAGCCCGGAGGCCAAAAAAATAGAACCTCCCCAGATCGAAACAAAGTCTGCTTTATGCGCCTAGGAACCAAGAATAGCCCCGGAACAAAATCGACAGGCAAAAAAACCCGCCCAGAATGAAAAAAAGGTTGCTCAGGAAATGGGGGCTAAGGGTTTCCTCAGAACAAAAGACAGTTTACCAACTAATGAGATGCCTCCTTAAACAACATGAGGCCGAAATAGACGATCTTTCTTTGCAAAACTTACTGCAGTGGGCAATACAAAATCATCCCGGGTTGAATGTTGCTAATGTCTTTGATAACGAGGAATGGGATCGCATTGGTGTCAGGTTGTGGGAGACAAAAGAGCTACTAGTGTTCTGGGAGCCTGGAGGGCAGTCTTCCAGACTTTAAAATCCCACATAGCTAAAAAGTGGTTACCCTCTGAATCTATTGTTACCGAGGATTCCAGCTGCCCACCAGAAAAAGCGGCAGAGGGAGATCTTGCCGTCGTGTGTCGTAGTCTTCGTCGTGTCGTGGTCCCCTCCACTGATACACGCTGAGCTGCAGCAGGGGGAAGGGGGGTGCTGAAATAGCAGCAGTTTCTCTGCACTGCCATCACCAGACACCTCTAAAAAACCTGCCACCCGAGGCTCTAATGAAAATTCATGGGATTTCAATCCCTTTGACTCTGAAAAGGAGCCCAATTTACATCTCCCTGATAGATGGGCTCAAAGGAAACAGGAGGCAGCTGCCGCAGATGTGCAAATGTTGCAGGCTTTTCCTGTGGTATATGAACCAAACCGAGTCCCTCGCTGGGAAAACATTCTGTACCGAGTCCTGAAAGAATTGCGAAAATCTGTCACTGACTATAGTTTGACTGCTCCTTTTACAACGGGACTTTTAGAGACTGTATTTGCCTCCTTTAATTCCGCACGACTGCAAAGCAATTGCAAAAATGATTCTCACTGCAATGCAATTCACTATTTTTGAAACTGAGTAGAGAGATTTGGCTGCGAAGGTTGTTATAGAAAATGTAACCAATCTAAATAATCTAAGTAATTTAACAGCACAGCCTGTAATTACTATGGAAATGCTCCTAGGAACTGGACCACGCGTTGCCCTGGCGACGCAAGCTCGATTACCAGTTCAAGTACTGAACCAAGCAAAAAGGTTAACCTTTCAGGCTTTTTGTAAAGTGGACGACTCCTCAGTCCTTTGTCACTATTCATCAGGGACATCGTTTAAAAGATGCAATGACAAACAAGTTGATAATGACACAGCAGGAGAGATTTTGTTCAAACAGTTGACAATAGAAAATGCTAATGCAGATTGCCAAAAAATATTATGAGCCTTACAAAACCCCACAATTTCGGAAATGCTCCGAGCCTGCCAAAATGTGGGTTCACAATCCCATAAAACTACTGCTTTAGCTGAAGCATTTGCCGCTTTAACAGCATCATCTCCGTCTCCGCTGTGCTACGGTTGTGGGGAGCCGGGACATTTTAAAAACCAGTTTCCCGGAAAAAAAACTGCTGAACAACCTGGTTTATGCCCCCGTTCCCGCAAAGACTTTCATTATACTAAAGAGTGCCTCTCAAAATTTACACGAGAAGGTAAACTACTTCTTCCACAGGGAAGGGGTAAAAAGCAGTCGGGAAACTTGATGGTGAACACGTCGGGATCCCGTGCGATGACAACAAATGTTCCCGAGTGTGGTGATTTCACTCTAGGCCTTCCTGGAGACCAGTTTGTAACCAGGAAGGAACTAGAAAAGTGATCACGGAAGTATTCCATGCTATTCCTTTACGTAACTTGAGGTATAAATAAAGCCAGCAGGAGGGATCTCGCTCTCTTCCTTTCCGGCGAGGTTCGAGAACGGTGGGTCCCTGTCTCGATCTGGCTTATCTGGAGCCGAGGCCTACAGTGACTGCTGTTATCTACCACGTGTGAGGGGGGAGCCCTGGGCCGTGTCTAGCCATCCTGCCTGTTCGAAGGGAAGTGGTGAGATCTTTGCTAGTTTGCCTTCGGTTGGCTGGTTGACTTGCTCGGTCCTTGCCCCTTTTTGTCCTTCTCCCTTCTCTCTTCCCTTTTTGGGGAGCTGTTTGGGATTTCTGGAGTTGTGCTGTGTGGTATTCTCGTTTTGTGTGTCTGTCGCATATGTTATATATATATATATATTTTTGCTATAGCTTTGGCTGCTTGGTTTTTTTTTCCTTTTCTCTTCCCTCTCTGGGAGGCGGGTCCTTGTCAGGTTTCGGGGGCTTGGCGGGAAACCAGCTCGAAACTTGCACAACGTTTTTCGTGTCAGAAGTGGGATATTTTGGTTAAGTTTGGCTTGTTTTGATAAACATTTTCTGGGAAGACAGCCAAGCTCGGTGTTGTTTTGCAAACCAATCTATTGTTTTGGGAACAGGTCTGGGAACACTGCCAGAGTCCGGGAAAGCAGCCAAGAAAAACTTTGTTTATATAAACAGAGATTTGTTTTGGGATCAAGAAGAAATAATAACAAAAACAATGGCTGTTTCATTAATTTGTCTTATAATTCTAGCCATCTTTATACCTGTTTTAGGCTACCCTATAGGGAGACGTCCAGACCTTGAGGATGGATGGAACAAATTGCTTCCATTCTTTAATTTTGACATCGAAGGTTTGGTAAAGGAGATCCCCATGGTTAGAATTGGCTCTAATTACTATATAAATTTTGTTGCAACAGTACTGTCATTGATAAAGGTACTGGAAGTGCTCCTTAAACTTGGAAGAATGGTGTTGTATTGCTTTCCCTCTTGTAGGAAAGATCACGCCTCAAAGGGATTCGCTGGAACTTTGGAAAGGGCTGCAGACAGACCAGTCCCCGGGTGGCATGGAGTTTGGGGAGATTTCGGTAGATTAGTAGGACATGTGTCACCCCCCATTAATTGGGAGCTCACACCAGAACAAATGTTTGATTCTGGTGAGATGGCCCACTGTTTGGCAGAAGGGTGTTTTTCCTACAAAGATCCGAATATGCAATTCTCCGCTTTGTGTTGGGGCCTGGCTAATGCTTATCAAGCTGCCATAGACCACCTTCAAAAGGTTAAGGTCGACACAGAAACCCAAACCACGCCACTTGAAACCAGTGATGTCCCTATTAGGTCCACAGAAGTTGGGGTCCAAACACAACTTAAAGTCAATGCCATTTCTACTAAGTCCACTAGAACTGGGACTCAAACTAAGAACTGGAAAGTCATCGTTGCCCCTATTAAGAAGACGACGTGGGTAAGGGAGATCAAGGAACTTACGGACCCATCTCTGCAACCAGAACGCACAGAAGAAAGAGAAGAAGAAGAAGAAGAAGGAACAGAAGAACCTATCCAATCCACACAAGACGCAATGGACGAAGGAGTGGCAGCAACGGGCGAAGGAGCAATAGCAAGAGATGAAGGCGCGACTGCGAGAGAGGAAGAAGTGGCTGTGACTGAGGAAGGAGCGATTGGAAGAGAAGAAGCAGCTGCCAGAGAGGAAGAAATGGCTACAGGGGAAGGAGCACGTCCAAAAGAACTAGGGGCACGCCCAAAGGAATATAGAGCAGTATCAAGAGAAAAGAAAGCAACAGTACAAACGGCCGGTGCTATATTGTCGCTTGATGATTTATATCCTGACTACACATTCAGTGTTACAAAAGATGCAAAGAAGGGGCCAAAGCATCCCCCTCAATCGGAGGGAGAATTATTCCTACCCCTCCAGACCCAACCTTCTCTTGGAGGTGTAGATGATTGGAGGAGGAGGCCCTTATCTCAGCACGCGAAAGATTACTCACTACCTCCACCCGCGGGGTATCGCGAACGGCGTAGGAGTCCATCCCCACGGTATGAACGGCGTAGAAGTCCATCTCCGCGGCGTGAATGGCTTAGAAGTCCATTTCCACGCCATGAACTATATAGAAGCTTATCCCCACGGCATGCCCAGACCCCACCTCCACGTGAGAGAGGAGGTGGGAGCAGTCCCACGTAGGAGCGGAAGAGTAAAGAGAGAGGTGGAAAAGATTCTACGTGGGAGAGATGGACAAGAAATAATGCGAGAAAGTGAAATTACACAATCACTGACCACAAGAGAGCTTCGAGATTTACGGAGAGATTATATGCGCTTGCCTGGTGAAGAAGTCCTCACCTGGCTGGTGCGATGCTGGGACAAGGGAGCTGATAGTCATGTAATTGAAGGTGATGAAGCACGACAATTGGGATCCATTGCTCAAGACCCTGTGATAGAGCAAGAAATGGGGAGGGAGAAAATGGTGTCCAGTCTTTGGCTCCGAATCCTCCATGCGGTGAGAGTGAAATACCCATTTAAGGAGTCCCTGAAGAGACCTTCAAGAAGGTGGAGGACTGCGGAAGAAGGCATCCAATACCTACGAGAATTGGCCATGCTGGAGATCATCTATTCTGATCCAGATTATTATGACATCCAAGTTCCTGAGAATGTTCCCTGCACGCAACCAATGTGGAAAAAGGTAATTCAAGGTGCCCTTAAACCATATATTTCCTGCTTGATACCCATATATAATCCAAAGATGGAGGAACCAAGCGTGGACACCATGTGTGCTTGGATAAGAACCATAGAGGAAAATATGGAAGACTCCTTCGATCCCCTGTACCAACGCACCTACGATAGGGAAAGAATGGAGAGAGATTATGAATATTCCAGATATGAGGATGACCTTAGAGACAGAGAGGACAGAAGGTATAGAGATTACCAAGAAAGGCCAATGGGAAGATCACGGCGGGATCGACAAAGACGACCTTGACCTAGACCTCGATCCTGGTCTCGATCTTGCTCACGATCCCTGTCATTCACACGTCGAAGGAAAGAGAACTCTAAGCGTCGGTCACGTAACCAACTATGGGCATACCTTCGTAGTAAAGGAGAAAACATGAAGAAGTGGGATGGTGAACCCACTTCTAAGTTTGAAGCTAGAGTGAGGGAGCTGAAGCGAAAGGACACTGGCAAGAAAGTTGTCTATGTAGTAGATGGAGACTTCTTAGAAGAGAAACTGCGATTGCCGAGGCACAAGGAGATGGAGGTCCACTTCGACAACGGCAAAAAGTCTAAGAAGTCAAAGTCAAACTCTGATGACGAATGCTCTGATCAAGACCAGTAGAGGGGCCCTGCCTTCTGCCAGGAGAAGGAAAGGGACCAAGAAGATAACCGAGTTTACTGGGCTGTGTGGGTTCGATGGCCTGGCACATCGGATCCTCAGAGATACCAGACCTTGACAGATACTGGAGCCCAGTGTACTTTAATGCCTTCGGAGCACAAGAATACCGAGACTGTTTCTATTTCTGGAGTGACAGGAGGGTCTCAAGAATTGTCAGTAGTAGAGGCGGACATGAGCTTGATGGGAGACCAATGGGAAAAGCATCCCATTGTGATGGGACCAGAGGCCCCTTGCATCCTTGGTATGGACTACTTAAGAAGAGGATACTTCAAGGACCCGCAGATGGTAGCCTCGCGCCAGTGGCTCCTCAGCCAAGCGCACACACCAGGGGTCTGAACCTGCGGTTCCTCTCGTACTGAGCAGGATTACTATTGCAACAACACATCATCAGTAGGGTAAATATCGCTACGTCTAGGCGGGATTCTGACTTAGAGGCGTTCAGTCATAAGCCCGCAGATGGTAGCCCATTGTGACCCGTAAAAAGAACAATTTCCAGTGGGGTCCTGAGCAACAACAAGCTTTCAGGCAGATCAAGCAAGAAATTGCACATGTCATGGCTCTTGGACCAGTCAGAATGGGACCAGATGTAAAGAATGTACTCTGCAGCTGGAGATAAAGGTCCCTCCTGGAGCCTCTGGCAAAAGGTGCCTGGCGAGACGCGAGGGCGACCACTGGGTTTCTGGAGCCGAAGCTACAGAGGTTCTGAGGCCAATTACACCCCTGTGGAAAAGGAAATCTTAGCAGCATATGAAGGTATACGAGCAGCTTCAGAGGTAATTGGTACCGAAGCACAGCTCTTCCTGGCACCCCGATTACCAGTCTTGAGCTGAATGTTCAAAGGGAAGGTGCCCCCTACGCATCATGCCACCGATGCCACGTGGAGCAAGTGGATCGCTTTGATTACGCAACGTGTCCGAATCGGGAACTCGAATCGCCCTGGCATTTTGGAAATCATAACCAATTGGCCTGAAGGTGGGAACTTCAGTCTGGCAGAAGAAGAAGAAGAGCCAGTGAGTCGAGCCGAAGAAGCTCCGCCATTTGATCAGCTGCCAGATGAAGAAAGGTGTTATACCCTTTTCACTGATGGTTCTTGCCGAATTGTAGGAAGGAACCGGAAGTGGAAAGCAGCTGTTTGGAATCCCACCCGACGAGTGGCAGAAACCGCTGAGGGTCAAGGCGAGTCATAGAATCATAGAATCATAGAATCATAGAATCATAGAATAGATTGGGTTGGAAAAGACCTCCAAGATCATCAAGTCCAACCCCTGATCCAACTCCAATTACTATATCATGGCACTAAGGGCCACGTCCAATCTCTTTTTAAAAACCTCCAGGGATGGTGAATCCACCACCTCTCTGGGTAGGCCATTCCAATGCCTGATAACCCTCTCTGTAAAGAATTTCTTCCTAACATCTAACCTAAACCTCCCCTGGCAGAGCTTGAGCCCATGTCCCCTTGTCCTATTGTTGATTGCCTGGGAGAAGAGATCAACCCCCGCCTGGCTATAACCTCCCTTCAGGTAGTTGAAGAGTGATGAGGTCGCCTCTAAGCCTTCTCTTCTCCAGACTAAACAACCCCAGCTCCCTCAGCCTCTCCTCATAGGACATGTGCTCAAGTCCCTTCACCAGCCTCGTTACTCTTCTCTGGACCCGCTCCAGCACCTCAATATCCTTCCTGAACTGAGGGGCCCAGAGCTGAACACAATACTCAAGGTGTGGCCTCACCAATGCAGAGTACAGGGGAAGGATCACTTCCCTGCTCCTGCTGGTCACACTGTTTCTGATGCAGGCCAGGATGCCATTAGCCTTCTTGGCCACCTGGGCACACTGCTGGCTCATGTTCAGCCTCCTGTCGATCAGGACCCCCAAGTCCCTTTCCGCCTGGCTGCTCTCCAGCCACTCTGTGCCCAGCCTGTAGCGCTGCATGGGGTTGTTGTGGCCAAAGTGCAGGACCCGGCACTTGGCTTTATTGAACTTCATCCCATTGGAGTCAGCCCATCTCTCCAGTCTATCCAGATCCCTCTGCAGAGCCCTCCTGCCTTCCGGCAGGTCGACACTCCCTCCCAACTTGGTGTCATCTGCAAATTTGCTGATGGTGGACTCGATCCCCTCATCTAAATCATCAATAACGATGTTAAAAAGGACTGGACCCAGCACTGACCCCTGGGGAACACCACTGGTGACCGGTCGCCAACTGGATGCAGCTCCATTCACCAGCACTCTCTGGGCCCGGCCCTCGAGCCAGTTCCTGACCCAGCACAGGGTGCCCCTGTCCAAGCCGTGGGCTGTCAGTTTTTCCAGGAGTATGCTATGGGAGACAGTGTCAAAGGCTTTGCTGAAGTCCAGATAGACCACATCCACAGCCTTTCCCTCATCCACCAGTTGGGTCACTTGATTGTAAAAGGAGATCAGGTTGGTCAAACAGGATCTGCCCCTCCTAAACCCATGTTGGCTGGGTCTGATCCCTTGTCCATCCTGTAGCTGCCGTGTGATTTCACACAAGATAATCTGCTCCATAACTCTGCCAGGCACCGAGGTCAGGCTGACAGGCCTGTAGTTACCCGGGTCAGCCTTGCAGCCTTTTTTATGGATTGGGGTGATATTTGCCAACTTCCAGTCATATGGGACCTCCCCAGTGAGCCAGGTTTGTTGGAAGATGATGGAGAGCGGCTTGGCAAGCTCTTCTGCCAGCTCCTTCATTACCCTAGGGTGGATCCCATCTGGTCCCATAGACTTGTGAGGATCCAGATGACTCAGTAAGTCACTAACTATTTCCTCCTGGAATACAAGGGGACTATTTGGTTTCCTATCTCTGTCTACCAGCTCCAGAGGCCAGTTGCCTTGAGGGCCACCTGTCCTACTGGTAAAAACTGAGGCAAAGTAGGTGTTAAGTACCTCAGCCTTCTCCTCATCTCTATTAACTATGTTTCCCTCCAAGTCCCTCAAAGAATGGAGGTTTTCTTTGCCCCTCCTTTTGTTATTAATGTATTTATAGAAGGACTTTTTGTTATCCCTAACAGAAGTGGCTAATTTAACTTCAAATTGCGCTTTTGTATCCCTGATTTTCTTTCTGCATGATCTAGCTGTCTTCCTGAATTCTTCGTAAGTAGCCAGTTCTTTCTTCCACAGTCTGTAAACTCTCTTTTTATCCCTGATTTCCTTCAGAATCTCCCTGTTTAACCAAGCTGGTTGTCTTCCCCGCCAGTTTGCCTTTCGGCACACCGGTACGGCCTGTTCCTGTGCACTCAAAACTTCCTGCTTGAAGCACATCCATCCCTCCTGGACCCCCTTGTTTTCAAGGGTTGTTTCCCAGGGTATGCTCTGGACTAGACTTCTGAATAGGTCAAAATCTGCCCTCTGGAAGTCCGGCGTAGAGGTTTTATTGTTGTTTCTCCTTGAATCTCTGAGTATTGAAAATTTTATTATTTCATGGTCACTATTTCCGAGGCGACCTTCAACCACTACATCTCCCATCAGCCCTTCTCTGTTTGTAAACAACAGGTCTAGCGGGGCCTTACCCCTGGTAGGTTCATTTACCAGTTGATGAAGGAAATTGTCCTCTATACGCTCCAGGAAATTCCTAGATTGCCTCTTCTCTGCAGTATTGAGCTCCCAGCAGATATCCGGCAGGTTAAAGTCACCCACGAGGACAAGGGCTGATGATTTCGAGACATCCGCCAGCTGCTTGAAGAATATTTCATCCCCTTCGTCATCCTGGTAGGGCGGTCTGTAACAGACACCTATGATGATGTCGACCTTGTTGGTCTTCCCCCTGATTCTGGTCCACAGGCACTCAACCTTATTGTTGCTGATCTCAAGTTCAACAGAGTCAAGAGACTCTCTAACATATAAAGCCACCCCTCCACCTCTCCTACCCTGCCTGTCCTTTCTGAAGAGCTTGTAGCCATCCATGGCAACACTCCAGTCATGCGAGTCATCCCACCACGTTTCTGTGATGGCGACTACATCATAGCCTTCCTGTTGCACAATGGCTTCCAGCTCCTCTTGTTTGTTGCCCATACTGCGTGCATTAGTGTACATGCACTTCAGGTGGGCTGTTGATTTAATTCTTAACTCAGGCTTTCGATCCTTAGGCTGATCACTGGAGAGCCCGGTTTCAACCCCTTCCCCCTTCAAACCTAGTTTAAAGCCCTCCTGATCAGCCTTGCTAACTTATGGGCTACAGTCCTCTTCTTCTTCCCAGAAGGATGAATCCCATCTGATTTTAAGAAACTAGGTACCATGGAGTTTGCCCCATGGTCAAAGAAACCAAAATTTTGACAGTGGCACCAAGTCAATTTGCGGAACTCAAAGCCGTCCAATTGGCCCTGGACATTGCCGAACGAGAAGGTTGGCCGAGACTCTACCTCTACACAGACTCGTGGATGATAACCAATGCCCTATGGGGATGGTTAGACCGATGGAAGAAAATGAACTGGAGGCGTGGAGGAAAACCCATCTGGGCTGCTGACTTGTGGCAGGACATTGCTGCAAGAGCAAAGAGTCTGAATGTGAGAGTCCACCATGTAGATGCCCATGTGTCCAAGAAGCGAGCTAGTGAAGAACATAATAACAACAGAGAAGCGGACCAAGCTGCACAGATAGGAGTGTCACAAGTAGACCTAGACTGGTAGCAGAAGGGAGAGTTGTTTCTGGCTCGATGGGTCCATGATGCTTCCAGTCATCAAGGCCGAGATGCCACCCACAGATGGGCACGAGACTGAGGGGTGGATTTAACCATGGATATAATTTCTGAAGTTATCCATGATTGTGAGACTTGTGCCGCTATTAAGCAGGCGAAAAGACTGAAGCCCCTGTGGTATGGTGGACGATGGGATAAGTATAAGTATGGAGAGGCATGGCAGGTTGATTATATCAAACTGCCACAGACTCGCCAAGGTAAGTGCTATGTACTTACCATGGTGGAAGCAACAACGGGATGGTTAGAGACTTTTTCAGTGCCCCACGCAACGGCCCGGAATACCATTCTGGGCCTTGAAAAGCAAGTCCTGTGGAGACACGGGACCCCAGAACGTATTGAGTCAGACAACGGGACTCATTTCAAAAATGAATTAGTCACCACTTGGGCGAGGGAACATGGTATCGAATGGGTGTACCACATTCCTTATCATGCACCAGCTGCTGGGAAGGTTGAGAGATATAACGGACTATTGAAGACCACTCTAAAGTCATTAGGTGAAGGAACTTATAAAAACTGGGACAAAAACTTAACCAAGGCTACCTGGCTAGTTAACACCAGGGGTTCTGTCAATCGAGCTGGCCCTGCACAGGCAGAATCCCTTCACATTGCTGATGGAGATAAAGTTCCAGCAATCCATTTGAGGGGAATGCTAGGGAAAGCTGTTTGGGTTACCCCTGCCTCAGGCCAAGACAAACCCATTCGTGGGATTGTCTTTGCTCAAGGGCCAGGACATACGTGGTGGGTAATGAGGAAGGATGGAGTCATCCAGTGTGTGCCTCAAGGAAATTTAGCCTTGGGGAAAAACTAATTGTATGTCCTAAGTTGTGTTTTTACAGGAAGCCAGTCACCAGATGAGAGAGAGAGAGACCTGAACTAAGCTGATGCTGGTATTCGGTGATGAGACAGTCCAGTGATGAAACAGCCATAAATCAGAACTGTAATTGTGACTGAGGAGACCAAAGATCTGGACTGAACTGAACTGACATCGGTATTGATTTTCCAATGACGAGACAACTGTGCCGAGAGACCAACAAGAACTATATATATATATGTATGTGTATATATATGCGCGGGATGTAGGCGAACGTGAGACATAGGTGTTGAGTAAAGAAATAGTATGGAATAAGGGGTGGAGAATGTGGTGGTTTCACTCTAGGTCTTCCTGGAGACCCGCTTGTAACCAGGAAGGAACTAGAAAAGTGATCACGGAAGTATTCCATGCTATTCCTTTACGTAACTTGAGGTATAAATAAAGCCAGCAGGAGGGATCTCGCTCTCTTCCTTTCCGGCGAGGTTCGAGAACGGTGGGTCCCTGTCTCGATCTGGCTTATCTGGAACCGAGGCCTACAGTGACTGCTGTTATCTACCACGTGTGAGGGGGGAGCCCTGGGCCGTGTCTAGCCATCCTGCCTGTTCGAAGGGAAGTGGTGAGATCTTTGCTAGTTTGCCTTCGGTTGGCTGGTTGACTTGCTCGGTCCTTGCCCCTTTTTGTCCTTCTCCCTTCTCTCTTCCCTTTTTGGGGAGCTGTTTGGGATTTCTGGAGTTGTGCTGTGTGGTATTCTCGTTTTGTGTATCTGTCTCATATGTAAAATATATATATATATATATACATTTTTGCTATAGCTTTGGCTGCTTGGTTTTTTTTCCTTTTCTCTTCCCTCTCTGGGAGGCGGGTCCTTGTTGTCGGGTTTCGGGGGCTTGGCGGGAAGCCAGCTCGAAACTTGCACACCGAGTTTCAGCCCAGTCACTCATACCAGCCAGCTCCCTGCGAGCAAGCACCTCAGGCAGCACTGGGGTGGATTTGGCCCCCACAACAACAGTGAAACTACATGGTTCTAACATGCAAGTAGTTCCAACAGGGGTCCAGAGTCCACCAGGAAATAACTGTAGTGTATTATTAATCGGTCGTTCATCAGCAACTCGTCTCGGTATTTTTGTACTTCTGGGAATCATCGACTATGATTATACGGGAGAGATTAAGATGATGATTTGGACTCCTATGCCTCCTTGCCGTATTGAAAAAGGTACCTTTATTGCTCAGTTAATTCTCATTCATGCCTACCCCCCTGGATCCAGTAATCAAATAAGAGGGGACCAAGGCTTTGGTTCAACGGGAAATAACTTAGTGCCCTTAGATGATTTTATCTCCTGGGCACAGCCTCTGTCTGCTCAACGCCCGACTTTAACCTGTCAATTGTTTAATATTGTGGAAAAGGGGACAGTACATATTAACGGATTAGCAGACAGCAGAGCCGATGTAACTGTAATTTCTTCCTGTGTGTGGCCCCCCCTTGGGCACTCATTGAGCCAGACAAAGCTGTGAGGGAGTTTGGAGGGGTAACAATACCAAAGCAGAGTCTGCACTCAATTTTAATTACCAGTCCTGAAGGTCGCTTGGCAACAGTTCATCCTTATGTTTTAAATATATCCCTTACCCTGTGAGGTCGAGATGCTTTGGGACAATGGGGAATCGGACTCAGCACAAATTTGTCCTAAAGGCCACTGAGCTGCAACTAGTCCCCACTCTAATTTGGCAAACAGAACAGCCTGTCTGGGTGGAACAGTGGCCTCTTCCAGAGGACAAGCTGCGACAACTTCAATTGCTTGTTAAGGAACAGCTCGATGCAGGGCATATATGCCCTACGACCAGTCCCTGGAATTCCCCCATTTTTGTGATTCAGAAAAAGAATGGCAGGTGGCTCTTACTGCATGATTTAAGATACATTAACAATATTATTGAACCCACAGGAGCCCTGCAACCAGGTCTCCCCTCTCCATCTATGTTACCCCAGAATTGGCCACTAGTTATCATCGATTTGAAAGACTGTTTTTTTACAATTCCTTTACATCCTAATGATGCAAAGCAATTTGCCTTTTCTGTGCCAACTTTAAATGCCAGCGAACCTTATGCTCGTTATCACTGGAAAATGTTGCCTCAAGGAATGAGAAACAGTCCAACCATATGTCAATTATATGTAGCCACAACATTATCGCCTGTACATCAACAGTATCCAGAAGCCTACATTTACCACTATATGGACAATATTTTGGTCTGTGCGGCTACAACAGAACTGACACAACTAGTGCTGAAAACCATAATCACAGCAGTCACTACCTATGGTCTAAAAATAGCACCAGAGAAAATCCAGCAAGATGCCCCTTGGCATTATTTAGGGTGGAAAATAACACAAACAGCAATTCAACCACAATATGTTTCCTTAAAAACATCCATACAAACCCTTAATGACCTGCAGAAATTACTGGGGGTTATCAGTTGGTTACGACCTGTGTTAGGCATTACTACAGATGAATTGCACTGGTTGTTTACCCTCTTAAAGGGATGCCCAGACTTAACTTCTCCTTGACAGTTAACACCAGAAGCAATGGCTTCCTTGCATGCTGTGGAACAAAAACTGAACTCTTGTCAAGGCAATCGTCGCCTTTTAGATGAACCAGCAGTTTTAGTTGTCCTAATGGGACCTGCTCAGCCTTTTGGACTTTTGGGTCAACTGTTTAAAGACAATTCTGATTTTTGCTTGTGGGAATGGGTCTTTCTAGCACATCAATTTCCAAAAACTGTAATGACTTGAGCAGAAATGATTTCACGAATTCTCCAGAAAGGATGGTTTCGATGTTGGGAACTTGCAGGGTGTGACCCACACACAATATACTTGCCTTTAACAACAGAAAACTTGAAATGACTAGAAAAAGCCAGTTTGGATTTTCAGACTGCCATAATCAATTATAATGGGCAACTGAGTATTCACTTACCTGCCTGTTCTTTTTTACAGCAACTAAACCACTTGCCCTTGAAGCTGAAATCGCATTGGTCCCCAATCCCCTTATCGGATGCTCAAACTGTGTTTACTGATGGCTCTGGATGCACTGGAAAAGCTGCAGTGGTATGGCAACAAGATGGTGTATGGCAAAATGATATACACTGTGTAGTCGGGTCACCACAACTTGTGGAATTACCTGCAGTTGTCCGTGCCCTAAAGCTGTTTCAGGGCTCTCTTAACATAGTTAAAGCCTCTCAATATGTGGTTGGCATTGTCCAGCGCATTGAACATTCCTATCTCAAAGAAATAAGTAACAAACCTCTGTTTGCATTATTTCAAAGGCTAATGTTTGTGGTTAACAACAGACAGACAGTCTCCATTTTTTATAGTGCATGTGCCTTCTCACACCGCATTGCCCGGACCAGTGACAGAGGGCAACTGGCATGCTGATGCGCTTGCAGGACCTGTAATAGTACCCCAATTGTTTGAACAAGCTAAATTGTCACACAACTTTTTCCACCAGAATGCGAAGGCTTTGAAAAAATAGTTCGGCCTTACATTCGACCAAGCCCAGTCTATCATTTCATCCTGCCCAGATTGTCAGCAAATCACCGCCTTAACTCTAGAAGGAGTTAATCCCTGAGGGCTAGAACCACTTCAAGTGTGGCAAACAGATGTTACACATGTACCATCTTTTGGCAGATTAAAATGGGTACATGTCTCTATTGACACCTTTTCTGGATTTTTAGTTGCCACAGCTCATTCTGGTGAAAGGAGTTGTGATGTTCAACACCATTTCCTTACAGCCTTTGCTCATAGGGGTGTTCCCAAACAGGTTAAAACTGATAATGGACCTTCCTATGTATCTGCCCGAACCCCTGAGTTCTTTGCCCAATGGGACATTGAGCATGTTACAGGAATCCCATGTTCTCCTACTGGACAAGCAGTAATCAAGCATGCACATCGTACACTCAAAGAAATGCTACAAAAACAGAAAAGGGAGAGTGCAGGGTTGACTCCTCAGGAGTGTTTAAATAAAGCATATGTACTTAATTTTTTAGACCATTTAGTTGGGGACTCTGCCCCAGCTCAATGCCACTTTATTCCAGCACACAACCTGACGGAAGGTAAAGCTGAAGTTTTGTTTAAAGACCTGAGCACAGGGCATTGGCAAGGTCCTCACCCATTGATAACCTGGGGAAAAGGTTATGCTTGTATTTCCACAGATCGAGGACCACAATGGGTACCTTCGCATTTTTTGCAGCCATATCTTGCGCCATCTTCCTAGTGACAGGAACACCTCCTGACTGGACCATCCCCAGCCAACAGAACATCTGGGTGACCCTCGCCAACACGACTGGAACTGACACGCTGTGCCTGTCTGTAACTACTCCATCAGATCCATTTCGCACGGTAGGCCTACCACTCTCCAAGAAACAATGGATGGCCTTCTTAAATACATATATACCTCATTGTTCTTACCATAACACTTACAATACACCCTTGACAGAATGTACAGATACATCAGGGCAAAGAGGGAAACAGCCAAAGGGAGAATACAAAGATTTCTTTCCTACCCTCCCCATAGAACCTCAAGAAATAGATCTAATGGGCAGCTTAACTGCCCCCTTTTGTTTTCATTTTTACCCTACTGATCCGCATTCAGAAAATCCACTGGCAGTTGATGTGTCTCCTCCAGGAGCTTATCAAAATGACAGCTTTGGTGTAAACTACCCAGCCCAACTACCATTAAATCTGAGCCACATCCGATTGGCTTGCCTGATGGATTATTTTTAATTTGTGAACAAAGAGTCTGGAGAGGCATCCCTGGTAAGGTAGAGGGTGGGCCTTGTACATTTGAAAGTTAACACCATTTAACCCCAGCAAATTACCCGCAGATAGACCCTTATGCAGCAGAAGCAAAAGATTTGTGGACCAATATGCTCTAGACTGTAATTTTAATGTCTACTTTTGGGGCCCAGCAAAGAGAGTTTTTACCAGCCTCATATCAGGCATAGGAACTGCACATGCCCTGACTTCCTTAGATAGACTTGGCCGTTGGCTTGCAAAAGAAGCTAATGCCACCAGCTCAGCTATTAGTGCCTTATTAACCGATGTAGACTCAGTAAGAAAAGCAACCTTGCAAAATAGAGCAGCTATTGATTTTTTGTTATTAGTTCATGCACATGGGTATAAAGAATTTGAAGGACTTTGTTGTATGAATCTCAGCGATAATTCAGAATCAATACAACAAAGTATTGATAAGTTGAAGAAACTTTCAACTCAGCTCAAAGAAAATAATGATCAAGGCTTAGATAGTTTGTTTAGTTGGTTCAATATTTTTAGTATAGGACCTTGGTTAAAGAAAGCATTTATAGTAATATAAATGGGCTTGTTTGTATTTCTTTGTATTATGCTCTGTATTCCCTGTTTACTATCCTGTATACAGCGTATGATTAATCGGAGTTTCGTGGAGGTTTCAAGCTTGCAGCTTGAAAACAAGAAAAGGGGAGTTGTTGGGGCAGATGACACTGCAGAGATAAGAAATTATCTTAGCCAGAAACCATGGAATTTAAACACAGACAAGGAAAACTTGTTTACATATACCACCTGATATTTTTATACTATCTTTTAATTGGGCAGACTTGCTGTCTCCATGAAAATCCTTTTACCACCTTGCCTACCCCATCTCCTGCTGTAATTGTGATAAAGAAATATCTGTTTATCTGTTTGAAGAGAAATATCTCCCCAGACCTTTAACCCCACCTATCGATGGAATGCATGTCCCCCTTTCCCAGAACCCTATATAAATCAAGAGTTGTGTCAAATAAAGTATTCAGTTTTGTATCCTCAAACTGGATCATGCAATCATTTAAACTGTCTTACCCCCCTGTGTCCAATAAAGAATGGGGGTTTTCCTTGACCCTCCTTTTGTTAGGAGTGTATTTATAAAAACACTTTTTATTATCCTTTACAGAAGTGGCCACATTAAGTTCTAACTGAGCTTTTGCCTCTCTAATTTTCCTTCTGCATGACCTAATGACATCTTTAAACACTTCCTGAGTTGCTTGCCCCTTTTTCCAAAGGTGATACATCCTCTTTTTTTCCCCCTGAGTTCCAGTGAAAGCTCCCTGCTCAACCAGGCCAGCTTTATTCCCCACTGGCTCATCTTTCAGCACAAATACAAATGATTCACAGTTTTATTTTTTCTTATTTTAACTTTTCTAATACATTACTTAGACTTCTTTTCTAGATTACTCTTAATGATTCTCAACTGCTAATTTTCTTTTAGTATCATCAGAATAATATACAAAGTTTTTTACATTTTCCACAAAAATTTAAAACATGCCACTTGAACCAGTGTCGCAAGACGGCAATAGCTTCAATTTTAATAGCCAGCACAACTTGATGCCATAAGCAGACTGCAAAAAGTCTACTTCCCTGGCAGAAGCACAATGTAGGGTTTAGCCTGAACAGTTCAATTTCCGTCCCACAGAAACCAATTCCTGAGTCAAAAGTGGGAAGAGAGCCAGGATATACCTGGACTCCCTCCCTTCTATGGGGTCAAGACACAAAAGAGAGTCCTTGGGACACCAGTTCTGCAAAGCCATTATTAACTTTTTAATGATCTGTGTAACCACTCTTGTAACCAGTCATTTATAGATGTTTCCCTGAACTTAAACGTGTATTTGTAAGTATTTCTATTTATTTTCCCTTCTATACTTTTTAACAGGGGCCTTATCAAAAAGCAAAAATTCAGTGGTATTGGGTATTAATCACAGTAATCTACTTGCTACTTTAGATGGTAGGGAATTAAATTTTTCCTCTTGAAATCACATCTTTTCCACAATAAATGTGAATTAGTTACTATAAAAGTTTTAGAAAAATAACTGTTTTTAAAGAATCCTATTTAAGAGCTATGAACTTTGATCTTGGAGTTTAGGCAGGAGGGTATATTCATTGATATGTTCACTGTTTCACACTTCATATATTTCAGATCCTTTACCAAAGAAAAAGTAGTAATTTCAACATCCAAATTTTTACATTGCTTCATAATTTTCTTCTCAAATATGTCAGCTTGCCAAAGCCATATTGCTGATGTCCTTTAAAATTTAATTATGGGTCAGATTTTCATTACTGTTTTAACTACTGTCAGACACCTAGTACCTGACTCCTTTTTTGTTAAGACTGTTTTCTGTCTCTGGAGGTATTTATCCCAAACTCCTCATGCAATCCTGACTATGTAAGTATTACCGAGTGTTTGGAGTCTTACCACTTCAAATGTAGCTGCAGAATTTTTAATCATAAAAAACAATCAAAGACATGAAGGTGAATATCATCTGTACCTTTTACAAACCTAATTTTCAAAGGGATCTTGTTTCAGTTGTGAAAAAGAAATGCTATGTATGTAATCAGTATATACTAACCCCTACTGTAGCTTTTCACTAAAGCAATGGAAACAGATGCTGTAAATAATTTTATACCTGATTTCAAATGGTACTGTCATAAGCAAAATGAAAAATACAGATTAGAATTTCACCTTCTGTGTGGTTCATTCATGAGCGCATAGAAAAAACTTCAGTAATCTGGAGACTGTTTCTGATATTTTATTTTTACCTTGTTTTCATCACAATAAAATCATACAGCCAACCCACAACCATTAAAATTTTAAGACCAGTTGAGATGCTGCTGTCATTTGCATCAATATAAATCCAATAGCAGTGTGAAACTCATGGATTATTGGTATCAATACTAACATTTTCATTGCACTTCTGCAGGGCTTGGAAATTCTGAGATTTCTGTTAAGTAATTTTTTTCATACTGAAAACGCCAAGAATGATGAACAATTTGTTTTGAATAAAAATTCAAGGTAAGTTAATCTAGAATTTAGCTGTTGTCAAGAGATCTGTTGTCAAGGATGTAGTCAGAGATGATAATGAGGAAGGATAATGATCTAATATCTGCATTTTGAAGCATTTGCTTCTTATTTCTGAACAATGTTTGGAAAGAAGGAAAGAATTATAACAGGGTTCTGCACATCCCTGTGGCAATCAATATATGCTGCATGTTCTCTTCTTTTTCTAATGAACTTATGACCACTTTTTATTCTATCTGGCATCAAAATCCAGCTCAGAATGAAGAACAAAGACAAATACCCCAGAAGACAGCAGATATGAGTTTAGTCAACAGCCTTTAGAAAAGCCTTCTGAGTAATCCCTGTGCTTTCCACCTGTATTTTCACCAGATTGTAAACTGTGTATTTAAAGATATATGCATTTGACACTACCAAAATTTACTGGAAGGCTTTCTCAATAAAGGTCAATGACCTGAAACCTGTCAGATGTTAAAAAATAAAAAAGAAGCATTTGGAAAAAAAGTCTTCAACATTACAAAAATGTTTTACTCTCTGAACATAAAGTACATACTTTTATAAACAACAGATTTACTAAAACATCTGCTCAAAAAGAGAAACTTCTTGCCACCATTTGTTTTCAGCCATAATCCCAATATGCCTCTTTTAATAGAAGGCAGATATTGAAGCTGCATTACTTTTATGATCAATGGATCTTACTGTCATATATATTATGTATGATGTCCATCCTGAACTTCTCACTCACAGGGAAATTTACACTGGAGCTTGATACAAATAAAAGTGGCAGGATCAGGAGGTTTTTTGCTTCTAATTTATTGTAAACATGCAGAAATTTCCATTACGATTTATTGCCCTACTCCCTATCTAACCGGGATAAAATACTACAACACAAAAAAATCGAATCATAGAATCATAGAATCATAGAATCATAGAATCGATGGGGTTGGAAAAGACCTCCGAGATCATCGAGTCCAACCCTTGGTCCAAATCCAGTCCATTTACTAGATCATGGCACTCAGTGCCACGTCCAATCTGCGTTTAAAAATCTCCAGGGATGGTGAATCCACCACCTCTCTGGGCAGCCCATTCCAATGCCTGATCACTCTCTCTGTAAAGAATTTTCTCCTGATATCCAACTTAAATTTCCCCTGGCGGAGCTTAAGCCCGTGCCCCCTTGTCCTGTTGCTGAGTGCCTGAGAGAAGAGACCAACCCCCACCTGGCTAGAACTTCCCTTCAGGTAGTTATAGACGGTGATGAGGTCACCTCTGAGCCTCCTCTTCTCCAGGCTAAACAACCCCAGCTGCCTCAGCCTCTCCCCATAGGACTTATGCTCCAGTCCCTTCACCAGCCTTGTTGCTCTTCTCTGGACCCGCTCCAGCACCTCAATATCCTTTCTGAACTGAGGGGCCCAGAACTGAACACAATACTCAAGGTGTGGCCTCACCAACGCAGAGTACAGGGGAAGGATCACTTCCCTGCTCCTGCTGGCCACACTATTTTTGATACAGGACAAGATCCCACTGGCCTTCTTGGCCACCTGGGCACACTGTTGGCTCATGTTGAGCTTCCTGTCAATTAGTACCCCCAGGTCCCTTTCTTCCTGGCTGCTCTCCAGCCACTCTGTGCCCAGCCTGTAGCGCTGCATGGGGTTGTTGTGGCCAAAGTGCAGGACCCGGCACTTGGCTTTATTGAACTTCATCCCATTGGAATCAGCCCATCTCTCAAGTCTATCCAGATTCCTCTGCAGAGCCCTCCTGCCTTCCAGCAGGTCGACACTCCCTCCCAATTTAGTGTCATCAGCAAATTTGCTGATGATACACTCAATCCCCTCATCTAAATCATCAATAAAGATGTTAAACAGGACTGGGCCCAACACTGATCCCTGGGGAACACCACTAGTGACCGGCCGCCAGCTGGATGCAGCTCCATTCACCAGCACTCTCTGGGTCCGACCCTCCAGCCAGCTCCTAATCCAGGAGAGGATACACTTGTCCAAGCCATGGGCTACCAGCTTTTCCAGGAGTATATTATGGGAGACAGTGTCAAAGGCCTTGCTGAAGTCCAGATAGACCACATCCACAGCCTTCCCCTCATCCACCAGGTGGGTCACCTGATCGTAAAAAGAGATCAGGTTGGTCAGACAGGACCTGCCCCTCCTAAACCCATGCTGGCTGGGTCTAATCCCTTGTCCATCCTGAAGGTGCTGTGTGATTGCACTCAGGATGATCTGTTCCATAACCCTGCCAGGCACTGAGGTCAGGCTGACAGACCTGTAGTTGCCAGGGTCCTGCTTGCAGCCTTTTTTGTGGATTGGGGTGACATTCGCCAACCTCCAATCATTTGGGACCTTCCCAGAGAGCCAGGACTGTTGGAAGATGATGGAGAGCGGTTTGAAATTAGATATGAAGTACTGAATATGTATGGTCTAACAATGAAATCAATCGTAACAGAAAACTCTTATAATGAAAAATGCACTGCATAAATCCACTTAAAGCAATTGACAACTATGGACCATACGTTATTAGACATAGGAAACAATGGAGGAAACTATGCACAAGCTAAACACTTTAGGAGACTAGCCACCATCACAATTCTACATCTGCAAGTAACTTCATTAAGAAGAAAATATCAGAGCTGTAGGTTTGTTATTAGAAGTGGTCCAATTACACATCTCGAAAGACAGTCAAGAAGATGTGATATACTAACATTGAATGAAAGACTATTGAGATTTTGAAGCTGAGAATGGCATCAGGGTGGAATTGTTTCTCTGTATTTTATTACGCAGCTCTTCATTCCACCTACAGAGGATGAAAGCCTTACATTCCATTACCATGGAATGAGACACCATGGAATGGTACAAGTAAAAGTTATCAAATAAATATTTCTGACTACCATGAGTTTGGACATTAATTTCAACAAACCTAATCTCATATTAGGTAAATAAATTCTGAAATACTCACCATGATTCCAGTGAGTAAACAGACCCCTTTCCCACAGTATGTATTAGGTACCATGTCACCATATCCAATGGATAGAAATGTTATTGAAATCAACCACATTGCTCCAAGGAAGTTGCTTGTAACATCCTGTTGATCATGGTACCTGAAAAGAAAAAGAAAATAATTTCTTTATAATGAAAAGTTCTGTTAGATTTTTGTGCTGTCAGAAAGAAATCTCACTAGCTGGTGTGTGGTGGATTGACCCTGGCTAACAGTCAAATACGCACCTGCTCACATCTCCCTGCTCAGCAAGCAGGGGACAAAAAAAGTTTGTGTAATGAGAAACAAAAATAAAACCTAAAAACTCACGTCCCACCCAATCCCCCATTTTCCAGGCTTAGCTTCACTCCTTTAATCGTGACTCCTCTACCTGTCCCAAGCATGGCAGAGCGGATGGGGGTTACAGTCAGTAGAGGCGCTGTTGGATCACTGGAGGAGCAGAGCCTGCAGTTGCTCAGTGTTGGCCAGCAGGGGGCACTTTTGGGCCCCGACTGTCACCACATGGGGCCCTGGTGTGCGGGAGAAGCCGAAAATGGAGATTTCCCCCCTCCACTGAGGGGGGGAAGGGGAAAAGAGAAAAAGAGGGCAGTTTCTTTCCGACAAAACTCATGATGTCTATGGCTGGCTTTGGTCCGCACTCCCCCCGTTCCTCGCCGAGCACAAACTCTCCGATGAAATTTGAGCAGGTCTGGCTGGCAACAGGGCAGACTGCAGGCAAGCCGAGGCCAGAGAACAGTCAGATGACCAGGTTGAGAGCAAAACGGCCTCAGAGCTTTTCCAGCACACACCTTGCCCCCATTAAGGTAAAAAGTGAAGTGCCACTTTCCAAGGAGAGGAGGGGAGAAAAACTCCTCATCCCCCCCCAGCCTTAGAGAGGGCTATCAGCCTGGAATGTAGTTCTGCCAGCCATCTCCTTTGTGTAGGTCAATCACCCAAGGCAGAAAACTGTCCTCCCCATTCAACATCCCTCCCCCACACTGCAGCAGGGGAAAGAAAATTCCAGTTTGCTTTTTAGAACAAGTAAACCCATGACAATCACTTGTCTCATCTATATGTAATTTCTATGGTAGTAGAAATTTGGTTAGTCCCTTTAAATCACTTGGCTCAACTATATGGAGTTTCTATGGTAAATTCTGTTGCAAATACTATCAGTCCTCTTTACATCTCTAAACCCCTGACATCGCTGTCCTCCCAGTGAATAGCTTGGGGGAAAAGGGGTTGCACAATAGGCTGGGAGGGAAAACAACTGGGCAGATGACCTGAACTAACCAAAGAGATATTCTATATCATATAATGTCATGTTCAACAATAAAAGGGAAAAGAATGGACTTTAGGTGGGTTATCCATCTTTTTCTCAGGAACTGGTTTGACATCAATCTACCCACATATGCATGATTGTTTTTGTATCACCTTTATTTTCTTCCCTCTTCACTTATTATTTGCCTGTTTTATCTTGGCCTCCAAGTTTTCTTGGTTTTATTCTTCCTTTCCTCTTCCCCCGTCCCACTGTGGGGGAGGAGTGAGCAAGCAACTGTGTGGTGCTTATATCTGTCTACCAGGGTTAACCCACAACAACACTTTCTGCCACTTCTTCCTTCTCACACTTTTCTCCATTCCAGGGGAATGCCTGATCTGTCATGGTTTCTTCCACAGGTTGCAGGGGAATATCTACTCTGGTGCCTGGAGCACCTTCTCTTTCTTTTTCCTCCTTCTCTGACCTGGGTGTTTGAACTGCTGCTTCTCACTCTCTTTTTCTCTTCTCCTCTGCCTGTGCAGTGTTTTCTGCCCTTTCTTAAATATGTTTTCATGCAGGCACCACCAACTTTGCTGATTGGCTCAGCTTTGGCCTGTGGTGGGTCCATTGCCAAGCCAGCCAGAACTGTTATTCCTATTCAAACAGCAGAAACCTCTTGTTTTTTAAGAGAATCATTTTTATGGGGGTACAAGTCCTGTTGATCCTCTGCAGTTCTATAAGACATCAGTCTACTATAGTTGCTCCAGTCTGAAGCATATACGAAAGTCAGAAATGGATGTGTGGACAAGCAGAGAGCAAAGTAGATCTCTGTCTTCTTGTATTAGACACCAGATTAGTTATTATTGGGTCAGAACCAACTTGTGGGGAGTGTGCATGTATGTGTGTGGAAGGAGAAGGGATGGGTCAAACCTCATGGAGGTGGGGTGGCATCATATTCTTCATGGCAGGCCCCTGGAACCCACATGGGGAAGCCCCGGAATAACTGTCAGTCACAAACAGCCCAGGAAAACTATAACACACCACACCTCCTGCAGCCCCTAACCCAGCTCAGATTGTCAGGGACAGTGAAGACACTGCCCCTCGCCCTGGCCAGGAACCCCAGAGCAGCTGTTGGGTCAGACACCCCACCTGGAGGGGTTGGCCATAGGGACCAGAGCAGATAAAGCCACAGGCATATGTTTGCCTCATGTCGCAGCCCTGACACTTTAACTTGTGAGAGGTGGTCTTCTACAAGGCTTCAGTGGTAGCTATCTCTCCCTCTTTCTCCTTCTCCCTTCTTGATTCCTCTGCCTCTCTTTCTTTGTTCCTTTCTTGATGCTTGGGGTGGTTAGGAGCTGGAGGGATTGGATTTTGATTTAAGTGTTGTGGATTTATTGGATCTTGACTTGAGCGTTGTGGATTAATAGTATATGCTGAGTCAGTATTGTGGTGGAACATTTTGTCTAGCTTTTGTGGTGTCCTTTTGAACTTTGGCCAAGTCCCCTTGTTTGCTCCCCTAAATTAATAAAGAAATTCCTTGGGAACAAGCCCGTGGCTTATTCTCTTGACGCTATCTCGAGGTATTAAAGAACTCTTTATCTATATATTAAAGTAAAACTCATAGCCAATCCCATGAGCCAGCTGGAGTTTTACATCTTGACCTAAATTTAAATCTGTAATCAGTAATCTAATAATGAACTGTCATGCTGAATTAAACAACCTAGGATTTTCCCTCTCCTTCACCATATTTAAGATAAATAGAACAGTATGCCACTGTACTTCTTGTCATCACAATTTCTTCACATTAAAAAATAAGAAAACCTCCCTTTTGCGTTAAAGTCAACTACTAAATGGAATTTCCTGATGTGCTATTTGTCGTCTTATTTTTACCATTCTACTGGAATGTGTTAATTTTTTCCTTTAAACAAGCTTAAATGAATAATCTAATCTTCACATTTTATATATATCAACTCAACTGTGAAGCCATAAAGACACCTTTTAGGTATGAAACTGGCTGTTACTACTCAGTCTGTGAGGAAAAAAGTCCTAGCACTAATGTAGATGGAATTTTGCTTTGTAGACACAGAGTAACTCTGCAACAGAGACTACCTGGCTGCTACTGCAGCCTCAAGGTTGAAATAACCCCTGCAGCTGCTGTGTAGCCTCAGGTTAGTTATGATGCCAATTTATGCCCCAAAACAAGGCGCGGAGAAACTGCTCAGAGACAGAATTTCAGTCTATAAGCAGGAGGTATTTATTTCACGGCCGGGGAGCAGCCAGGTCGCCCTGGACAAACTGCTCCAACTCGAGAAACACACAATCCAACTTTTATACACTTTTTGCTAAGCAATTACATCATATATTATGAATATTCATTACATTGCAACATCTACTTTTAATATTCATAACAGGTGGAGTTGAGGCGGAGTTAGAGGCGTGGTCCTTAATTTGGGGAGAACTTCGGTGGGAGTTCCGGTCTTCCTTCATCATGAACCTCATGTCCTTTTCATCATCATCCTCCTAAACTTTTGAACCTTCCCTAATTTGGGTAGCTTCCTTATGAATTTGGCAGAGAGTTTCGGTATTTGGCACCAATACCTAATTTCTTGGCATGTCCCTCTCTTTATCTCTTTGGTTTCCTCTCCATATGTCTCTTTTTGTGTGTACTAGCATTTTCTGTTCATGTTTATGTTCTCCTGTGTCAGAGTGACCTGTACCTCAGTGAATTTATTGTCTCCGCTTTCCTAATGCTGAATTCTATGTGCCTTGCTAAAGCTTGCTTCTACATTTTGTGCTTAACTCTTTATATTGCTTAAATTCGCTTTTCAGGTGTTACCTGGCTTCAGTTATCTGTGCTGTTTCTTCCTCAAGGGTATTATTTTAACCAGTCCCCAAATCACTGTCTCACAGTAGGTCACAGAGTGCCACTAGGTAATTAGCTCATAAATCCATGGGAAACCTCTTTTCCATCTGTAGTGGTTTAACCCCAGCCAGCAACTAAGCACCACACAGTCACTTGCTCACTCCTCCACCAGCAGGACTGGGGAGAGAATTGAAAGAGTTGTTACCTTAAGATCGGGAGCCAAAAAAACTCCAGGCAAATTTAATATAGAGATAAGATATAGAGCAGGTCTTTAATGAAGTCCTTCTGGCGCAAGGAGTACAAATGGAGCAAGCAACCTGTGTCCAGGGGTTCCACAATTTATGGTCTGATCCGAGAACCACCTGCCGCAGATCTGACCCCCAGCACGCCTCCCCGGAAATCGAGTCAGAGGTCCTAAGACCCCTTTCTTCCTCATCTTCCTCTTCTTCACAGTACGTACTGTCTTTGGAGCTTCTCCAAGGTTCCAGGCTTGAAGGTTGCTCTGACTATGATGGTATCTTGTTCAGGCCTGGGGTGCAAATGTTCTTAAACAGAATGAAGGTCTGTCTTGAAAGGGAGCCTAAACAAACTTAAAGAATTTAGAAAATTCGATATGAAATGGGGGATAGGGTTTGTCATGGGTTTAACCTGTAGCTGGGTTTTGGAGCAGAGGGGGGCTATAGGGTGGCTTCTGTTGGAAGCTGCTAGAAGCTTTCACTGTCCTATGAGAAGCCAATGGTAGTCAGTTCCAGGAGGGATTTCCTGTTGCTGGCTAAGACTGAGCCAATGGAATGCGCTTCTGTGATAACATATTTAAGATGCAGAGGAAGAGAAGGTTGTTGCGCAGAAGAAATTCCAGTCCGGGAGAAAAAGCAGTCACCAAAACTCGGTGCAGCTGGAGGCAGGGGGAAAAGGGGGGGGCCTTATCCCCCCTCCACCAGAAGCAGGGCAAAGACTTAGAGCTGAAGCCCCTGCAGCCCATAAAGAACCATTGAAGTGCAGGAAAATACATGAAGGAGGCTGTGACCCCTGTGGGAGGCCCAAAATGGAGCAAAGTCCTACTGGAGACCTGTGGCCCATGAAAAGGGAAGCCCACGCCAGAGCAGTTGCTTTCCGGGTAGGACTCTGTGGTTCCCCCTTGGGAGATCCACGTCGGTACAGCTCAATCCATGGAGGACTGCACCTCCTTGGGGAAGTCGTCCATGGGGCCACAGATTGAAATGAACTGTTGCCCGAGAAGTGGATGGACTCACGCTGGAGAGGTTTATCAAGGACTGTCTCCTGTGGGAGGGACCCCACGGAAGCAGGGGAAGGACTCAGTTGTAGAGACCCCCCTTGTAGCCCGTGGTGAAGACCATAGTAACACAGGTGTCTCCCTGTAAACTATGGAGGACCTTCAGAACGCAAAGAACCGATTGTAAAAAGCTGCTGCTCCCGAGGGATGGACTCAAACAACAACAAAACCCCCTTTCCCCGTCCCCCTGCACCACTGGGGGAAGGAGGGAAGACCTGAAAAGAAGGAGGGGTGGGGGGAAGGGGAAGGTGTTTTAAGACTGTTTTATTTCTCACTCTTTAGCTCTTATTCTGTTAGTAATAAATTTAAGTTTTATCCTCACTCTGAGTTTGTTTTGCCTGCTAACACTGCCTTCTCTCAATCCTTATCTCTATTCATTAAATTCCTTTGCTGTTTTTTTTCTTCCTCTCTCCTCTCTCCAGCCACGGAGGGGAGGAGGGAGAGTAGTGGAGTGGTTTTAATAGACCCCTGCCATCTGGCCAGGGTCAAACCATGATAGGTTTGGTGAGTGTTTAACTACTATTCTAAAGTGTGACAGACTATACAGCTATATTAAAAATCTATATTTACTACACAGCTACTTTAAAATCTACAAAAAGCTAAAAATCCTAAAAATTCAAAGGCATCAGAGTAAAAGTGAAAAAAACCTTCTTGGGCTGAGATAAAGAGAGTTTAATAAGTAAAGCAAAAGCTGTGCACACAAATAAAGCAAAACAAGGCATTCATTCACTGTTTCCCATGGGCAGGCAGGTGTTCAGCCATCTCCAGGAGAGCAGGGCCCCATCACGCGTAATGGTTACTTGGGAAGACAAATGCCATAACTCCAAATGTCCCATCCTTCCTCCTTCGTCCCCTTGAAGAATTCAGGTCACCTAATTGAAGAGGTCAAATTGAGGAAGACGTCCATGGCGACCACCAGAGGGATGAAGGCTTGAGCAGAAGACCCCCAAAGAAGAAGACTCCGCCCAGAGACTCACCTGCTTATTAATATGTATGATAAATGATGTAACCATGTGTCTAAAGTATATAAAATGGCTTAGTTTTGCACTTGCAAATCGAGCAAGTTTGTCCAGCGCGAGCTGGTTTGCTTCCAATGTTCAATAAACAAATACCTTGCTGCTTAAAGATAAAAAAAGTCTCTGAGCAGTTTCTCGGAACGATTTTTTGGATTCATTTGGCGACCGCGACAGGACACCTTCTCCACCCGGCTGTGGAATCCCTCGGAGGATGGGATCCCCTTGGGCGCCCTCGGGTAAGTCTTTTTACCAGAAGGGGCTCCCTTCTTCAGTGGCTTCTTGCGGGGGCTGGACAAGAACACTGCCTATTGATAAAAGGTATTTGTATCTGGTTTCTGGTTTTGTCTATTCTGGTTCTGGTTATTCTGGTTCTGGATTCCGATAAGTAGAAGGTGGGACACCGTCCCTCGCAGGGATACAGGAAAGGATGCTCTCCCAGGGGAATATCCCCTCTGGTCTGGTCTGGTTTTGTTTGTATTTGGCCAAATATTGTTTACTTTGAGGGAAACAAGGTTGTCTTGTTTATTTTCGAAAAAGTTATTGTGTACCTGATATACCCGGCTTACCTTGAAACATCCAGGAGCACATAGTTAAAGGTATTATCATGCTAAGAGTTGCTATATGAGAGGTAGTGCTGAAGAGGTAACTATAAGCACATCACTTTATCCAAAGACCTAGAATTAAGATTTGTCCGTTTTGCAACTGTTAGTTATATGTACAAGCCTTGTGTAACAGATGTAAGGTTTGCCTCCCCGAGAGACAAGGCTGGGTCAGAACCAATGTGCATATTGCAGAAAAGAGGGACACTGGAAGAAGAATGCCCTGAATTAACAGGTGGAAATACAGCCATAGGAGGGGCTGTTGTTGCTTACAGAGTACTGAGTGAAGGGGGGGGGTAGCAGGCCAGTGCCTAGGGGACCTGCTGGTAAAAATTAAGCTAGAGGAAGAAAAAAAAGAATTAGATTTTCTAATTGATACCAAGGCTACATTTTCTGTTTTGAATCAAGAATTACTACCTAAAAGTGATAAATATGTTTAAGTTGTGGGTGCCACTGACCAATCAGAAAAGCTTTCTTTTGAAACTTCTTAAGTTCAAAATTGGAAAACAAATGGGAGTGCATCAGTTTTTGTATTTACCAAATTTATCCAAACTCTTATTGGGCAGAGACCTACTAGAAAATCTGGGAGCTGTAATAGAATTCAAAGAAGGTAAAACTGAATTTAAGGTAAAGGAAGAACAATTAATAGCAACTCTGAGTTTAGCAATGAGCTATGTGGAGCCAAGTCAGGATAATTCAAATGTCAGTCAAATTTTAGATCAGGTATACCCAGGAGTTTGGGCTGTTGAAACACCAGGAAAGTCGAAAAGGGCAGCTCCCATTGAAATAGAATTATGACCAGGAGCAAACCCAGTAATTAGGAAGCAATATGCACTGAGGCTGGAAGATAGAAGAGGAATTGAGCCAATAATAGAAACCTTTTTAAAATTAGGGCTTTTGTAGAGTGTGAATCAGATTTCAACACCCCAATTTTACTGGTCAAGAAGCCAAATGGAACACATAGGTTGGCTCAGGATTTAAGAGCAATAAATAAAATAGTTAAAACATACATGCAGCTGTTGCAAACCTATATACCCTATTAACAATATTAAAAGAAAATCTAATTTGGTTCACAGTATTAGACTTAAGAGATGCCTTTTTTTCTGCCTTCCCTTAACACAGGAAAGTCAAAGGATATTTGCCTTCAAGTGGGAAAATCCCACCACAGGAAGTAAAACACAGCTCATTTGGACAGTGTTACCTTAAGGGTTCGAAAATATTCCCACAATTTTTGGGAATCAATTAGCTAAAGAATTGGAACAATGGCAGTCACCACCGGGAAAGGGTGTACTTTTATAATATGTGAATGATCTATTGATCGTTACTGAAAAACAAGAAGAATGTGTCCAATGGACAGTAAACCTCTTAAACTTTTTGGATTTAAATGGTTATCGAGTCTTTCAACAGAAAACTCAGCTGGTCCAGGAGAAAGTCATGTACCTGGGATATGAAGTATCAAGAGGACAATGATCTCTGGGGACAACGAGAAAGGAAGCCATTTGCCAGACACGGAAACCACAGATGGTGAGAAACCTTCAAGCCTTTCTAGGAATGACAGGTTGGTGTTGTTTATAGATATATCAGTATGGGCTAATTGCAAAGACTTTATATGACCTGATGAAAATAACTAAGGGCAACCTAGTCTGGACCCCCGAAGCAAGTGGAGCCTTCAAACAACTGAGAACTCATAAGGACTCCAGCATTGGGATTGCCTGATGTAACAAAGCCCTTTTGGTTGTTCTGGCATGAATGGCAAGGAATGGCTCTCGGGGTCCTGGCTCAGCAACTAGGACCATAAAAAGAGTAGTAGCCTACTTCTCCAAGCAATTGGACAAGGTAAGCAAAGGATGGCCCACCTGCCTAAGGGCAGTAGCAACAATGATCATAAATATAGAAGAAGCCAGGAAATTTACAATGGGACAGAAAATGACTGTGTTAGTATCCCACACAGCATCTACGGTACTGGAAGAGAAAGGAAATCATTGGCTGTCACCCTCCCAATTTCTGAAATATCGGGTAATCCTGGCTGAATCAGATGACATAACCATTCAGGTGACTAATGTTGTTAACCCAGCTTCATTCCTAGAAGGAAGAATCTCAGTTGCACCTGTCGTGCATGACTGCCTGGAAACCATTGAAGCAGTGCACTCCAGCTGCCTGGACCTTAAAGAAGAACCACCCCTGGATGCAGAAGACCAGTTTACCGATGGTAGCAGTTTCATAAGACAAGGTGTGAAGATGGTTGGGTATGCTGCAACCACCACTACTGAGGTAATCAAATCAAATCCTTTGCCTGCAGGAACCTCAGTCCAGAAAGCAGAACTGATGGCTCTCATTCGAGCTTTAGGATTGGCAGAAGGAAAACAAATTAACACCTGGACTGACTCCAAATATGCCTTTGGCATAGTTCACGCTCATGGAGCAATTTGGAAAGAAAGGGGACTTTTAACTCTTCAAGGAAAAGTTGTGAAATATGCTGAAGGAACTCTACAATTACTAGAAGCTGTACAACTCCCCAGGGTACGTCTCCAGGATGGTCTACTCTGGCCTCAAATCGGGAGGCCTGGAGACACACCATCTATAATGCAGCTGTCTCCTTTGAGAACGCACGCAGGATCACCCTCGAGAAGAAAAGGCAACACAGAAAGAACCGTGTCTTGCAGAATATACCATCTAAGGAGTCTTTCTGCTGTGCCTTTTGCAATTGGATATGTCTGTCACGTATTGGCCTCATAAGCCACCAGCGTGCCTGCAACAAATGTGGATAGAGCCTTCCCAAATCTTCGTTCGCGAAGCCTAGCCATGAAAATGAAATGAACAACTCCCCTCTCAGGTGGCAATTATGCACTGCCAAGGACACCTGAAAGGTAACACTGTCCTGGAAATAAGAAACAGAAAAGCTGATGCAGAAGCTGAATTAACTGGTGCAAGAAGTAAAGAACTACCAGTAGCAGTTTTAGTGCTAGAAGAACTAGACACATACAGTCCTCCAAGGAACGAGGGTACTGAATAATTGGCAAAATCCTGGTACCCCATATGATACAAGTGTTTTAATGGGAAAAATTGGAGAATGAACTCGAGTTGGATGTAAAGCGTATAAATCACCCTCACAGATTAGATGGTCACGCAAAATTGACATTACTGTACGGGACTCTGTGAAAGTATTTCTTACCTACCCGTATGACTATGGAAATGTAATTAGTGGACATGCATGTGATTCTGATCAGTGCTGGCACACCTTCATTCTAGATAAATCAGCTTCTGTGATGTATCAATGGACATTCAGGGAAGGAAATATAACCAGGAGATTTATAATTAATGCTTCATCAAGTATTCCAGCTACCAAATCGCCTACCACCCCATTGACTAAGACCACCACCAGTTCTACAACTCCTTCTTTAACCTGTGAGAGTGTCCACAATTTAACTTTTGCTGGACCTTACGTAATTAGACAATCAAATGAGCAGAAGCTGTTGTTAGATCCCACATATTCACTTCAAGTAAACATATCAAGCATACAAAAAGATTGTCAGCCCTATATTCAACAAAGTCTTAAAGGCTGGCATGCATGAATGATGGCCAGATCCCCTCGTACCAGAATCCAAAGAGATATAACCGGATTGTTTGGCACAGGATTCGGTGTACTAAACACCATAGATCAAGAAGTGTTAGTGAATAAACTAAGTGCTTCTGATCTGAGAAAGCTTAAAGTCCCTTTAAGGTCATCTTTGCTCACTTTGGCTCTTTGCTCACTTTGACAGAAACACAATCATTGGCAGTCAGATTGTTGACATTAGTAGCCAACCACACTATGGAAGATTTTACCAAGATTGTCGACTATGCTGACAGCATCAATAAAAGGTTTGCACTTGCGATCACTCACTATCAGTGCAGCCAAAGAAAAGACCATCTTTCCTATCTTGACATTAGGAGCCATACACCAAAACATAATTATCAGACCCATAGGTCCATGTTTTTTGCAAGTTACGATCACACCAAGAAAAAGTCAGTACTGAGGCATGTATTCCTAAAGGACAATTAGGATATATCTGTGAAAATACTGTAGTAGAAAATGAAGATTTATGCTTAGATACTGAAGATAGTGTGTGTACCTTTGAAATGCTTCCCCATATTCAAACCCAATCACAAGTCTATTACACAGGAAATGGATGCGCATGTGTTAGAATCTTTTGTGTTAATTTTACCATAGATATTCGTCATGAAGTAGTGAGTAGTACTAATTTTTTGTTTTACTGAAATAATAGGCTGTGATTTTAACTATACAGTTTCAATAACTACTGAGCAATTATTTGAAAACTATTATTTGTTGCATCACAATGTACATAAATTACAAATGGGGTAGACATAAGTCTTTCCAAAAGATGCGTGAACACTCGGATGTAGGAGGCATATCCAAGGCATGGGGGACGTGCCGGGGCAGAGAAGCCCAAAGGAGCATGCGTCTAAATGGATAACCCTATTGGTTAAGAAAGTCACATGATATCAGGGTATAAAGTGAAGCGCCGAATTTGAAATAAACCTCTTTGTTTCACCACCTCACGAGGAGTGTGTATTTTCCTTATTATATAAGGACACGTGCCCCTACATATGACGCACCCGAACTTGGGACTTTGAACCTATATTAGGTCAGTTTAGCATATTGTGAATCAGGCAAAAAACTCGGTAATTCCGGTATCATCTCAATTGTTTCCAGACGGGAATTTTCACCGAAAAAAACATTGACGTCAGTAAATCATTGTCTTAGTGGCACCTGAGAAACGGAAAGTTAAGATATTGAGCTCAAAAATATTAGGGAAAGTGCACAGGAAAAAAGAAGAAAGAAGAAAGAAGAAAAGAAAATGGAGAAATGGAACAGTGGGTAGCGAAGAGAGGAGCCGAGGACCACGCAGGCAGAAGCGGGCAATGAGACAGCGAAGCTGAGAACCTCCTCCTCTTTTCGCCGCCGGACTGGCACTAGGACCCCACACCGCCGATCCCGCCCACGCCAAGGAACAGCCATGCCCCGCGCTGAGGAACCGAGCCGCCCATGCCGCCGCCGCCAACTCCGAGCCGCCCGCAGCTGCCCATGCCAAGGAGCAGCCCTGCACCCCCCCGTCACGCCCAGAGCCGCCAGCTGCACTGAGGGACCCCCCGCCACCGCAACCAAGCCCTGGGGACCAGCGCCAGACCTTGCACACACACCGAGAGAAAAAAAAAACAACAGCAAGCAGCCGATTCAAAACTGAAAGTAAAAACAGGCAGACAAAAGGACTCCCAGCCATGTGCGCCAGCGGCTGCCCAGAGTTAAGGTAACATAAGACGCTTTGTTTCCATAGAGACCTCATGAAACATTGAAACATTAACTCTACACATTCTGAACCAAAACATGAACACAGGCAATTGCCAAGCTTGCAACATAGAATCAGTTCACTCCGTGATAAAGTCTGCCCTGCACAAGTCACTGGGAGGGAACAAGCCTGAAATGCGAGATCCCCGCCCATGGGATCAGCGCAAGGGGGCTCTGTTACAGTGATGAGGAAGGCAGCCCCGCCCCTCCACCGCCTCCACCACCCTCCCCACACCCCCCCACAGAGAGCCGAGATTACTGAAGCCACAGGGGGGGAGGAATGGGGGGATGGGGAGAAGGGACCAGGGATGGTTCCACCGGGAGGGAACGAAGAGGCAAATGGGGGGAGGTCAGTTAACATGTGGGAACAGTGTCTGGACAAGGCATTTCAAGTGGGAAGCTTGAATAATATTCAGGCATGCTCAATCGATACCAGCCAACATCAGGCCCCTCAGTTTCAGCCTCTGTCACATGAGGCTATGGAGAAATTGAGGCAGTCGATAAGAGGTACTGACATGTCCTTAACCAATACTTTCAAGTATTTGGAGACATTGAGTTCCATCTATTTTTTTACCCCACATGACTGGAAGAATCCAATGAAATTAGTTCTTAATAACATCCAATATACAGTCTGGTTAGCTGACTTTCAAAAGAATTGCTCTGAGTATGATAATAATCCACAAGCAGACATCACAGCACAGCAGTTAACCGGAGATGGAAATTATAGTTCAATAGATACACAATCTAAATACCATAGAGAGATATACGGTGTAATAGCCAAACAAGCCCTGAAAGCTATGAAAAACCTTCACACTACAGACCAAAATAGCAACCTGCCCTCCACAAAAGTGTTACAAAGTTACACTGAACCAAATTCAAGATGTTTAGATCGGCTGCAATCTGGTGACAGTAACCACTCTCAGAGAGATTGTCCTTGGAGACCCTTAGCAGCAACATCCCACAACTACCTAAGCAGCAGGGAGTGGGCTGAGTTATACCAAGGGTGCCGTAGGTAAGGCAAAGGCTATGCCATAAGCATGGCACTGCTTGCTGTTGTGCTACTCGCTATCCTCCTCTCTGCCACCCGCTTTCCTGAGCAAGAGAGGAAGCAGCTTGAGGCAAGCCACAATGTGCCAACAACCAACCCCAAAAATACCCCTGTATTCTGCACCCCCAAGAAAGGTGAGAAGTGGAAAACACTGCAAATGTTAAGAGCGGAAAACGCGGTCATAAAGCATACAGAAGCATTGCAGCTTGGACTGCCCTTACCTACAAGGCTTCCAGCAAATTGACCTCTAATGATAATTGATTTAAAGAACTATTTCTTTACCATCCTTCTGCACCCTGAGAATGTGCCAAGGTTTACCTTTTCCATTACGGCCTTGAACAATGCACAGCCCATGCACGACCACTGTTGGGCTGTCCTTCCTCGGAGGATGCAAAACAGCCCGACGACAAATCAGACAATTATCATACACCATCACATTAATAACCATGGTCACAAGAAATGAACTGCCATTTGTTATTACTGCTCTAACCAAAACTGTCCAAGATGCTGAATTGCAGGTTGTGTCAGAGAAAATCCAACCATCACAACCCCGGTCTTATCCTGGATGGGAAATCATGCAGCCAGAAACTTCTCCACAGCCACTGCAGCTCGAGGTAAAGCACACTTTAACTTTACATGAGTTGCAAAAACTCCTGGGAGCCATAAATTGGTTAAAATCTGTTTTAGGCATAACCCCATGTCGTGGTTTGGACCTTGTTTTCCCCCAGAGGCTAAGAGAAGTGGTAGACCCCAAGGGGTGGAAACCCTTGGAAGTTTTGAAGTTCTGCCCAATGGGCGCTCCTGCAGAAATGTAAACATATCACAACCAGACCGGAAGAGAAGAGTTGTAGTTTGGTTGTTGTGGAGGAGAGGTGGCCATGTTGTGAGCCACGTGGAAGGGGCTCTAAGCCCCTTGGGCCCTCTGGGCCCTCCCAGCCCCTGGCTGGGGGGCTGCAGGGACCTGGAACAGCATAAAGCTGGGCTAGGTGCCTGTAGTTATGCCGGGAGATGTTTTTTCTCCATGGGCACAGACAGCAGCCGACACTGGCCGGAGAAGGTGGCAGAGAGCCAGGCGATAAGACCTGAACTGGAGGAGCAGCAGAAGCAACATGCAGCACCACAGAAAGGACTCCTGGAAGGAGGGTCGGGAAAAGGAGAGCCAGCAGCTGAGAGCTACAGAGTTCTTGGGGGTAAGACTGTACCACAGATCCCCCAAAACTCCCTTGGAGACCCTCTTGGAGAAGAGGGACATGGACTCCTATTTAGGAGAAGAGTTTTAGACATGCAGCACCGGAGAGAGAGAGGAGCTGAGAAGCTCAGAGCGTCCCGGGTGCTGGACCGGGACGGTCAGATGGAATGCAGGGGGAGTTGACCTTGACTCCCCCCCTCGCACTGCTGCCACGGTGGCAGCCTGAGAGACAGGGCACAGAGGCCCTGCAAGCAAGGAGCTGAGTCTCCTGCAAGAGATACCAGACAGTCACGAAGACCCCCCTGTGTCTTCGTGATATGACGTGGTGATACGACTTTGTCTGGGGTTACGAAGCCCACGGAAGACCCCTCGGTTGAGGCGATGGGGCCGAGGGAGGTTGGATATCTCCCTCGTTGAGTGCTGGCAGAAAGCCAGCTATCAGCTGCTGCATGTGGAGAAGACAGACAGACTGCTGCCTCAGAAGATGCTGCTGCTCAAAGACTGGAAGGGATCTGTCCTTCTTTCCCTCCTGGACTTTTATTTGGAGGGGAGAGGAGACCTGATCCACTGTAAATACTATATGTCATGGTAGAGATAGTTATGATCGTGTGTATAATGTGATATGGTATTTATTTGTACAGTCATTGTAATATATTCCCCTTCCCCCACTTTGAGTCTGGTGTGTTTTGTCTGGAAAAACCCATCTCACATTAAGTTGAGATGTGGGAGGGGGGATGGAGCTAGGGGATTGGATTTTTGGGACTATCTCAAACCATGACACCCCAGAAGAGCTACACCCTCTATTTGTGCTGCTAAAGGGGGACTCCAGCCTAACGTCTAACAGGTCTCTGACAGCAGAGACAAAGCAGATGTTAGACATTTATGCCAAGGCAATAGAGAACAGGCAAGACAGGAAAAATCCTGGATTGCAAATCTGCATAGCCCTTGTTCCCAGCAGGTACCAACCATTTGCAGTTTTGTTTCAGTGGGATCAGACTGACAAAGACCCACTGCAAATTCTAAGTGGCTGTTTCTACCCCACATACCACCTAAAACTGTGTAGACTGCTAATGAGATGTTTGCAAAGCTTGTCATTAAAGGCAGAGGACGACTGCAGGAACTGGACGGAAGGGATCCTACCATCATCTACATGCCAGCTACGAAGGACAATTTGGATTGGATGCTGGCTGAAGACGCAGGATTCCAAGCTGCCTTGGCAAGCTTTGATAGTGATATTTCAATCCATCTCCCTAAACACAGACTGTGGGCAGAAATCGGTAATTTACCTTTAAAAGCCACTACCAGATGCAAAAATGAACCAGCAAAAGGCCTCAGGGCCTTCACAGATGCATCTGGAAAAAACATGAAAGACTGCAATGACTTGAGTAAATCCTGCCACAGAACAGTGGGAACGAGAAGTACAGACCATGAACCAAACTTCTGTACAGTTTCTGGAACTAGCTACCATTCATATTGCCTTGGGGAAATTTTCTGAACAACTTTTTAATGCTGTAACTAATTCCTGTTTTACTATAAGGTTAATCCCCCAATTTGAGAGTTAGTTTCTTCGAGATATTGTTAACCCTCACCTGTTGTTTGAAATGTGTTCTACTTGGTTTCTTGTGATTCATAGAAGGTTTGATTTCTATATAATACACACAAAATCACACGCTAACATGCCAGGGCCAATGACTGACAGAAACTGAGATACACATCCACAAAACATAACTGCCACAGCATCCACTGAACAAAACACCAAAAGTGTAAAACACACTGGTTTAGTTGCTTAGCAACCTTTGATACCCCAAAGCAGATTAACACTAATAATAAATCGGCTCCACTTCTGATCAAATAGGAAAGAAGTATTCCTTAAGACTTTTTTTTGTGTTTTGTAACTGTTGTTGCCAATATATATATATATATCTTTTAATAAAGGGTTGTTATTTCTTCTGGTTTTTTCCACACTTCCTCGATTAAAGTCCCTTAATTTTGTATTCACAATTGCTGAGAGAGAGGAGTTTGGTCTATTTCATAACTCATCCTCTTTAGCAAACATTCTAGTCTCTTCAGACTGAGACACACTGAAAAGAGCAAGTATGTGTCCTAGTTAGGACAGTTGAGACCAGTTCATCATGGTATGGGTGTAACCCAAAACTGTGTATTCTCTAGCCTTCCATGCCATTTCCCAGAAATTTTTAGCTGTAGAGACCTGCGAGAGAGGAAGATGTTCCTGTCCTCATACCCTTTTATGGAATTCCCCTCTCTGAGGGAAGGACTGAGCATCCTCATACCCTTTTATGGAATTCCCCGCTCTGAGGGAAGGACTGAGGATCCTCATACCCTTTTATGGAATTCCCCCCTCTGAGGGAAGGACTGAGCATTCCTGCCTGAACTGGAGAATATATAAACTTGGAGTTTTGGAACCTTTTTGCCACTCGTGGGATCCAGAGAAAGATTGCAGCTCACCGCTCTCAACCAGACTGAGACCACCACCCTCAACTGGACTGCAATCACCACTTTTGACCAGACTGCAACAGCACTCTCACAAACAGGTTTTCCCCTCACTTTTTCTTTTGGACTCAGGGGGCCCAAAGAACACCACTCTGTTCATGTCCCAAAGTGGTGGGTTACATATTTGGGTTTTGTGGGTTAAAACCAATTGTTTGTCTGTATAATTGTACTTATTGTATTATTTTATTAAATTGTTATTCTGACTTATAATCTCTCTTTTGAGTTGAGTTCATTTCCCCTGCTGGTTTACTTTTAAACCAGCACATTTTTGGTGCCCAACATGAGGCACAAGAGAGAAGTCAGAATCACAATTTCATTTTAAGCATTTGTCTGTTTGGATACAGAAACTCCCCCATCACCATGTTCTTTGATGCATTCACGTGGATGTTGCATCTGAGCCTGTTCATATTTCCACAGATGGGGTACTATATGCCTGTTTTGATGCTCTCTTTAAGACCAGGGAGAGGGATCCAAATTGCTTTATTAGTATACAATGTTTATGTCAACAGGTGATCACAAAGGTTTCTATGAGGTCTTGAAAACAGCATACGGGCCTACATACCAGGTACAAAGCCCTCTACTCAGCGCTGATGGTCAAACACTTCTGACAGATAAAACCTCCATTCTGAATCGATGGATTGAACACTTTCAGACTCTATTCAGTACCAACCGCGTAGTCCAAGACTCAGCAATTCAGTCCATCACACAACAACCAGTAAAGTATGAATTGGATACTGTTCCCACTTTAGGAGAAACCCTCAAGGCCATACAGCAGGTGAAAATCGGCAAGGCAGCTGGGATTGATGGAATTCCACCTGAAATCTGGAAACATGGAGGCCCTGCACTCCACACCAAATTTCATGAGTTCGTGGTGCGCTGTTGGGAACTCGACGAACTACCATCTGACCTTCGTGATGCAGTCATCATCACCTTGTATAAGAAGAAGGGAATTAAATCTGACTGCTCAAACTATCGTGGTATTACTCTGCTCTCCATTGCTGGCAAAATCCTGGCAAGAATACTCTTGAACAGACTAATACCCACTATAGCAGAAGGAATCCTTCCTGAGAGTCAGTGTGGTTTCAGAGCCAACAGGAGCACCACAGACATGGTATTTGTCCTCAGACAACTGCAAGAGAAGTGTAGGGAACAGAACAAAGGTCTCTATGTAACCTTTGTCGACCTCACCAAGGCTTTTGACACTGTGAGCAGAAAAGGTCTGTGGCAGATTTTGGAACGTTTAGGTTGTCCCCCCAAGTTCCTTAAAATGATCATCTCACTCTATGAGGATCAGCACGGCCAAGTCAGATATGGCAACACACTTTCTGAGCCCTTTTTAATTAAGAATGGTGTGAAACAAGGCTGCGTTCTCGCTCCCACCCTATTCACTGTCTTCTTTAGCATGATGCTCCAAAGGGCCACAGCAGACCTCGATGATCAGGATGGTATCTACATTCGATACCGTACTGATGGAAGTCTATTCAATCTAAGGCATCTGAAGGCCCACACCAAGACCTTAAATCATCTTGTCCGGGAGCTGCTTTATGCTGCTGACGCCGCCCTTGTTGCCCTGCAGCGTTTAACATCCTGCTTTGCTGATGCTGCTGAGCTCTTTGGTCTGGAAGTCAGCTTAAAAAAGACAGAGGTCCTCCATCAACCTGCACCTCAGGAAGTCCCCCATCATCCCCACATCACCATTGGCCAATCGGAGCTCAAATCAGTCCAACAGTTTAATTACCTCGATAGCCTCATCTCCTCAGATGGTAAGATCGACGGAGAAGAGATAGACAACAGATTAGCAAAGGCATACAATGCTTTTGGAAAACTCCACAAAAGAGTATGGCATAATAAACACTTGAAGAAAAGCACCAAGATCAGTGTTTACAAAGCCATAGTGTTGTCGACTCTCTTATATGGCTCCGAATCATGGGTCATCTACCGCCACCACCTGCGTCTCCTAGAACGCTTCCATCAACGCTGCCTCCGCACAATCCTAAACATCCACTGGTCAGACTATGTGACCAACACATCTGTTCTAGAACAAGCAGCTATCACAAGTATTGAGGCCATGTTGATGAGAACACAGCTACGATGGGCAGGGCATGTCTCAAGGATGAAGGACCACCGCCTCCCTAAGATCTTGCTTTACGGTGAACTTGCCACTGGCTGCCGCATGAGAGGAGCCCTGAAGAAAAGATACAAGGACTCCCTGAAACAACATCTCAACCTTGGCCATATTGATCACCATAACTGGTCTACTCTGGCCTCCAATCGGGAGGCCTGGAGACACACCATCTATAACGCAGCTGTCTCCTTTGAGAACACACGCAGGATCACCCTCGAGGAAAAAAGGCAACGCAGAAAGAACCGTGTATTGCAGAATACACCATCTAAGGAGTCTTTATGCTGTGCCTTTTGCAATCGGATATGTCTGTCACGTATTGGCCTCATAAGCCACCAGCGTGCCTGTAGCAAATGTGGATAGAGCCTTCCCAAATCTTTGTTCGTGAAGCCTAACCATGATGATGATGATGTTTATGTAATCATAACATCAGAAGTAATGAGTTTCATTGTGAATGTGTATTCAGTCTTGTTTACCTGTCCTGGTTTGGGTTGCTACCTCTGGGGCCTCATTAAAAATCGCACCCAGCCCTTTGGGGGAACAGGAGGGAATAGTTGTTTCCAGCCTCTCAACTCCTTCTTCCCCTTCAGACCTGCTACAACAGTTTTTGAAAATACTGAGTTCCCTTTTGATGTTAAGGACAGCATAATGTTATTGTTAGTGTTGCTTTGTCTGCTCTGTACTGTCTACACCATGTTTAGGGACAGAACAGGGCCTTCTAGGGAGACTGTTTGGACGCCTGCCCTGGGAGTGGATAATGCTGAGTAGCACGGGAAGTGGGAGGACATCGACCAGTATTTGGAGAAGTTTTCTCCTCCAATGATCTGGAAATTCACCGCTAAACAAATGCAGGATCCTGTTAGCATGATAAGACTGGTGAAGGAAAAATGCTCTGGCAGCTCCAGAGATGACCAGCTCACAGTAACCTACTGGGTCCTGTCCACTGCCTACCGGACACTACTTGACATGGTACAGCACTGTCAGGGGGTGGAGAGAAGGAACAAATCCACAGGCACCACGTCCACCCAAACCACAACTGAGTCAGAGGGAGAAAGAAATAAATCAACCAGCACCGTGTCCACACAAACCATCGAGGAGCCAGAAGAACAACCAAAACCAATAGCAGTCGCCCCTGTCCAGAAAAGGAAATCAAAGACTAAATCAGTTTGTATAGCAAATGATGACGAAGAGGCAGGACCTTCACATCCACCGGAGGAGACAGAACCAGAAATAATCACTCGGTCTCTATCCCTGGGTGAGCTATGTGAGCTCCAGAGAGAGTTCACGCGACAGGCGAATGAGTCCATTCTGACCTGGCTGCTCCGAATCTGGGATGCCACAGCTAACGATACAATTCTAGATGGGAGTGAAGCCAGACAGCTGGGATCCCTGTCTCGAGATGTAGTCAGTGATCAGGGGATTGGAAGGAGGCAGGAAACTCTCAGCCTCTGACGGCGACTGTTGTCCAGTGTGAGGGAGAGATACCTTTGTAAGGAGGACCTCCACGTACAGCAAGGACAGCGGAACACGATGGAACAAGGTATCCGGTGCTTAAGAGAATTAGCTGTACTGGAGATAATCTTTTCAGAGGATGAAAGATTCCCTAAAAGTCCAGATGATGTACAGCGCACCTCCCAGATGTGGTTAACGTTTGCACGACTCGGGTCAGAAATGTATTCCCGCTACTTAGCAACGCTGCAATGGAGGGAGGGAGAGGACAAGGTGGGTGCGTTGATTAGTAAACTCAGGATTTAGGAAGACACTGTCATCGCCCCATTACGAGCCCACGTCTCATCTGTGGTAACCAAACTGACTGAACATGTCTGAAGCCTGGAAGAGAAGATTGAAGAGGGACACCAGAAGCTAAGAGAGGAAATAAAGGAAGGGATCTTCCATATCTTGCCAGGACAAACAAGAGTCTCTGCTATTAGGAGCCAGCGTCCCCTAGCTAAGGAGAGAGGATACACTCCACATGGCAATCTATGGTTTTACCTCCATGAGCACGGAGAAGATATGAGGAAGTGGGATGGGAAGCCCACCTCTTCCTTAGCAGCCTGGGTATGTGAACTGAAAAGAGGAGCAAGAACCACAAGGAACTCTTCAAGGGTAAATGCTGCTCCAGTCTCTCGTGGGCAAGACTCCAGACGGTACAGGAATGATGATACATCTGATCCTCTTGAAGGGACCTCCAGGTCATACTCACAAGAAGAGCACAATGAGTACCATGACCAGGACTAGGGGTGCCCTGCCTCTAGCCAGGTAGAGGAGAGGGACAATCGGGTCTATTGGACAGTGTGGATTCGATGGCCTGGCACAACAGAGCCACAAAGATATAAGGCCTTAGTGGACACCAGCGCACAATGTACTTTAATGCCATCAAGATACGTAGGGGCAGAATCCATCTCTATCTCTGGAGTGACAGGGGGATCCCAACAGCTGACTGTACTGGAAGCTGAAGTGAGCCTGACTGGGAAGGAATGGCACAGACACCCCATCGTGACTGGCCCAGAGACCCCATGCATCCTTGGCATAGATTACCTGAGGAGTGGGTACTTCAAAGACCCAAAAGGACTTTGTTGGGTTTTTGGCATTACTACTGTGGAGACAGAGGAAATTAGACAGTTGAACACCTTGCCTGGTCTCTCAGAGGACCCCTCTGCTGTGGGACTGCTGAAGGTTGAAGAAAAATTGGTACCGATAGCCACAGCAACAGTGCACCGTCGGCAATACCGCACCTACCGAGACCCTGTGGCTCCTATACATAAGATGATCTGTGAACTGGAGACCCAGGGGGTGGTCAGCAAGTCTCGCTCACCCTTTAATAGCCCTATATGGCCAGTGCGTGAGTCCAGCAGAGAGTGGAGGCTGACAGTGGATTACCGTGGACTCAATGAAGTCACACCACCCCTGAGTGCTGCTGTGCTGGACATGTTGGAGCTCCAGTACGAGCTGGAGTACAAGGCAGTCAAGTGGTAAGCCACCATTGACATTGCCAATGCCTTTTTCTCCATTCCTTTGGCAGCGGAGTGCAGGCCACAATTTGCTTTCACTTGGAGAGGTGTGCAGTACACCTGGAATCGACTGCCTCAGGGGTGGAAACACAGTCCCAGCATTTGCCATGGACTGATCCAGACTGCACTGGAAAAGGGTGAGGTTCCAGAGCACCTACAGTACGTTGATGACATCATTGTATGGGGGAACACAGCGGGGGAAGTCTTCGAGAAAGGAGAGAAGGTAATCCGGATTCTCCTAAGAGCTGGTTTTGCCATTAAACGAAGTAAGGTCAAGGGACCTGCTCAGGAAATTCAGTTCCTAGGAGTGAAGTGGCAAGATGGACTCCGCCAAATTCCAACAGAGGTGATTAACAAAATAGCAGCCATGTCCCCACCAACCAGCAAGAAGGAAACACAGGCTTTCCTAGGCACTGTGGGCTTTTCGAGGATGCATATCCCTCAATACAGTCAGATTGTAAGCCCTCTCTACCTTGTGACACGGAAGAAAAATGATTTCCAGTGGGACCCTGAACAACAACAAGCCTTTGAACAAATTAAACAGGAAATTGCCCATGCGGTAGCCCTTGGGCCTGTAAGGACAGGACAGGATGTGAAGAACATGTTCTACCCTGCAGCTGGGAAGAATGGTCCTTCCTGGAGCCTCTGGCAGAAAGTGCCTGGGGAGACCCGAGGAGGACCGCTGGGATTCTGGAGTCGGGGAGACAAAGGATCTGAAGCCAGCTATACACCAACTGAGAAAGAGATCCTGGCTGCCTATGAAGGAGTTCGAGCTGCCTCAGAAGTGATCGGCACCGAAGCGCAGCTCCTCCTGGCACCCCGACTACCAGTGCTGGGTTGGATGTTCAAGGCAAGAGTTCCTTCTACACATCACGCCACCGATGCCACATGGAGTAAGTGGATCGCTCTGATCACGCAACGAACCCGAATAGGGAATCCTAATAGTCCTAGGATTCCGGAAAATATCACCGATTGGCCCGAAGGTGAGAGTTTCAGACTATCCTCTGAAGAAGAAGAGGAGCAGGTGACGCGGGCTGAGGAGGCCCCACCATATGACAAGCTACCAGAAGATGAAAGGCGATATGCGCTCTTCACGGATGGCTCCTGTCGCATGGTAGGGACAAACCAAAAATGGAAGGCAGCCGTGTGAAGTCCCATACGGCGAGTTGCAGAAGCGACCGAAGGACAAGGTGGGTCAAGTCAGTTTGCAGAGATCAAAGCCGTTCAGTTGGCTTTGGATATAGCTGAATGAGAGAAGTGGCCAAGACTCTATCTCTACACTGACTCATGGATGGTGGCCAATGCTCTGTGGGGATGGCTGGAGCGATGGAGAAAGGCCAACTGGCAGCGCCAAGGGAAACCCATCTGGACTGCAGAGATGTGGCAGGACATCGCTGACCGGGTAGAGAAGCTGAGTGTGAAGGTCGGTTACGTAGATGTTCATGTACGCAAGAAAAGCGCTAATGAGGAGCATCGTAAAAATGAGCAGGCAGACCGAGCTGCCAGGATTAAAGTCTCTCAGGTAGATCTGGATTGGCAGCACAATGGACCCATGATGCCTCCGGTCACCAGGGGAGAGATGCAACATAGAGATGGGCTCATGACCGAGGGGTGGACTTAATCAAGGACATTGTCTCACAGGTCATCCATGACTGTGAGACATGTGCTGCCATCAAGCAGGCCAAGCGGGTGAAGTCTCTATGGTATGGTGGACGATGGTCGAAATACAGGTATGGGGAAGCCTGACGAGTTGACTACATCACGCTCCCCAAAACCAGCCAAGGCAACTGCCACATACTGACCATGCTAGAAGGCAGTACTGGATGGCTGGAGACATACCCCGTGCCTCATACCACTGCCCGGAATACCATCCTGGGCCTTCAAAAACAAGTCCTGTGGCGACACGGCACCCCGGAGAGAATTGAGTCTGATAATGGGACCCATTTCAAGAATGGCCGCGTAGACACCTGGGCCAAAGAGCACGGCATTGAGTGGGTGTATCATATCCCCTACTGTCGTAGGTCAGAAATTTTGTGAACAGTTTCTGTTGCATTTCTGTGATTTCTCCCCTGGCATGGCTGGGTGCAGGTAGTAAAAAATGCTGCGCCACTAATATGGCTGCAGGCCTTGTGCCAAGATGCCTAGGAGGAGTTTTTGGGAGGTGAATAAAGTTTTCTCATCTCCTATGACCACCTGTTGTGGTCCAATTAGCAGGGAACAGCAGAGCATGTTTTCCTTATGTAACCAATGTTGTGTGAACAAGAAGCTGAGCGTCATGAGTACTATATAATCTGTCTTTCTCCTAATAAATCCGACATTTGCCTGATCATATTGATCCTGGAGCAATCTGTCCATACCCTTCCATCAACAATTGGCGCCCGAACAGGGACTCCAAGTTCGTCAGTTCTTCGGGACGTAAGGCGAGCAGGAAGAGCCGAAGGAAGCAGCTGTTACAGGCAACACTGCCCCGGTGCTGTGAAGAAGGCCGTGCACGGCAAAAATTCAAATCTCGCCCTGATCCGGTGAGTCAGCTGGTGGGAGCATGGGGGTCACACTTTCCAAAGATGAAGAAATAGTGAAAAGGTTCCTACAATATACAGTCTCTCTAAGAGAGCCAAATTATGATAAAAAGGCCCTTGAAGGGTTAATAGTTTGGGTGAGAGCTAAGAAGCTAATTCCGTCCACTCAAGCAGCCTTTGAGGTATCCATGTGGGATGCTATTAAGGAAGAGTTATGGGACGAGATTTCTAAGGGATTAAAGGACGCTAAAAAATACCCTCCGATTTGGCGTCTGATAGTTGAATCGCTGCAAGACTTAAGTACGGAACAGCAAAAACTTATAATTGCTCAGGGAACTTTATCGGGAGTTAGTGAGACTGCGGCGTGCCTCCGAGCCGATAGGTCTGTTAGCGGGGAGGTCCTAGTGCCTGCAGAGACTGTAAAAAATGCAGGAGCAGCAGAGAGCGACGCTGGCACTCTGCCAGCGCCACCGCCCTTCACTGCACCTGCTCTGCCAGCACTATCATCTTCTATTGAGCCTGCACAGCCAGCAGCCCCTCCTTCAGCTGCGCCTGCTGTGGGCAGTGAGTCATCAACTGCTTCTGAGCGTGCGCCGGCCGGAACAGAGCTGCTGGGAACCTCCGCGCCACTAGATGTCGCTGCACCGCTACCGCCTGGAAACACCATGTCTCCTGAATTTACATCATCAAGAGCTGACGCCTCTGAACCAGGAAGAGACCCTCAGAAACTTACTACTATAGCAACCAGATCTATTTTGAAAAAAGCTGCTGCTACCCCGACTGAAACTGCCGCGGGAGAACTTGCCAGCTTCATACCAACTCTGCAGCAGAGAAAGAAAGAAACACTCTATCAAGACAACGTGGAACAGCGATCTTCCCTGCTCCCGTCTGCCAACTCACCCTCTGAGAAGGAGAGCCCGGAAGACAAAAACGACAAGATTACTATGCTTGCAACAAAAGATCAAGTGAACAATTTGTTACGCTGTTTCGAAGAGCTTAAGTCTCATTTAACAGAGAGACAGTTCGTGTCGCAAAATCCAGGTTTTTCCCAGGTTGCAACTTTGCCTGCAGCACTGGCATTGCCTCCTCCAAACCCCTCTCCTGGGATGCCCGGGGTGGGAACTTCTGGTTTAGGGGTTCCAGCCTTGTCGGGTGGAGGGAGGAAAAAAGGGGGGGTAAGAGTTAATCCAGAACAGAATTGGAAAAACATTATACAGGCTGCTGCCTCTGAAGGAGATTTTAAGCTCTTGGAATCTAGTGCTTTTCCTGTATTTGTAGATAATGCAGGAAATAAGTCCTGGGAAGCTATAAATTGGAAGCTCATAAAAGAGGCAAAGGCAGCTATTTCACAATATGGTTTAAAAAGCAGTTATTCACAATCAATAATACAACATCTTTTTTCTGCGCATTTGTTGACACCATATGATACTCGTATGATTATAAACACGTTGCTTTCTCCATCTCAACAGCTACAATTTTTTAGCAAATGGAATGCCAGCTGTGCCACAGCTGCTGCACAACCCAGACAGCAAGGGCATCCTCTTTTCGGTGTTACCTCTGATGCACTCATGGGTCTTGGTCAGTATGAAAAAGCAGATGTACAAGCACAGTTTCCAGATGAGGTGTTACGAACTAGTCAGGATTTATCTTACAAGGCATTGCTAAGTGTAAGAGATGCAAAGTCAGGACCCCCATGTACTTCAATCAAGCAGGGACCCGCTGAACCATATGATCAATTTGTAGATCGTTTACATGAGTCAATAAATTCAGATCCAGACATAGATAATAACATGAAAGCAAAATTCTTAGATATGCTGGCCTATAATAATGCTAATGAAAATACAAAACGAGTTTTAAGTACACTACCTAAGGGTGCTGCTACAGCCCAGTTTTTAGAAGCTGCTGCAAAAATAGTCCATCAAGAGAAAGCAGTCTATTTAGTTGATGCTATAACTGCAGCAATAAAACCCCTTTTGTCTGTAGAGACTGACACTTCTTCAGATTCAGACATACGTTCTGATGATGATGAAGAAGAAAATAATACTGGAGTTTAGAACAAGTCAGCAACATTCCCAGAATTTTTTCAGAATTATTGAATAATAGAATTAGTATAGTGGAGTTTGTTGTAGAATACAGCTGTTATAAGTCTAGACTTATTAGCATAAGAGTATTTAGTAAAGACATTAGTGATTTAAGAATTTTTAACACACTTTTGCACAAAGAAAAGGGGGAAAAGAGAGATATCAGTTTTCCTCTATTGATTTGCAAAAGTGTTTCATATGTTTTAAGTATTTTGTGCACAGGTGTTCTTTGATTATCTGCACATAAATGAAACCCTGGAAAGAAGCTGGTTCTTCAAAACAGAGCTTCAAAACAACATCAGTGTTGTTGCTGTTGCAGGTGACAGTGAATTGCCAAAAGGACACAGTGTTTGGTCTTATTGAGAGCACAATTTTTGGGCACAGTTTTTTCAGTATTACAAATGCACAATTTTTAGGTATCATGAGCACAATTTTTTGAAGAAGTACATAATTATAGAGGTTTAGAATTTAAGAAAGTGTGTTGTGTGAACTTTAGATTATTCACTATATATTAGTAAAAGAAAGTTTATCTATTTGGTTGAGAAGCTTTAACATCATAAGGTACTAAAGAATTATAACTTTTTAGCTCATAAAACACACTGATATGGAATTCAAAACTATGATTGTGTGAGTGTTGACAGTGGCCACTGTGAGAGTTTGTATGTGTGTATGTGTGTGTGAATGCATGATGATTAATGTGTTTTGATCCAACAAATACACAAACATCTCTAAATAAACACAGAAGACACATAACAAAAATAAATAAAGTTCCATGTCCAGAAGTGTATTATACTGAATAAAGATTTTCAAGAATAAATCCTATATTTAGAAAAGCACTTTTAAGAATATTTAAGAGCACAAACCTTGAAGTTATTAAGTCGTTAAGTTTGTTAATGTACTATTATTGTTATATGTAATCATGTTTGTTGATATATGATTGGTACAATAAGGAGTATTACAGAAATGCAAATCAAACTGTTCAAAAACAAAAAAGGGGATTTGTCTAGCACAGAAATTGTGTGAACAGTTTCTGTTGCATTTCTGTGATTTCTCCCCTGGCATGGCTGGGTGCAGGTAGTAAAAAATGCTGCGCCACTAATATGGCTGCAGGCCTTGTACCAAGATGCCTAGGAGGAGTTTTTGGGAGGTGAATAAAGTTTTCTCATCTCCTATGACCACCTGTTGTGGTCCAATTAGCAGGGAACAGCAGAGCATGTTTTCCTTATGTAACCAATGTTGTGTGAACAAGAAGCTGAGCGTCATGAGCACTATATAATCTGTCTTTCTCCTAATAAATCCGACATTTGCCTGATCATATTGATCCTGGAGCAATCTGCCCATACCCTACCATGCACCAGCTGCTGGAAAAGTTGAGCGGTGCAATGGACTGCTGAAAACCACCCTGAAGGCACTGGGTGGGGAGACTCTCAAACACTGGGAGCTGCATTTAGCAAAGGCCACCTGGTTGGTCAACACTCGAGGTTCCATCAATCGAGCTGGCCCTGCCCAATCAGAACCCTTGCATACTGTAGATGGAGAAAAAGTCCCCATGGTGCATATGAGAGGTATGTTAGGAAAGACTGTTTGGATTAGTCCCACCTCAAGCAAAGGTAAACCCATCCGAGGGGTTGTTTTTGCCCAAGGGCCCGGTTTCACCTGGTGGGTAATGCAAAAAGATGGGGAGACACGTTGTATACCACAAGGGGACCTAATTTTGAGTGAGAATGGTCTTTAAAGTTTCATTGTATATATATAGATCTATATAGTTTTAAAGGGATATAGTTGTTAAAGGGGGTTAATGGATGACATAGAAAAAGGGGTGGATAATGTCCTAGTTAGGACAGTTGGGATCAGTTCATCACTGGATGGGTGTAACCCAAAACTGTGTATTTTATCGCCTTCCATGCCATTTCCCAGAAATTGTTAGCAGTAGAGGCCTGCGAGAGTGGAAGATGTTCCTGTCCTCATACCCTTTTATGGAATTCCCTGCTCTGAGGGAAGGACTGAGCATTCCTGCCTGAACTGGAGAATATATAAACTTGGAGTTTTGGAACCTTTTTGCCACTCGTGGGATCCAGAGGAAGACTGCAGCTCACTGCTCTCAACCAGACTGCAGCTCACCGCTCTCAACCAGACTGAGGTCACCACCCTCAACTGGACTGCAATCACCACTTTTGACCAGACTGCAATCACCACTCTTGACCAGACTGCAACAGCACTCTCACCAACAGGTTTTCCCCTCACGTTTTCCTTTGGACTCAGGGGGGCCAAAGAACACCACTCTGTTCATGCCCCAAGGTGCTGGGTTATATATTTGGGTTTTGTGGGTTAAAACCAATTGTTTGTCTGTATAATTGTACTTATTGTATTATTTTATTAAATTGTTATTCTGACTTATAATCTCTCTTTTGAGTTGAGTTCATTTCCCCTGCTGGTTAACTTTTAAACCAGCACAGTATGAAAGGCAACATAGACTTGAGGCGTCCGCCTCTCCCAAACCACCAGTCATGGTAAAAGATTTGATTTCGGGACAGTGGAAGAGATCCCTAGATTTTGTGACTTGGGGGGGAGGCTATGCCTATGCGGCTACAGGAAAAGAACTTAACTGGATTCCTTCCAGGTGTGTAAAACCCTATTTAGGTACACAACCACAACAGCAAGAACCAGAGTAACGCAAAAGTTATAAAGGAGTTATATTTATGTTTCAGGTTTACATTAAGGGATGACCAGTGTGGCAAAAAGCAGTCAGTAAAAATCTGTGAATGTGTGTGTCAGATGAATGAATGGCGGCTGCCGATGAATGAGAATAGTGAATGAATAAAGTGAGTTGTTTGACTGGACAAATATTAAAACACAAAACACCTCACAAAATGACATTACCCCCGCCACAAATTCACTTTAAGAAAATTTAGTTTTACTAAGCTTATCCTGTTTCTTAAATAAAGCTGAACTCCCCAGTTATTTAAAAACCCTCAGATTAATAAAGGTTATAAGTTTATACATGGTTGGGCTACGGTCTTTAGGTTAATAAAGTTATTTCTCCAAGTTGCACTACCCTTTAGGAATATAAGAAGGTTTTATAAAGTTTACCATAGAGGTATAAGAGGCCAAGCAAGCGATGTGTTGGGTCATTGCAAGCTTTGGTGGTTTACAATGTACTGTTCTGATTGTTTGCGTTGTTGTTATTACACTGTTTTCGTAACCTTCTTAAATAATTGAGAGGGAGGTGATGTAGGAGGCGTGTCCAAGGCACGGGGGAAGTGCTGGGGCAGAGAAGCCCAAAGGAGCATGCGTCTAAATGGATAACCCTATTGGTTAAGAAAGTCACATGATATCAGGGTATAAAGTGAAGCGCCGAATTTGAAATAAACCTCTTTGTTTCACCACCTCACGAGGAGTGTGTATTTTCCTTATTATATAAGGACACGTGCCCCTACACTCGGATATAGAAAAGATGGTGCAAGAGGTAAATAAAACACAAAAGTAGAGCAAGTAGGGGAACATCATTGATAGGACATCTTTACAGGGTACTCCCCTCCAGCATCACAAGTGTTTCACTATTTGATACATCCAATATTGGTTTTAGTAGCCGCCATGATTCTGCTATCCCTCTTAAATGCCTGGCTATGGTGCAAATTGAGTACTGTGGTCAAAAGGATGCAGATAATGTAGGCAGTGATGCATACCTATCAAAACCCATTAGAACTTGATGAAAGAATTCGTAAGTTATAAGTAAAAGGGGGGACTGAAACAGGAGCCAGGCCTAAAAGAGTTAACTGAGATATCTTGGCCTGCTAAGAAACCTCAATACCTGTTTTGCTAGAAGAACATTTTAGGAGCACTGGTTAATACCATATTCTGTTCTGCTCACTGGACCAAAGGCCTATTATAGAAAGAAGTAGTACACGCACAGTAATAAATTAGGTAAAGTAGACGTTTGAATAAGATCTAGAAGGTCCAGAACCAGGATTTTGCAAGCTTGAAGAATTCAGGTCACCTAATTGAAGAGGTCAAATTGAGGAAGATGTCCATGGCGACCACCAGAGGGATGAAGGCTTGAGCAGAAGACCCCCAAAGTAGAAGACTGCGCGTGCCTGGAAAGACTCTGCCCAGAGACTCGCCTACTTATTAATATGCATAATAAATGATGTAACCATGTGTCTAAAGTGTATAAAATGGCTTAGTTTTGCACTTTCAAGTCGAGCAAGTTTGTCCAGCGAGAGCTGGCTTGCTCCCAACGTTGAATAAACAAATACCTTGCTGCTTAAAGATAAAAAAGTCTCTGAGCAGTTTCTCAGACCAATTTTTCGGATTCAGTGGTCTGGAATATCCCCTTGGTCAGTTGGAGTCAGCTGTCCCAGCCGTGTCCCCTCCCAGGTTCTTGTGCCCTGCCAGTCTTCTCGCTGGTGAGGCGGTACGAAAAGCAAAAAAGGCCTTGATGCTGTGCAAGCACTACTCAGCAATAACAAAAACATGAGGGGGAGTGGAGTCTTTTCAAAGTAGACATTGCTCAGGGACTGGCTGGGCATTGGTCTGCTGGTGAAAGGTGATGACTGCCTGCCTTTGCATCACTTCTTTGGGTTTGATGTTTTTCTTTCCTTTCACTTTTTAAACTGGTTTTATCTTGACTATGCTGTTGCTGGTCATGATGTTGACTTGTTTGCTCTCAGTGCTGGTTTATTTGGCCCCTCACCTGCTCCTTGGAGTGCTCCCTCTGCTGCTGTACATCAAATTCCAGGGCTTGTTAATGGCTGCTTTTGGCTTTTGCCATTTGCTGTGCTGTTTATCACTTGGTTGTGTTTTGCCTGGGATGTGCCTTGTATCATCACGTCCTTTCTGAGACTCCCTTTCCAGGTCTCACTTTCTTGCTCACTCCCCACCCCTGCCCCATGCATGGTCTCTCACCCTTGCTTTCTCACTAGTACACCAGAATTCACCTTTCCTTTCCACATTCACTTTCTTGTGCCTTGCATCATCATGTCCTTGAAGTCTCACTCATGCTCTCACTCACCCTCACCCTGTTTTCCACACTTACTTTCTCTCGTTTTTTCCTCCCTCACTTCCTCACATTTGCTTTTGTGGTCTCTCTTTTGTTTTTCCTCTTCTCTTTTCAAAATCACTTCTGCTCCCTTTCTCACTCTTGCTGTCACTTCCTTGCTTGTGCTTGTGCTCCCTCTTGCTCTCTTTCCCTGCACCCAGTTGCTCTTTTCTCCCCACCCCACCCTGCCCCACCCTGCTCTTCTGCTTATTTTCTCTCCTTTGCTCTTATATTCTTGCTCTTGATCTCTTCCTTCCTGGCATTCTCGCTTTCTAGATCTCGCTTTCTTTCTCTATTTTGCTTTCTCACTTTCTGTATTGGGTTTGCGTGGCAAGGTTTTGGTAGTGGAGGTGCTACAGGGGTGGCTTCTGTGAGAAGATGCCAAAAGTTTCCGCCATGTCTGATAGAGTCAGTGCCTGCTGGCTCAAGACAGAGCTGCCACTGGCCAAGGTTGAGCTGATCAGCAGTGGTCATAACACCTCTGTGATAACATATTTAAGAAGGGGAAAAAACTGCTGTGCAACATCAGCCAGAAGAGAGGAGTTAGAATATGTGAGAGAAACAGCCCTACAGGCACCAAGGTCAGTGAAAAAAGAGGGGAGGAGGTGCTCCAGGTGCCAGAGCAGAGATTCCCCTGCAGCCTTTGGAGATGACCATGGTAATGCAGGTTGTCCCCCTGCAGCCCATGGAGGTCCACAGTGAAGCAGATATCCCCTGCAGCCTGTGGAGGACCCCACGTCAGAGCAGGGGAATGTGCTCAAAGGAGGCTGTGTCCCTGTGGGAAGCCCATGCTGGAGCAGGTTTTCTGGCAGGACCTGTGACTCCTATGGGGGACCCACGCTGGAGCAGTTCGTGAAGAACTGCAGCCTGTGGGAGGACCCGTGTTGGAGAAGTTCGTAGAGGACTGTCTCCCAGGCGTGGGACCCCATGCTGGAGCAGGGGAGGAGAAAAAGGAGGAAGGAGTGGCAGAGACAACGTGTGTTGAACTGACCTCAACCTCCATTCCTCATCCCCCTGTGATGCTTGGGGGTAGGAGGTGGAGAATTTGGGAGTGAAGTTTAGTCTGGGAAGAAGGGGGGAAGGTGTTTTATTTTTGTCTTTATCCTACTCTGGTTTGATTGGTAATGAATTAAATTAATTTCCTTGAGTTGAGTGTTTTGCCTCTGACAGTAATTGGTGAGTGATCTCTCCCTGTCCTTATCTTGACCCACGAACCTTTTGTCGTATTTTTCTCTCCCCTGTCTGGTTCAGGAGGGGGCATGATAGAGCAGCTTGGTGGGCACCTGGTGTCCAACCAAGGTCAACCCACCACACTTTCCCTTGTGCTCTCTCACTGTCTCACAGTCCCAGTCTCTTGTGCATGATATTTCACTCTTGCACTACCACGCTGGCATTCACTTTCCCACTCTCACTTTCTTGTGCTTGCTTTCACTGCTGTGTGAGGTACCCCAGATACCAGGCTACAGCTAAGGATTCAGGAAAATTTATTTCCAAAAGTTGAAAACACTAACAATACTAGTTGCACTGGGCAGGGAAAGAAATGCACACACTTGTTTTCTTGGTGCCTTTTAAGGCCCGCCTGCCCCCCCCCCCCACCGTGGGGCCTCCAACAATGTCTGTGAGAACTTTATCTTTTCTTGTAACAGGGAGTCAACCTCCCTGGTAGGCAGGAAGAGAAACACACATCCACTTTCTCTCCCTCGCACATTGCTGGCTCATGTTCAATTCAGTGTCCACCAGGACAAGGCAGGACCCAGTACTGACCCGTGGGGTACACTGATGTCATAGGTTTGAAAAGAGATGTTGAAATTTTCTCTTCTCCCCCCCCCCCCGTGTCTTCTGGGATGGGGGGAGTCGGGGAGGGGATGGGGGCAGAGTGGAGCCACACGTGCGGGACAGCGCAGGAGCGGGGAGAGGGGGAGGTCTCGCAGGAAAGCACAGTGGCCGCAGGGACAGCTGGGGAGTCCTTTGTTCAGGGGCTTTTGGGGTTTGGTCCGGGACCGGACAGAGTAGGAGCCTGGTTTTTGGCTGCCTCCTTCTCTTTTCCTGAGAGGAAGTTTTATCCCCACGGGACACCTCACGGAGAACGGCAGAGAGAGACCGACCCATCTCAGAGCGAGGTATTCTGCTTTCAAGACTGCCTGTGGGAAAAAGGACTCCTCCATTTCTGACTGCCAGCCCACGTGGCTGCGAGTAGCTACAGTCCTGCATTTCCCCCACTCCTCCGGGTTGCCACGGGTTTCTCCACCCCACCTGGGGAATTGGGACTTTGTTTTGTTTCCTCTGAAGGTTTTTGATTGCACCATTTGTTGTTTATTCAGATTTTGTTAATAAAAAGCTGTTTCTTTTCCTTTTCCACACTTCCATCTGAAGTCTCTTAATTTTTAAGTTGTAATCTTGTTAAACTAAGACAGCTGCTAGTTACTGGCCTCACACTAGACTTCGTGCCACTGGTCACCATGCTCTGGGTGCTCTTGCTCCTGCCTGCTCTTGCTCTCTTTTGTGCGCTTTCTTGCCCACACTCTCTTGCTTTACCACGCTCACTCACTTTCTTTCTCGCTTGGCTGGCTGCCAGGTGCCCACCAAACCACTCACTCATTCCCCCTCATCAACAAGACCAGAGGAAAAAATATGACAAACAGCTCGTGGGTCGAGATAAGGACAGGGAGATTACTTATGAGTTATCATCATGGGCAAAGCAGACTCGACTTGGGGAAGATTCCTCCTCACGCTCTTCCCCTGCTCCAGGGTGGGGTCCCCGTCCATGGGAAACAGTCCTTCAGGAAAACATTGCTCCAGCACCAGTCCCCCACGAGGCCACAGGTCCTGCCAGAAAACCTGCTCCAGCATGGGCTCCTTTCCACAGGGTCACAGGTCCTGCCAGGAGCCTGTTCCAGCATAGGCTCTCCATGAGGTAACAGCTTCCTTTAGGGCACATCCACCTGCTCTGGTGTGGTGTCCTCCATGGGCTGCAGGGTGGATCTCTGCTCCCCCGTGGACCTCCATGGACTGCAGGGGGACAACCTGCATCACCATGGTCATTTCCACAGGATGCAGAGGAATCTCTGCTCTGGCACCTGGAGCACCTCCTCCCCTCTTTCTTCACCGACCTTGGTGCCTGCAGGGTTGCTTCTCTGACATTTTTTTCTCACTCCTCTCTCCCAGCTGCTGTTGTACAGGGTTGTTTTACCCTTTCTTAAATATGAGGAGCTACCTATGTCACTGATTGACCAGTGGTGGCTCTGTCTTGGAGCTGGCTGTTTGACACAGGGCATCTTCTGGCATCTTCTCACAGAAGTCATCCCTGCAGCTCCCCACCCCCGCTACTAAAGCCTTGCCACATAAACCCAGTACAGTGCTCTATACCACTCTGATCTGGAAAACTCAGACTCTAGTGCTTGTTTTCAGTTGTTTGAGCAAAAGCATCAATAGGCACCAAAACTAACATTAAGGACTGGGGCAATCTTAATTCCTCCTCTTTGGGCACATGTATTATGATGCACTAACTCCATGATCATATGCTACTTTTTACCCTTCCAAAAACCACACTATTCAATTTTTCAGTGCAAAGTACAGCTCTGCACCAGGGATGGACAACAGTAAAACATAGTTTCTTGCCTCATTTTTTGGAAATGAAAAATCAGATGTTAATTTTTCATAGTGCTCTGACAGCCTTGCTGCATGAAGTTAACTGTAGGAGGCGTGTCTGAGGGGCACAGAGGATGTGCCCAGGTAGAGAGCCCAAGGAGCATGCCCCAGAGTTAGTAAACTGGTTGGTTAAGAAAGTCACATGATACGTAATGATAAAAGAGCGCGCGAGTTTGAATAAATTCTCTTTGTCCACACCATCGCACGAGGAGTATCAATCATTCCTTGTTATACAAGGGTCTCATGCTACAGTTAACCACATGTATTACACATGTATTAAGCTCTTGCTTTCTGTCCTTCACATTATAATGTTTCAGAACCATACTTTGGATTTTGATTTGCCAAAGGCCTGGATCCTCAAAGCTGCAACTAAAAACCAGTTAAAGCTCTCTGTAATGACAAGTGTGGGGAGGAAGGGTTGATCAACGGAAGATTTTGGGCGAGGAGGAAGGATGAGCTGCTTAAGGATTTTCTTTGCTCAAGAGACCTTCTGCACCTAGAAGGTTAAATCTAGGAGAGGTATAGTGTGGGAACTGTAACATTCTGTCTTTCCCTCCAGCGGTTTTTGCCAAAACAGAGGAAGTTTCTATCAGGGAAGATAATTGCGGGTTGTTTAAAACTTCAAAGCATTCTTTCCCACAGGCTTGGGGGGAAGGGAGATAAGAAGAGAAAGTTAGAACTGTAAAAGAACAGCTTAGTGGGCATCTGCACGTGCATCGGGCCTTTGATATGTAAGACAGCAGACTGGTTCTGTGTGTGTTTTTTCCACCGGGCTGTTGTCATGATTTGAGAGCTTCAAAAATCTAATTCTCTAGTCAAAGCCCCTTCCCATATCTCAACCTAGTATAAGATGTGTTTTTTCCAGACAACCACATGAGACTTAAAATGGGGAAAGGGAATATATTACAATGACTGTACAAATAAATATTATAATACATCATATACCTAATCTTATCTATCTCTACCATGACATAAGTATTTACAATGGATCAAATCTCTTCTCCCCTCCAAATAAAAGTCCAGGAGGGAAGAAGGAAAGATCCCTTCCACTTTCAGAGCAGTAGTTTCTCTAGGGCAGCCCTCGTCTGTCCTCTTTCTCATGCAGCAGCTGATAGCTGGATCTCTGCCAGCACACACAAGGAGGGTATCCAAGCCCCCTCGGCCCCGTCGTCTCCAAGCGAGGGGTCTTCTGTGGGCTGCGTTTCCCAGGACAAGGGCACTATCACCACGTCATATCACGAAGCTCAGGGGTCTTTGCAACGGTCCTTATCTTCAGGGGATTCAAATTCCCCTTTGCAGAGCTCCTGTGCTCTGCCTCAGGCTGCCACCTTGGCAGCAATGGCAAGGGGGGGAGCCAAGGTCACCCCCTCTGCATTCTTCTCGGAGCTCTCTAGCTCCTTTCTGCAAGTGCTGTAGCACTCCAAGGCTCTTTCAAGTAAGAGTCCATCATCTTCCTCCTTTCCAGGAGGGGTCTCAAAGGAGTCTGGGGTCTTCTAGTTCAGTTCTTACCCCAAACTCTGTCTCTCTGCTGCTGACTCTCTTTTCTCGGCTTTCCTTCCAGGAGTCCTCTCTCTTGCTGCATACCGTTTGCTGCTTGGTTCAGTTCTTATCTGTTGGCTTTTAGCCATAGCCTCTGGACGCTGCGTCTGTCGCTGCTCTGTCTCTGCTCACTCACGGTGGAGAAAACTTTTTTAGCTTTGAGCTGCAGGCACTTAGTCCAGCATTCCGCTGTTCCAAGTCCCCTCAGCCCCCCGTTGGGGGCTGGGGGGGCCCAGCCCCAAGTGGGGCTGCTGCTGTTTCTCCTCGTGGTGTCAGAACATGGCTACCACTTCTGTCACACCAAACTACAACTAAGCTTCTCTTCCGTTTGCTTGTGGTATGTTTACATTTCGCAGAAGCGCCCATTGGACAAAACTTCAGAACTTCCAGGGTCACCACCCCCTGGGGTTTTACCATTTTACAACCGCAGGGGGAAAAACTGTTTTCCCCCCACCACAGCTGTGAATCCTTGCAGCTCATCTTAGTGTTTCTGATTTAGAATTAAACTTTCCTTAATGTTTTAGCCATGACTTAGTTCTCCAGTTACCTGCGTACATATCAACTCTTGCAACAAGTATTTTTAAAAAATAAGAAGCTATGTTTCTTAAATTAGACATCCAAATGTTGCATGACAAAAAAAGTCTTTACTTGGTCAAAAATACTGGCATTGCCCAAAGCACCTAAATAGCCTTTCAAATGCTTCAGTATCCATAAACTAATCAACATGGATGGAAAAATTCATAGAGAACAACTAACTGATCAGGATTCCCACAACACAAAGGAAAATGAGCTGTTGATACCTTTTTTTCTTCTAGCAGCTCAACAGTCACGTCATTCACCATGGATGGCTAACTGTAGCATTGGGAGTATGAGATTATATGGTGTCCGACTCTTCTACTTTCTTTCCCTTACACTCTCATTCAGAATGAAGAAAAAAAAAGGAAGAGGATAAAATGGAGATTTTTGGTTTTGCAGTTTCAAGTTTATTTGCTGTTTGCTTTTGGGACAGCATAACTCTTAAGGATCAATCAACCTTATAGGGATCTTAGGGGCCTATTAATTCTCCTCTTTTCAATTGCTTGACAGAACTGGCTTTCTGCAAGACTTAACATATACTGAATCCAAAGACACACGTAAAGCTCCGCATACAAATGTGATCGCAGAGCTACAGCTTCTTCAGGTATCTTGACTGTTTCATCTGTCCGGTTTCATAAAAGTCCCCGAGATTATAATTTGAAAGCATCACAAAGGATAGTAAAAAGAGTCAATTTTTCATCCTTTGTCTCTCATTTTAAATGAATAATTGTGGCAGGACAACCCCACCCTGATAAGATCTAAACTCCAATCAGAGAATGCAAGCTATCAACTGCTGGCAGCCAGGGTGTTGTCTTGGTGTTAAATTATGCTAAAACCATCCTGGTTCACCAAACTTTGAATACACACCCTGCTTTTGAAGCAGGATTTGACAGATAAGCTAGCCTGCGGGCTTGTAAATCTGTGACTACCAGTCCATCACTTCATAACTATAAAAGCCCAGTCCAACTTCCATATGGCAGACTCTTCCACATACTTCCTTGAAGTGTGGAGCTTCTCCCGTGAAGCAGAGGAGCCTCTTCATGGTTACTCACCGGGGGTTAAGAGAAAGAGAGAGATCTGCCCGCTATCTTGTATGGTGAGTTATATCAATCTCTACTTAATAATTGTTTCTTTTTGCTAGCTTCAGTACAATTGCTTTAATATATTTGCTTTGTTACAGTGCACTATATGACTTTGTTATATAATACCCTACTAGTAGATTTTTAGCTTTTACACTGTGTAGTTAATAATTCTGATTAGGACCTTTCGTCTGTTCACCTGTTTGTTAATTTGTCATAATAAATAATTCATTTTATATAAATATATCAGTTTTGCCATCATTAAAACCTGCCGGACAAAGTGGTTTAATCACACCTCTATAATTCCTTTAAATTTAAACCCTTTTCTGAGAAGGAGTAAGAAAGCAAGAGAGTCTTTTCTGCACCTTGTGACTCACCAGCAAGGCTTTTTTAATAACTTTGTCTAAGCCTTCCGCTCTCCCGTGAAAGTAATGACCACCAGCCTATAGGTCAAAGACACCTTATTCCATTAGCAAAAATCCATAACATTAAAGAAAAAACAAGTCATAGATACACCACAGAATAAGTTTTGTTTGGGAGAGGAAGAAGAGGATTAGACACAAAACTGAAGATGTTTGTCCCTCTAGTAGAGTTGGGACCACTTTATACATACGTGGTATTTCTGGAGCTACAAAACATCCATTACAATAATGGATAGACGAGACAAATTTAAGACAGAAGAAAAGCTTTCCTCTGATAGTAGAACTACATTTGAATGTTACCTTTTATAGAACTCAAGAAAAGATGCGAATAAGGGTCAAGTGATTGGGAAAATAGTTTTAGGCTTCTCTAGATTGTAATTTTGAGTTCAAGAAACTGAGTCATGATTCCTTCAAGGGAGAAGAGCACAAAGAATTCCAACTACATTAATCAGAAATCCCTTAAAAATGTATTAGGATCCAAAGTCTTACTTTTCTACTCCACCCAGCTCCAATTGATTTCTTCTATAGGTTTAGAAGATGTGATCAAACAGAACTAGGAACACAACTGTAGTACAGTCAGAAAGCCCTCTGCAATGGATGGCCCACAGTTCCTGAATATTTTCCCCAAAGAGTAAGAAAGCATAATGTAAGTGTACAGAATAACCACATTTCCTGCACTTTCAAGCCTCCTCTGGACCCCCTCTGTTGGTGTGACCAGTACCCCCTGATCCCAACCCCTGGTAATATGATTAGCATGCAACTAACACCATTTATAAGGCAGCCATCCTCTGTGATGCATTAATCCCTTTTCCCCTCATTATCAGGTCCTGTGAACCAAGTAGACAAACCAGATTTCTTCTTCCCCTCCCTGTCGGCCTCAAGATTCCTGGGTGCCAAACTGACTACTCCCCTCCTTACTGGTCTTGAAGGTCCCGAGCACACAGCCAACCGGGTGGTGGTGATGACCCCATCACAGAATACAGAAGCGTAACAGCACACACAGCACTTGTCTATAAAATCAAGCAGTTACAGGTCCTAAGTGGGACTTGGACAGGAACTGCTGCTGGACAGTTGTGACAGACCAAAATGCAACCAAGTAAAAAAATTGCCAGACAGCGGTTAGAATAAACAGAGAGGATGCGACAGATCAAACTTTGTTCAGACAGATTGACTTATTGTGTCCCTCATGGCCCTGGACTGAGGTCTTAAACAGTGTTTTTGCACCAGACATGGGAAAAGGCTGATAAGAAGCAGATCCTGAGGGAGGTGGGGTGATGGCTTTTATCATGTTAATTCTCCCTGATAAGGCACAGCTGGCTCAACTACAGAGGTCATGTCTTAGAAGGGGTCATAAACCATCAAAGACCCCCAAAGACTCATTTCTGGGGCCTTCCACCAGAGGACTGCACGTGATCCACAGTGTTGCATCAGACAGTGTAAAGCTCCCCTCCCAGGGGAACTACCTGGGTGTTCCTACCTGAACCTGTTGAACTCTTTGTTTTGTGAGCCCCCACCCCGGATGGATCAAGACTGCGACCATCACTTTGACTAACAGACATCAAAATGGCAACAATCAAGACTCGTCCCTGGATCCACAGGTGGTGATATCTTTCCTCTATCTACTCTTGTTCTTTCTTTCTCTTTCTTTATTTTCCTTATATATTTTCTTATGTGATATCTTTATACTTTTATATTTTTATATTTCTATAGATAATAACCCAAATGGCTACATCCCTCCTTTCCACTGCAACCAAATTGTTCTAAAATAAACCTGCCATACATATATACACCAGTCATTCGGTGTCGTTTCACTCTAATCCACCCCAAGGGATCTATTAACAAGAACCTCAGTTACCCCGCCTCAGGGGCGGGTCGTAACAACAGTGAGACCAGCGGCCTTCTGGTGGCCAGGGATGCCTCCACCATTGTCTGCTTCCTCCAAGGATTGAGGGAGTGACTTATATTCTTTTATGTCTTTTTGAGTCTAGATTATGATTGTGATATTGATACAGCAAGCCAAGTATTAAGATTTGACCCAATCTGCAGAGGGTCCAGATGATTAGAAACCATAAGCTAGGTGGTGCTATAAAATTCTGTGCTACGCTACTTATAAAACTGTGCTGCACTGATTCTGCTCCTAGAAATGCTGTGCTATTCTTAATATAAAATCTATGCTATGCTAATCATAACATCCTGTTATAAAAAAATAAAGCTTTCATTATAACTACAACTTAGTGCCATTATCATTCTGCCAAGGATGCCTAAAAGAATCTGTCTGTCCCCTTAGTGTTGGATGATAGTTGGTTAAGTTCAAACCATTTTATTATTCAGTATAAGGATACCACACCAAACAATAAAGATTATTATATGCATGGAACAGACAAACAGAGCTTAAGCGACTTTGTTCAAGGTCACAATGTATCTATCTATAGGACAGATTCTCTACCTATCACTTTTAATTTTCTATGGGTTTATGTGTTCATAAATTATTTGTAAACATCTAGCATACTCTGGTCAGTATACTAACACTGTCACTTCAATACTCTCTATAAAACTATAACCTGTTACCTGAATGTCAGCAAAGCATTAGGGTTGATCCTACGAAAACCATACTAACTTCCTTTGAGTCTAAATTTTAATATTTTGCTTCTGAAGAAAACAAAAATGACCTGCTCTACTGTGCAGTTCCTGGTGCAGGTTGTCGTTTCTCCAACGGACACTGAAACATCATGCCATGCCATCTGCTTCTTGACTGATTGTCACACAAAATCAGGGGGTTTATACAGTTTTCATACATGATTTTTATACATATTCATATGATTGCAACATCTATCTATACATATTGATGATAGGCGGAGTCTGGGAGGAGCTTAGGGTGGTGCTTCTTTTGGCACTCAGTTTTGGGGGTACATCCAGCCTTTGGCCTCAAGTCGAGGGTCTTTTTCTCATCTTTCTCACTCTGACCTCTCTACCTTTCTATTGTTCTTGCCCCGATTACTGAAGCTTGGAGAAAGCCTTGGCTCTAGGCCTGTTTCTCCTATTCAAATGTCTACCTTATCCTACTGTTGCCTTAGGAGACCACTGAAAAAGAGACTCCGGGCCAAATTAGGGTATCAGATAAGATAAGAAAGCAGAAAGCTTTAATGAGCCACCAGGCTCTGGGGAATACAACTGTCGTGCGCACCATGTGTCCAGGGGGTTCCACAATTTAAGGTGTTAACCCATCCAATCCCCCCGGTTCTGCCTCGTTCCACCCCCCCAGCACACCCGTTCAGGAATTGAGTCTGGGGGAGTTTGGGACCCCTCTTTCATCATCTTCCTCTTCATCAAAGCACGTGCAGCCCTTGGAGCTCCTCCAAAGTTCTGGGTTTGAAGGTCACTGTGCCTGCGTGGCATCTTGCTGTCCAGGCCAGGGTGCAGATGTTCTTAAACAGAATGATGGCCTACCTTGAAGGAAGTCTAAACAAGCTAACAGAATTAACGGAATTTTGATATGGGAAGGGGAACAGTGTTGGGAAAATGTGTAAACTACTGTGCTAAAGGGTGAGGGATAATACAGCCACTTTAAAATCTACATTCACTACATAACTACTTCTAAAGCCTATAAAAATTAAAAAATCAAAAATTCCATGGCAACACTACCTTATCCGAATTTATTACCCCTAGGCTTATTGTATACTGCTTCTAGTATTCTTCTACGTTTTTGGTCCAGTGAACAGAACAGAACGAGTCTTAGCAGCACAGGCAGAGTAGATGTTGGGGGGGGCTTTCTCACCAGGCCCAGATATCTCAGTTAACTCTTTTAGGCCTGACCCTCGTTTCAGCTGTCACATCAAAGTTTAAATGGGCAAGGATACAATTTTAAAAGCTCATTAGTCTGAAGGTGTACAATGATTTTCTGAAAAGGTGAAAGAGTAAAAATAAAGTAAAAAAAAAAAAGGCACAAATATTTGATCTAAAATCTCACTGGTCAATTTCAGACAATGTTGCATCTCTATGATTATGGACTGTGGGAAGATTTTCAGGCTATTATCCAATGCATTCTTCAAAATACAGGATAACATAAGAGATCACCTTTAACTCAAGGAATTCGAACAGCGGGTAACTTTCTGAAAGCCAGGAAAGAGAGAACTTGTTTTTTATTAGAAGACCGTTACTTCATATAAATAATTTGCAATGTCATTTCCCGCATATGCTACTGGAGGCTCAGAAATACACAGCCTAGCCCCTGGTCGACATTTAGGTCACAAAGGAAAATATTTTTGATAATTCCCAGGTCAAGTCAATTAAAATAAGTGACTACACAACTGATAAGCTTAGGTTATTCAATAACAACAGTGAATGTATCCGGCTGAAAGAAAAGGGAGACAGGTTAAAACTATCCCTTAGTAACTACCAGAAGCAAGCCTGAAGCAGCAAATGGATGGTGCACTTGCCAAACAGCACCTGCAATAGCGTAAACTCCACATTCTCCTACCACATCCCCACCGCAAACCCAACAGTTGGTATGCAATGCTTTATAATCACATTTAAGCTTCCCCCTGAGATGTACCATAGCCAAATACTAAATTTGAAAAGAAGTTATTGAAATTTCTGACATGACTGATTATTAACCAAGATATTTTCCGTGTTCTTACATGTTCTTTCTCCAGAGGTGGAAAGAGAGAGCATCTTCTCCTCTTTAAATCTCACGCCCTATGCCAGTCTTACTAGAGAGGTGGCAGCAGTAGAAAACAAGCCCAAATAAGGAAAACTAGTGTTCAGCCAACATCCTCCTCTCCCCTCCAACAGCATCAAGCTGCAATGGGACTAATTTTTCTTCTCTTTCACATCAAATCCTTCTGTGGAACACTTACACCAGCAAACCTGTTGTCCTAATGCTTTAATCATTCTGCCATTTCTTGTTTATCTATTACAATATGTTGTACTGTTTCAAAGACAGCATACCCTATGTATTTTACAGGCATTTTCAACTTCTGCAGTTCACAAACTACCTTCTGTAATCTTCTGCAAGTCAAAGTTACTTGTAAATATTTAGTGTATCAATGGAAAAAATGAGTCTTTAAAAACATTTTAAAAATCAAACAGCTGTTTTATTTCATAGTAACTGTCAGAAATCAATCTCAATCTCAATATCTCTCTCTGATAAACACGCCAAGATGATTATAAATTGCTCTTCATGCACACCTGCGGTAGGTTGAACTTGGCTGGTCACCAGGTGCCCACCAAGCTGCTCTATCACTCCCACTCCTCATCAGGACAAAGGAGAGAAAATAGGTCAAGATGAGGACAGGGAGATCACTCAGCAATTACTGTCATGGGCAAAACAGACTTGGGGAAGATTAATTTATTTCCAATTAATCAAACCAGAGTACGATAATGAGAATTAAGAACAAAGCTAAAAACACCTTCCCCCCTCCCTTCTTCCCAGGCTCAACTTCTCGCATGACTCTTCTACCTCCTCCCCCACTGAGCGGTGCAGAGAGGTTGAGGAACGGGGCATGTGGTCGGTTCATAATGCTTTGTCTCTGCCCTCCTTCCTCCTCATGCTGTTGTTCTGCTCCAGCATGGGGTCCCTCCCATGGGATACAGCCCTTCACGAACTGCTCCAATGTGAGTCCTTCCCACGGGCTGCAGTTCTTCATGAACTGTTCCAGCATGGGTTCTTTCCATGGGGTGCGATCCTTCAGGAACGGACTGCTCCAGCGTGGGTCCCCTGCAGGGCCACAGGTCCTGACAGAAAACCTGCTCCGGTGTGGGCTCCTCTCCGCAGCCTGCAGTTCCTGCCAGGAGCCTGCTCTGGCGTGGGCTCTCCATGGGTTGCAGTGTGGATATCTGCTCCAGTATGGGGTCCTCTGTGGACTGCAGGGGGACAACCTACTTCACCATGGTTGACTTCACAGTCTACAGGGGAATCTCTGCTCTGGCCCCTGAAGCACCCCCTCCGCCTCCTTCTTCACTGACCTTGGTGTCTGCAGAGTTGTTTCTCTCACTTTTTTAGTTTTGTCTTTGTTTCTCGCTGTCCTACTTTAATTTAATTGGAAATAAATTAAATTCTTCCCCAAGTCAAGTCTGTTTTGCCCATGACAGTAATTGCTGAGGGATCTCCCTGTCCTTATGTTGACTCACGAGGTTTTTAATTGTATTTTCTCTCCCCTCTTGTGCTGAGAAGGGGGAGTGAGAGAGCAATTGGATGGGCACCTGGCAGCCAGCCAAGGTCAACCCACCCCATAAAATGCTTCTTCTGTCTCAGGTATGGGAAATATTTTGAAATCATAATGTCACTGTTAACATTTTCAGAACATGATTAGTCTTGCCATAACATAACTGAACACTAAGCATCTAGTGATCTACTATAACAAACTGCAGTTCACAATTCTGGAAATCTTAAGAATAAAAGCAGCGATGTTGACATAATATCTACATTCAGCTTGTAAGATAAGCTATTTTCCTCCATAACAAATTGAGAAGTAAAGCAATGAATAACTTCCAAAAGTAACCTGACCATAACAGGTTAACTGCATTTTAACTGCCAATTTATATCAGCTAGCTGTCACAAATAACTTCCCTAAACAGTTTCCAAAGTGGACAAACAGGGAAAGAAAGAGGAAAAACATGTCTTTCTCACTTTCACTAGCTTTTCTCTCTAGCTTTTTCCTCTATTTCGCCTTTTCATTCATTCTCAGTCTCACACTCACATTCTCACTCTTGCTCCCTCCTTCTGTTCTGCTGCCCCTTCCTTTCTTGCTCTCTCTTCCTCTAGCTCTTGCTCTCGTACCATTTCTTGCTTTTGCTCCACCACATTCTCTTTTCCTCTCTTGCTTTCTCTCTCTCACTCAGTCTCTTGCTCTTGCCCTTCGCTTTCTCTCTCTTGCTTGCTCAGCATCTATGTCTCTCCCACTTATTCTCCCTTCAATTCGCTTGGTCCCTTGTGTGCTTCCTCATGCCTTCTCTCTCTCTCACACTCCTGCTTTTGCTGTCTCTCTTGGTTTGTCTGTCTGTTGTCCCTCTTCCCCCCCTTTCTTTCTCACCATTTCTCCTTCCCTTCCTCTTTTGCTCCTCCCATCCAACTCTCTCCCTCTCCCCTTTGTCACTCTAACCATTCATCTTTCCCATTCCTCTTTCTCTCTTTCACTGTCTACCTCTCTCCCTCCCCTCCTTCTTTCTTTTCTTTCTTTTCTTTCTTTTCTTTCTTTCTTTCTTTTTCTTTCTTTCTTTCTTTTTCTCTCTTTCTCCCTTTCTCTCTTTTTCTCTCTCTCTCTTTCTTTTCCCTTCTCCTTCTTTGTTTCTCTGTTGCTCTCTTCCACTCTTTCTCCTTTTTATTCTCTTTCCCCATCTCTTTCTCACCTCCTATTTATTTCTTTCCCCCATCACCATTTCTCTTTGACTCTGTTGTGGGTTAACCCCGATAGGCAGCTAAGCCCCACATGGCCACTCACTCAGTCCCCCCCAGTGGGAGGGGGAAGAGAATTGGAAGGGTAAAAGTGAGAAAATGCATGGGTTGAGATAAAGACAGTTTAATAGGGAAAGCAAAAACTGTATGCATAAGCAAAGCAACGTAAGGAGTTGTGGTGGGTGAAAAACAGTTTTCCCCCTGAAGCTATAAAATGGTAAACCCCCAGGGGGTGGTGACCCTTGAGGTTTAAGCCAATGAGCGCTTCTGCAAAATATAAACATATCACAAGCAGACCGGAAAAGAAAGGTAGTTGTTGTTGTAGAAGTAGTCATGTTGTAAAGCCACGAGGAGAAGCAGCAGGAGCCCCACTGGGGGCTGGGCCCCCCCAGGGACTTGGAACAGTGTAAGACTGGGCTTAGTACCTGTAGCTAGAAAGCTGAAAGAATTTTCTCCACCGTGAGTGGGCAGATGGTGCAGCGGCAGAAGCAGCGTACGGAGAAACGGTGGCAGAGAGCCAGAAGGAGATAAGAACTGAAGAAGCATCAAACAAACATGCAGCCGAGCAGGAAGACACAGAATTGTCTGAGAGAGAGAGCAGCAGAGAGAGAACTAAGCTCTACAGAGAGAGAGAGAGTTTGGGTAAGAATTGAACCAAAGTCCCCAAACCCCTCTGAGACCTCCTAGGAGGAGGGAGATGGACTCTTACTTGAGAAGAGTCTTGGAGTGCTACAGCACTGCAGAGAGGAGCTGAGAAGCTCAGGCGTCCTGGAAAACTGGACCGGGACAGCCAAAGGAATGCAGAGGAGGGTCTTTGCCCCCCCCCCCCCCCCCCGCTGCCTTGAGACGGAGCACAGAAGCTCTGTAAGGGAATTTGAATCCCCTGAAGATAGGGACCGTCACAAAGACCCCTGCGCTTCGTGGTATGACGTAGTGAAGTGACCTTTGTCCCGGTGAACACAGCCTATGGAAGATAAGACCCTCACTTGAAGTCGAAGGGCCGAGGGGCTTGGATACCCCCTCGTGTGTACTGGCAGAGATCCAGCTACAGCTGCTGCATGAGAGAAGAGAGCCTGCTGCCCTAGAGACACTGCTGTTCTGAAAGTAGAAAGGATCTCTTCCTTCTTCCCTCCTGGACTTTTATTCGGAAGGGAGAAGAGATTTGATCCATTGTAAATACTGTTTTATCATAATAGAGATAGTTAAGATTGTATATGATGTATTATACTATTTATTTGTACAGTGTTTGTAATATAACACTTTCCCCCTGTTTTGAGTCTCGTGTGGTGTCTGGAAAACCCATCTCACACTGGGTTGAGATGTGGGAGGGGGGCTAGAACTTGAGAATTGGATTTTGGGGCTCTCAAACCATGACAGGAATTCATTCACTACTTCCAATCTTACTTTTCCAGGAAAGCAGGGTTTCATCACGTGTGATGGTTACTTGGGAAGACAAATGCCATATCTCCAAACTTCCCCCCTTTCTCCTTCTTTCCCCCAGTTTTTATTGCTGAGCATGATGGTATATGGTATGGAATATCCCTTTGGTCAGTTGGGGTCAGCTGTCTTGGCTGTGTCCCCTCACAGTCTCTTGCGCGCTGACAATCTTCCCACTGGGGGTGGGCAGAGGGAGAAACAGAGAAGGCCTTGATGCCATGTAAGCACTATTCAGCAATAGCTAAAACATCAATGTGCTATCAACACTATTTTGGTCACAAATCCAAAACACAGCACCGTACGAGCTACTAGGAAGAAAATGAACTCTATCCCAGCCAAAACCAGTACATCACCCTTTCTTGATCTTTCCAACTCCCCAACAACTTTTTTCACTTTTTTTTTTTTTTAAAGCAACAAGACAGTAAAAGCCTAATTGAAAAAATACATTTTCCATTGGAATTTTCCATAGCTATTTTATCTACATTACTCTCAGTAAATTTAACTCGCAAACACAATAAATGAAGGCTCTTAGCAAACATAATATCAACAACTGCAACTGTTGTTAAAAGACATTTTATCATATCCACTGTGTTTTAGCAAAGCTTTAGCAATGAAAACATTGAAATCGACTAGCAATACTACAATAAGTGTTGTGGCACAAACTTCTCTATGTAGGTCCTTCGGATTAAAAGGCAAAGCATTCCTGACAATCTGTGACAGAGTGAAATCCTACCAGCACTCAACATATCAAAGACCAGGAAGCTCCATTCCATTAAATATTTAGGTCCTTCAAACACAAAACCAGAAAAGCAAAACAAGACAGATGGACAGAACAAACCAATCAACCAAACAGAACAACCTTACCTTTCACAAGCTCGGACAGTCCATGCAGCAATTATCCATAATGAGATACTAAAAACCAACAGTACAGTTCCTGGACATATTGTCATTAAAGTCTTCATAACAAAACGGGTATTGAAGTTTATCTTGTTTAACGCTCCAATGCTTCTAGATGATGCATCGGTGAAAAGTTTGCTATGCAAAAGCATAACTCTGGCAATAAGATACAGCCTTAAGAACATTGGTATAGATAAAATAATATCCACATCAGCTGTTGTTGTGGATGGAGTGTAAGAAAAGGCAAGACGGGCTGTCCATGTGAATGTATAGTTCCCAGGTATGGGATGTATAGCACATACAAGTATTTCCAAGCAGATAAAGAAAATCCGCTCATAAGTCATGGCTATTCTCCAGTCATCTGCTCCATTGTCCACCATGAATAACTGAAAAGATAAAATACAAGGTTAACTTTAGTATGCCATTAACAAACCTTGTTATGATTGCATTTTAAAATACCATTGTTTTCAGAGCTGCTAATGACCACTAAAACCAAAATAAATTTGCCATTTCAGCAAATGACATTACTAAGTCACTACTAAGTGAATGTCATTTTGGGTAAGCCAAAAAGAATGTTTTTGTGCGCTGTTTTTAAAACTTTATATGAAACTGAATTTCCACATATTATTATTTACTAAGATTTTTTCATATTTTTGTTTAATTGTAATTTTTGATAAAACAAAACTTTGTGCCAATTTAAACCTCATCCCTTCAAAATCAATTTCTTAATCAAAGTTCATAGAATTAAGAAGAACTTTTAAAAAGGTTTTTCAGGATGGAAATCTAAATTACAAATTGAAAATACTTTCTGCAGTACAATATTAGGACTTCTTTAGAGTACGTCAGTGCTTCAGACTGGAGAGGTTATAGCTTCAGTAGAATTATTCAAGTTTTCTTCAAACTTCAGGTACCAATAATAGACCAATGCAGGCTGCAAAACCATCCAAGAAACTACATAAAGACTCTAAAAGATAACTCATCAGTTCAAAATCAGTTCAACTGTACCTCAACTACTAGCAATACTCAAACTAGTTGTTTTAAAGCTAGGTTGACCATGTCTAAATGAACTGTAATCACACCTTCAAAAAAACAAAAAATGAAAAGCAGAGACCTGCAAACACCAGAGTAGCCTAAGTGAGGTCTATTAGTAGTTGCAAATTGAATGCACACAAACGTATGTAGCTCCTTGCAGAACCAAAGCCTTCAGTTTACCACCCAGGAACAAAAGTAATAAACCACTTCACACTGTTTAGTAAATGTTGTTCCTGAAGATTTACTAACTAAATACTTAATTGAACAAAATTTGTCACTAGTAGAGAGCAGGGTTATGCAAGGCAACTTTTAAAAAAAGCAACAGGAGAAGACCTTCACCTCTAGTCTGAATCTAGAAAAGGCTGTTCAGTAAATATGTAATTGGAAATAAAAACCTTTTGCAGGATTTTATTCAAAAGCTTAGAAGTAATTTAAGGGGCGAGAAGGTGAAATGCATAAAGAATGTCCTTCTGAATGTAAGAAAGTATTTCCAGCATGCCACACATGATGCCTAATTGGTGCTGAGAAAAAAAACTCCGGAGCAGTTAATTGGGGATGAGATAAGAAAAGGGTTTAATTTGTGCCTAGGCATAAAGATCACAAGACACGCGCGCAGGCCGTGTTCAGGTGTTACAATTTATAATAATGTCTGTCCAATCCCAAGTGTTTCCACTCCGTAGCTTTTGCCCTGGTTCGCCCCTGGCCCACCTCCTGTGAATTGGGTCTGGGGTGCATTTCGGGACCACCTCTTCATCACCTTCATCTTCTTCAGAGCACAGAGGGTACACAGTCACCCAGTTCTTGACTGTTCTCTTGCAGTTCAGGCCCGGATTAGATGTCCTCAAACAGAAGAGGCCTGCCTTGACAAAAGACTAAACATTTTCTACTGGAATTCAGGGGTAGAATTGATATGGGGAACATAGAATGGGGTGATGGGGTAGAGGAATGTATAAACTGCTGTGCTAAATGGTGAGGGATACAATATAGCTACTTCTAAAATCTACTTCTACTATATTTACATATAAAGCTTATAAAAATTAGCAAAATCAAAAAAACTAAAAGGGTCTTAAGGCATCAACATCATATATAGGGCCAAACAAGCAATTCTTCTTCTGCATTGCTTTTTGCCCCTTTCCATCTTTCCATCCTTCAAGAGTTTAGAAATGCAAGCCTGAGCTCTCTGTATATGTCCTTCAGAGATCCCAAACCACATTCTACATCTTCCCCCCAACACATTCAGTTTGTCTTCCAGAAGATTGCTCCAGTTCTTTGTTTAAGAAAGTGATAACAAGTTCACTTTATTGTAGTTGGAGTGACACTAAAAGAAAGAAAGAATTCAACCACAGTAAGAAACAAACAAGACACAAAAAAACCCAACTCATATTCTTTTCTTTTTAGAAAAAAATTCCTTCTCTTTATCTTCGGTATAGTTCTTACCTCCATTGCAATACTATTAAAACCAAAGAAACATAGTGTTGAATTAATTAAGCTAAAGAAACACGCTCAGTGAATTCAATGTATGCAACATGAGCACATACACTTTCTTTTGCCTGTGGTCTTTCGAAAGACTTTGTATGCTAGATATAAAAATGAAATTCATACAGGCAGGAAGGCAAATCGACCTATTTATTTATTTATTACCAAAAGACAGTTGGTTTGCACTTAGCAAATGTACTAACTGATATAAAAGGCCAAACTTTCAAAATACAGTGAGGCTCAAGTGCATTTGATTCTTGTGATTAGCCTGCAAATGCTGTCAGTCAGATCACACAAATGGTAAAACAGTTATAAAGAGGTCCAGGTACTTAGAGCATCCAGAATACAGATTAATATAAACCAGTAACAGAAGGTAGAAAGCACCAGAAGCCACAGAGGAACACAGATCCAGTACAAAAATTCCTATTTGAAAAAATAGTAACATTTCAAAAAACATATTTATGAGGTAAATTTCCATACAAATCTGTGTCTCTAAATTCAGTCCATGAAACACAGGAATATCAAACATTCTGGAACAAAATAGGCTGTGGATAACAAGTCAATTGGGATGTACTGAAAATAGTTAGAAATTAGCACAGGATTTCATGTACATTTTATATGCTTGCAATTATGCAACCTACTAAATGCAATTGTTAACATTTAATTTGGAAAATGCAGTGGTATTTGCATGTTCCTACTTGCTTGGTTGTGTACATTTACTATTTGGAAAGCAAGGAGGGAAAATGAATAGAGGAAAGAAAGAACAGCTGAACAGCACAATTTAAAGGGGGGGTGCATGAATTTTTAAATATTTTTTAATATACGTATATATATGCATACACCCTCTCAGCTGCTTTTAGTCAATTCTGTTATAATAACCATGCATTCATTTTAGGATACTATTCCCCATTTGAATGGGGAATGATGCTAGTAATAAAAAGAGAACAAGCTCTTCCTATAAAATTGAGTCCTGCAGCCTATGCGGAAGGCCGTACTCCAGTCAAGGTCAAAGATGTTATGCCCGCTCATAGCTTTCAAATTTCTTATTAATTATTAGTCTAACATTGAAATCTAATTTAAGTTCTCCATCAGTGTTCTGTAAAGCTTCTTCAAATACAGAACTGTGTCATGGTTTGAAATTGGCCCCCCCTGAGAGGCTGGGGGGCTCAGAGGTGATTGGGTGCCAGGGCAGTGTTCCCTGGAGAGCCAATCACCATTCATGTTGTTCGCTTCTGCTCAAAATCATATATACACAGCACCGGAAGCTGTTGGCAGTCTTGGTGTTGTGCTGTTGGTGTCTGCTGCGTGTAGGTGGAGAAGGCCAGGGGGTGGCTGGGCTCCCTCTCTCCCCTTCCGGGGGGGAGAGGGGAGCCCTGCGGCCCCCCCCAACTCTGCCTGGGCTGGAGTTGGAGACAGCATTTTGGAGTGTGTGCTGTGAAGGAAGAAATTCACAGCACTGGAGGTAAGAGAAGAGAGGCAGGCTTTGCAGCCAAGCCCTCTCTTCCCTCTCCTTTCTGCAGTTAAAGCTGTGGAGGGGGGCTTTTTCTTTCCCTCCGCTGTGAAGTGGAGGAGAGGCTCAGCATTGAAGCTGAACCAAGAGACGGGTCGGAGGAGGAGACCCGGCACTCGGGAGAAGAATCCCGGGTGAAATTGGAGACGGGCCAAGAGCTCCGGAGTTGCCCTACCGAAGCTGACCGGGGGCAGCCGAAAACTGACTCGGAGGACGCTTGATAAGCTGAACTACACTGCAGCAGCCTACAAACCGAGGTATGAAGCCGAGAGGGAGAGATCACACAGCAGAAATGACACAGGATGGAGGAGAAAGGACTTACGCTATCTTCTTGGACTTCGTGAGGAGAAAGACTGCAACAAACAGTCGGAGCTTGGTGAGGGGGGAGCATTCGGGCCCAGAACACTCCCACGAGAGAGAGACTGGTTACCCAGCAGCCTTGAAAAGCTCTTCCTGGACTAAAGTTAAAGGGAGGGACTTAAAAGGACTGACAGAAATGTAAATATATATATATATAGTTGCTTTTAGTTTGTACAGTATATTTATTTGTGTAAATAAATGTATATACTTCCCCTTCCCCTATAGAAGCCTCTGGCCTGAAAGTTTCTCTCCGGTATTGAGATAAATTGTGGGAAAGGGTGGGGGGAAGCCTGGAAATTGGATTTTAGATTTCTAATGTGGCTCAAACTGCCACAAACTACCATCTACCTTTACTAAGCCTGCACTCTATAAGACAAATTAAAAAAAGTTATTTTCATCTGAAATTATATAATGCATTTCCAACATGTGGCATGTAAAAATAAGACATGAATATTAAACTATAAATAACCTTGATGTTTCTAACACCACACAGCATAAATATAAAAATAGATAGCACATCATAGATATTAATGTGTTTGTGCATTTACATAACAACTCGTGTTAAATTCATATAACACCAGATTAGAAAAAGAGAAACAAATTCAGAGTAGACAGATTGCACATAACGACAACTTAGACCAGAGACTCCCTGAAGCTATTTAAAAGTAGATAAATTATTTTTGCAAATCATTAGTATATCAAAACAAATTCCTAGCAGGCTATCTGAGGATGTTGGTGAATGCAAAGTACAAGGAAATTGGTCAGTTTCTTTACAATCCCAGTAGAACAACTGTGAAAACAATATCACTGCTCTGCTGTAAGGAATAAAAAGGAAGCAATAAACAATGATAAAGCTGTACTCCTTGAAGCATTCCTTGCAGAAGGAGAATCAGCTGTACTCACAAAGGCATTGTGGCAATTGTTTAATTTAAACATCCAAATTTTAAATGGTTAAATACCGGAGTTGCTTTACCCTTATAAAAAAACTGATGAAACTGTGATACAGACTAGCAAAATATAGCCTCTGTGGCTGCTGTTCCACCAATTTTTTTATCAAACATTTTTTTATAGCTTCTAGTCCTCAGAATATCACTTATGCAACTAAAACCAGCATTATACTCCCCAGAGACGAAGAAGGTATTAAGTACAAATGATTGAAAATCATATGGAGGTTGGAGATAGACATCTCAAGCCTTTCCCTAACTAGGGGATGAAAAACACCTTCTTCCATCATCAGAAGGCATATAATTAAATGGTCTGTAAACTATCCCAAGGCCTGTCCTTGATCTTGGAGAGCCTGTAGGAATTCCCAAGAACTCTACATCCTGAATACAGTGCCACAGAGCAGAGATGTTAGTAAGTTTGTCTTATATAAAGCCATGAGGCATCAAACACCTTCTGCATGCAAAGCACAGAAGGCAAAGAACAGTGTTTTTCACAAAGCTACATGAAAACCATGTTATCTTATGTTTCCCAGAATGCTTCCCACATCCAAAGACCAAATTTTCTAGTAGGCCATTAGAAATTGATCCACAAGATCTTGTGGATATAGTTATCTACACAAATGAAACATTCTTACTTCGTTCAAATGAAGTTAGACTATTCTATCATTCGTACATACACAAACCCCCCTAATTATAAAAATGTCAATTTAAAAGAATGATTGTAAAAGTCTGGTACTTAGTTTCATCATAAAAATTGATTTTTTGCATAGTACATTTATTTCAATTTGGTATCTCTATGCAAAATGAGTTTTTAATGGTTATCGATATCTTGCTATGCACACTGTGTATGTCAGTGTATGCAAAAAAAATTTCATGTTAATCTGTACTGGTGGTTAAGTAGGCTCAAAATGCTTCCCTCAAAGATAGCATTAAATCTGACCATCTTGGGAAGAGATGTGTAGCTAAGGCTCAGATTACTTATGGCCTTTGTGTACCATATTTTCCTATGTGCAGCATAAAAAACCTGCACATTACAATACACCTGAATAATATACATCAGTTACTATGACAGGGCACATGCAGAGAGGAGCATAGTCACAACCATTTCAATAAACATATGTGTTACTCAACACACTTATCAGGTTTGTCCATGCCTTTCTTAACCTCTATCCCTCAGAAAACACTAGCCCAAACACTCTATGAGATAACAAAGGGCACGATCACATTGACATAAGCTTAAATTCTGCCTCCCCATATTTTCCTTCTGTTCTAAATCAGAGACAGTATTCTTTTTTGATTTCTCTCTCCAAAGATATTCTGAGGCATTGTTCAATATTTTTAAATGCTACAGGCCAGACTTTCAGCTCTATTATTTGTCTCAAACAACTGTGAAATGGCTTAATCCCTGACAGCCTGTGCTGCCAAGGAACCACTACAACTCTCAGCAATTGCTGGGACATACGGAATTTCTTTTCATATAGTTCTCCCTGTATGTACATGCTTCAGGGACCCAAAGAGGGTGAGATGCTCCTAAAACTGCTGTTCTTTCTTCCCAATAACCTTCTATGCAGGTAATAGTGTCAAGAAGTGAAATCCAAAGACTCCAAGGGGAAAAAAAAAAAATATGGTCCTAGATATTCAGATTTCTTCTCCAGTGCTATAAAGTAAAAGAAATTCCTGAGAAAGGCATTATTAAAAAGATAATACTTTAAATCAGAGGTTCAGAAATAGAAGTCCAGCACTCGGGGTTACCATATTCATTTGAGATACTCAGTAGACCCATCAGTAAGTGACTGAATTAAAGTTACTGAGTTCTTTCAAAGTCAGTGTCCATTAAAGGTATTTTTTAATTTAAATAATAATCTTCATTTAACACTTATTCTATTATATAATATATTCAGACCCCACTCCCTCTAGCAGGGTAAAACACAATGAGAATAAGGTCCTTAAGTTACAACATTTAGAAAACTTCCATCCAGCACCAACAGTTTCCAAAAGCTCCGGTGACTGGAGTTGACAGTCAGAAATGTTCTCCAAGAAGATGCAGAAGGAACATGACTTAGTAAAGCTCTGAATATAGCATAAGTGGAGAAAGATTAATACAGAAAGAACAGTTTAGGTAGGAGTCCTGTTCCTTTCCTTTGCACAAACACGCAAAACAGGAAAATGAGACCAGTGCATTATAGAAGTATTTTTATTGCTTTATATTTTATATTGCTTTATTGCTTTTATTGTTCTGTTATTTAAAAAGTAAAGAATAAAAAAGAAAAGGAAATGTATGTTTTTACATAACAGATATGTTTCCTAGTAAATAGACTGGGTGACCCAGAGCAATCCAGAGTAGTTGCTCCATAGAGATGGAATGAAAAACATATATAGTTTTAAAACCATACTGTTGTTCCCAGGAATCTAAGGACAGAGCAGGTTCATTTGCCTGTAGCAAATCTTTACAAAACATTCCATTAGCAAAGCTAACTTAAATGCAACTTGTTTAGAACCCAACTTCCATCTGCTGACACTCCGCACTACTCCCTACTTCTACTGGCCTGCTCTGGCTCACTCTCACCGATGAGAGTGTAGCTGGACATTAGCTATGCCAGCTTTATTACATCGGAAAGGGAAGGTGGCAAAGAAATATTGAATGGATTGCTTAGGTTCCCTTTGCACCTTTACAAATACAAACAGCAAATGACCACACTGAAAAAAAATTACTATACTAATAAAAAACTTCCAAAACAAAAACATCTCTTTAAAAACCTTTTCTGGTCTTATAGGTGATCTGCTATAACTAGTGCACTAATCTTAGCCGTACTGGGATAGAAACATTAGTCAGATTCCAGAGTTAGGAATTAATTTAGTTTTGCACTGAAGCAGCAATTCCAAGACTGTGTATGAGGAACATAGCATATCTTCCCACAAAATATCAGTACCTTTACACAGAATACATTTTAGAATACATCTTGTAAGAAACTTCTGTCATATTTTTCCCCATTTTAAGTATCTCAGAAATAAAGTGACTCTAATTCTACAATATTCTTGTGGAAGCAAAATTCGCTGAAGAGAACTATCTACATTTCGGTATTTTTATGTTGTTAATTTTAAATGATCATTTTACAGTTCTTGATTTAGGATTTGGTTTTCTTCATTCATCACAAAAATTAATTTGTTCTACAGATCACTGCATGAAGAACTGCCATCTCCCAACATACCTGCCATCAGCCACTGTTCCCAACATGAGAGAAGCCTTATTCTCTTCAGGGAAGATCAGCTTCATTACTACTGGGAAAACTAGAACCAGTTAAAAAAGGATATATTCACTGAAGAAACCGACAATATTTTTGCAAGGGAATAGAGGAAACAGAAGTTAAAGGAAGAAATACTGAATCTGAAGCTAGGTAAAATGAGGTAATTTATTCATTCTGCCAAAGGAGTACACCTACGCCTGTGACTCTAAACTTAAGAATGTATTTTTAAGGAAAGATGAACCCGATGTCCTGATAAACTTCTAACAGCTTCACTAAAAAATTCTCAGAACAAGGGTGCATTTGAACGGACAATGCTAGGTATTGCCAGGCCAACCTTCCAGTGGCCTGACCATTAGATACAACCTCCTCCTATGTCCTAAGAGAGGCTGTTGGAAGCAAGCATCTTCTACATTTAATTTCAATGCAAAAGGCCTCAGATCCTTTCAGTCACTGTTCATTAGATGCTTGACCAATGTTAAAGGACTGTCTATCCTGCCTTCTGTGTCTTATGCATTACAGTGTTGCTTTTCAGAGACAGTAGGCACTTGTAACTTTTCCTGGGTCAACATGTTCTGCAGATATAATCTATTCAAAAATGTACTGAATGGAACTAAAGCTAAATATTTAGAAAATAAATACACCTAAAGTGATAATTTAACAGATATGATGTCTCTAGCTTTCTTATAATCAGCATGCTTTTCTGTTGTATGGAATGTGTATTAAGCTTCACTGGTACAAGGTAATTTTCAAGCCTATACATGAAACTACTGTATCTTGGACCAAAACTGGCACATGATGAGATTTGTTGTTGCCTAATCCAAGGCCTATTAAAATAAACAGAATTTTTTCAGTAATTTTCAGCAGGTTTTAGATCAGAATAAAATTATCGCTCAAAGTTTATTTATTGATTTTCACCTGTTATTCAACAGACTTGCTTTCCGTGCTCTTAAGCTTCATTTGTTTTTGCAGCAGCAGTCTAAGCTGATGCTTCAGCATACTTAAGCAAAGACAAGCTAGACTTTTGTTTCTTTGGAGTCAACAGAAGAAGAAAGACAATGAGATAAACATGCACCACCACAATGAAGGCAAAAGAATTACATAGATATAAACAATTTTGCCTGCAGGATACCCATTAGTGCTTGCGATAGAAAACTGTAAGGGAGTTTAACTTCATAGTTCTTAGAGAACGCAGGATTTTTTCTGAAGAACTTTCCAATAAGATAATTAAAGCCCCATAAGCAGTGTTTACTAGAATAATGCATTATGGAATTTATTTGCACAATAAATAGTCAAGAAATGTATTTAGTAACATCCACCTGTTTTTCCTAGTACTGCCTGCTCCATTTCTTCAACTTTTCAGGAGACAGGGAAAAGGAGAAAACTCTCGAGCCTTCAGCGAGATATTTGGGCTCACGTGTGTGATAATTTTCCATAACGTTACTGAAGATTGAAAATGTTTCATGCCAAATCCATCAGTATCACATGATTTTCCCACCAGAACAATCTAGGGACTGAGGGTGCTTTCTCCCTGGAGACCTGGAAAGTGGTGGACTGAATTCTAAAAATGAACTCAAAAATGAACTCTGCTGTGACAACAGTGGCTTAACCTTAACTTTGAAGTCTGCATGACTTTCCATAGGAGTTCTACTTGAGCATGAACTAACAGTCCAATTTATAAGTGTTTAGAAATCTCAATTCACGTACAAAACCAAATAAAATTAAGATTTCTATTAATTTCTGCCAAATATCAACAATTTTCATTTTTCTGTGTGAGTGAGAGCATCTGTATCAAGGGAAGAGGGAAAAGAGGTTCAGATTCAGTCCAGAAGAACACAGACTACCATTATTCAAGAAAGGCAATAGAAGAAGGGCAATGTTTATTTACAAAGGGATACCCTAATTAGTCCATCACCAAAGCAAAAGTATCCCAGTGGACATAGTCCTCCTACCCTCTGACAGCCATCTTTCAAGAAATACCAGGTTGTGGCAGAATACCCAAGAAAGGGAATTAACGACATCTTATTAGTAACCTTAGAGAATTTTGGTTTTAATCGTTTGAGTAATATGAGGACGTGCCAGTAAAACTTCAGGAACTGTACATTTAAAAAGCATTTCTGTCTGCAGCAGTACAAGAGAGAGACAGAGAGGTCTACTTTCTCAGTAAAGGTAGAAAAAAAATGCAGTTTTACCATGTGAACTGTCATCCAAAAGTTTCCTAACTCCCACCTGATTATTAATCTAACAGCAAATTGCATTAGGGAAATGTGGAATGGAACAATAAGTTGTCTAGAAACAACAGTTTTAATCATGTTGTATGCTGCTATTTTAATTATGTAGAAGAAATTAACTATCCCAGCCAAAACCAGGACAACCATGAAGTAACAAACTGTTTATGCATAAGGTGGACAATTTATACATTGTAAATTAATATTATAATCGGATGATACTATCTTCTTAGCTGTTCCCTCCTCCACCTCTTCGAAAGTGTATTTCTCAACTGGAACAGTAGTCAGAGAAATACCTGTTCTAGGCTAACATTTTTCCTACCAGTCTTCCAAACTGAATCAACAACCACACAAGCTTAGAGAGTAATTAATATTTCATAATCTCCCAAGTGCGATGTTTCTAACAACATTACAAGCATGACAACAGTGAACCAAAATGAGAATCATAGAATCATAGAATCAGACGGGTTGGAAAGGACCTCCGAGATCATCAAGTCCAACCCTTGATTCACTACCGTCGTGGTTACTAGACCATGACACTAAGTGCCACATCCAGTCTCATCTTAAAAACCTCCAGGGACGGAGAATCCACCACTTCCCTGGGCAGCCCATTCCAATGCCTGATTACCATCTCTGTAAAGCATTTCTTCCTAATATCTAACCTAAACCTCCCCTGGCACAGCTTAAGACCATGCCCTCTTGTCTTACTGATAGTTACCTGGGAGAAGAGACCAACCCCCACCTGGCTACAACCTCCTTTCAGGCAGTTGTAGAGAGTGATGAGGTCTCCCCTGAGCCTCCTCTTCTCCAGGCTAAACAACCCCAGCTCCCTCAGCCTCTCCTCATAGGACTTGAGTTCGAGTCCATTCACCAGTCTCGTTGCTCTTCTCTGGACCTGCTCCAGCACCTCAGTATCCTTCCTGAACTGAGGGGTCCAGAGCTGGACAGAGTACTCGAGGTGTGGCCTCACCAGGGCTGAGTAGAGGGGAAGAATTGCTTCCCTGGACCTGCTGGCCACACTGTTCCTGATACAGGCCAGGATGCCATTGGCCTTCTTGGCCACCTGGGCACACTGCTGGCTCATGTTGAGCTTCCTGTCAATCCAAACTCCCAGGTCCCTCTCTGCCTGGCTGCTCTCCAGCCACTCTGTGCCCAGCCTGTAGCGCTGCAGGGGGTCGCTGTGGCCAAAGCGCAGGACCCGGCACTTGGCCTTGTTGAACCTCATCCCGTTGGAATCAGCACAACTCTCCAGTCTGTCCAGGTCCCTCTGCAGAGCCCTCCTGCCTTCCAGCTGATCGATACTCCCCCCCAGCTTGGTGTCATCTGCAAATTTGCTGATGGTGGACTCAATCCCCTCATCTAAATCATCGATAAAGATATTAAATAGAACTGGGCCCAACACTGATCCCTGGGGGACACCACTAGTGACCAGCCGCCAACTGGATGCAGCACCGTTCACCACCACTCTCCGGGCTCAGCCCTCCAGCCAGTTCTTAACCCAGCAGAGAGTGCACCTGTCCAAGCCGTGGACTGCCAGCTTTTTCAGGAGAATGCTATGGGAGACAGTGTCAAAGGCCTTGCTGAAGTCCAGATAGACCACATCCACGGCCTTCCCCTCATCCACCAGGCGGGTCACCTGATCATAAAAGGAGATCAGGTTGGTCAGACAGGACCTGCCCTTCCTAAACCTGTGCTGGCCGGGTCTGATCCCTTGTCCATCCTGTAGGTGCTGTGTGATTGCACTTAGGATGATCTGCTCCATAACCTTGCCAGGCACTGAGGTCAGGCTGACGGGCCTGTAGTTTCCCGGGTCCTCCTTCTGGCCCTTTTTGTGGATTGGCATGACATTCGCCAACTTCCAGTCACCTGGGACCTCCCCAGTGAGCCAGGACTGTTGGTAGATGATGGAGAGCGACTTGGCGAGCTCTTCCGCCAGCTCCCTTATCACCCTTGGGTGGATCCCATCTGGTCCCATAGACTTGTGAGGATCCAAGTGGCTCATCAGGTTGCTAACTGTTTCCTCCTGGATTACAGGGGGGCCATTCAGCTTCCTGTCTCTGTCTACAAGAATACACAGATTTGGGGCTGTCACCATACTTGGCTCCAACATCATTACTGTTGTTCATCTGGCTTTTCTCCTGGGAAAAGGAGAGAGGTGAAGGAAGCATTGTTTGTATTTTTATCCTCTTTTCTTGAAATGATAATGTAGGCTAAGAATCATCATTTAAAACTACCTGGCTTAATTTGATTGTTATGATAATCTCAACATTAAGTCACATTTAATAAAAATAATAGCTCCTGAATAACAGGATAACTAATACACTAAATAATAATAATAATAATAATAATAATAATAATAATAATAACACCAATAACGAATAAAAACACTAATCGTACTTATTATTATACTAATAATAACACTAATAGCTAATAATACAGGATAACTAATTAACTGTAATAATTGAAAACCTATTTGAAGAAAGCATTTTAGCATTTCCAATATTTCACAAAACTGCAGAGCAGCCAGTTATTTTTGTCTAAATACTGCAGCTATGCCATTCTGGAGACTTTAGTCTGTCAAATGCAGAGCCGTTTCATAGAATATTGTCCTAGTTAGAACAGCTGGGCCCAGTTCATCACTGGATGGGTGTAACCCAAAACTGTGTATTCTATAGCCTTCCATGCCATTTCCCAGAAACTGTTGTCAATAGACTATTTGCACCCTCTGCCCAGAGCAGCCTGACTCATCAGGCTACAAACTAGGTGCTAAGAGGCCTGTGAGATAGAAGAGTGTGTTTTTGTCCTCACGCCCATTGAGGAACCCTCCGCCCTGAGGGAAGTACTGAGCATTCCTGCCTGAACCGAAGAATATATAATCTTGGAGTCTTGGGACTTTTTTAACCACTCTGTGGGATCCAGAGAAAGACTGCAGACCACCACTCTCAACCAGACTGCAGACCACCACTCTCGACTGGACTGCAACCACCACCCTCGACCGGACTGCAATCACCACTTTTGACCAGACTGCAACAGCACTCTCACCAACAGGTTTTCCCCCTCTCCCTTTACTTTGGACTCAGGGGGTCCAAAGAACACCACTCTGTTCATGCCCCAGGGTGCTGGGTTATACATTTGGGGTTTGTGGGTTAAAACCAATTGTTTGTCTGTATAATCGTACTTATTGTATTATTTTATTAAATTGTTATTCTGACTTATAATCTCTCTTTTGGGTTGAGTTCATTTTCCCCTGCTGGTTTACCTTTAAACCAGTACAAATATAAAAACGAATCTGTTTTGCTAATAGGTTTAGAATGCAAGGGTAAACGTATGTTCAAAATTATGCATGTGCCATCACACAGCAGGAGAACTCACTTGGGCTGAGCTACAGGAGGGAAGCAGGGGAGGCTGGCAGCCGCCCTCCCTGCAGTACAGGTTGCTCTGAGCCAGGCTCAGCCCAGGCAAAGGCACCCCGGATAAAGTGCAACGTGCAGAGCTGTCTGCGGTTCTGAAAAGGAGGCGGAGGGCACACACCCCAACCTCACCCCTTATATACTGAAAGTGCTTCTGTTCCTCTACTGCTTATAAACTAAAAAAGAAAAAAAAAAGACATCAAACAAACAAAAAACCCCCAACAACCCCCACATTTATCTCACATCCATATAATATTCTTGTGAAGAATCCCTATAAGTCTTCTTAAATCTCCCTTCTGACTCCATTAAAATATGATGTTCAGCAGGTCTGGGACAAGCAAACTCACAGTTTGGGTTAACTGATGAGCTGACTGTTTTCAAAACAGAACACACAGGCAAGGTCATTTAAATGGACAGACTACAGTCACCTGCTATACTGTTAGGCACTACCATAGAGTTGCTTGCAGCATGGCTGCTCAGACTTCCTACCAAGAAATCAAGGGCACTGACTACTGACAGAAAAAAAAAAAAAGGAATAAGCTGATTTTGGTTAGCAGACATTTTATATCACCAGATGCTTCTAAATATTAAATCTGCAAGCACTACTAATTGCTAAACTTTCATCCTATTTCCCAACATATTTTAGTTCATGTTTTGCAGGAAAATCTACTTTTCTTTCAGGTAGGTCTGCTTCTATCAGACTATGAAACATACCACACTGCGGGCAAAATACATTGCTGTTCTGTTCTGTACAACAAAATTTATTGTCTTGATGAATTCCTACAAATTTACACTATACTTACAGATAAAGTCTAAGTACCTTTCAGGGAATAAGAAAGAAATGATCAAATTTGAACAAGGTCAGCAAACAGCTGGTGCTCCAGGACACAGTCAACCATCTATCCATCTATGGGCATGATTCTACAGATCTGATTCAAAAAATATTCCGCTGCACATAGCAGGATATTTTCCCAAATTAAAGGCAAGTATCCCTTCAGAAAACAGTCAGTTTTAAAGATTATTTTAAAACCGTTACATTATTGGGCTTATGCAGTATTTTCTTCCACTTGGAGTAGGTTCTGTGCATTTCTAAGCTAAAATATTTTAAAGATAGTTTTTGTTTTCAGATTTAAGGTGCAACATAAATTTAGCACCATAGATGGATGCAAATATTTCTCTGTGTGTTTTTCATCTTATTTTTTAAGAAGTCAAGTGTGCATATATAAACATACTGTGCCTAAATTAAAAATCTATCAGATATCTAACAGCTAAGGGTGGTACAATGGCCTTTCCTTCCAATAGTGTCCTTGAAAACAAAACTTCCCTTCATTTTCAAGATGAATGACAGAGCCCCTCGGAGCTGCAGTTTACTCCGAGCTCTGACATGAGTACTGCAGCCTACAGCATCTCTCAGACAAAAACATAGAGTAGTACTGTTTTACAAACAGGTATGCTCGTATTCTAAACTGTCAGGCAGTGTTGAAAACTACATTAATTTTGATTAAGTCACGTGATTGCACAACTCCTTCCATGTAGTCTCATACATAAAGGAGTTCTTTAAAACGATCAATTAAAAAAAATCAGAAATACAACTGAAGTTTTTTAAAAGATTGATTTTTCTGATCTATAACAAATCTCTGAAAGAATGAAAATGTGTATCCAATTAGCTGGAAAAAATTATGCAAATGTTGGAGTAACTACCTACTGTAAACTTACACATACAGAAACCTACGACTTTTTGGTTATGCTGTGTATTGTTTTCTATTTAAAGTTTCTTGAAAATACATAGAATAATTCAAATCCTTACAGAAGTTGGGTTTTTTTCAACTTTGTTCTTAGTGCCTCAAGCAACACTTATAGCAAGGTACACTGGAGAACAAGGCTCCCACATTGCAGCAGCTACATTTATTTATTTATACACAAATAAAGAAACCTCTTCATCAGTATTTCAATAGTTTATAGTGCTACTCTGTCACCAGACACTTATTTATTGAGTACAATAATCTTAAACAGCTGCCCATCTTTGCTATCAATGCAAAGAAACTGGGTTCTGAGACAGAAATAGTGTTTTTCATATGTATGGACCGCAGGACAGGATCCCATTTGGCAAAGTCTTCAGTAGTGCAATACTTCTCTAACAGTAGTCTAAGGAGGAGACTATGGTGCCCTTTCATATTAGAACTACAGCATAGAAGAAGGGTACTACAAAATTCTTAATTTCTCTTTTTTGCTAATTGGTACTGCTGAAAAAAAATAATGTTCCTGCCCTTGAAAACTGTCATTTCTGTCTGTAGCCCAAGGTATCTCTAATTAGACATAGCAAAAGCACCAATGTATCTACAAATAAGGTATTTTTCACTTCAAAACTTTGAAAACTCTCTCTTACATGTTTCAGTTTAACTGAAATGTCAAATTGTAATTTCTTAATTAAAAAAAAAAGACAACTGAAATTAGAACTAAGTATCTGGGACAGGACGTGTGACAGTATTTTTATGCTTACTCTACAGCTTTGATCATTAAATTCCCCCTACCTTTAGCCTTACCTGTCTTGACAGCTTTCCTCTGTCACATTTCCTAGTGACTGTAATTTCTATGGCATTAAATAAAACAAATCCAACATAAGGTTTCCCCCTCTTTTTAAATACTCTAGTGTATGCTAGTATCTGAAACAGCACAATGAAGATTACGTACCTAGAAGTTATTGATGCCTCTTTCCTAATACTTAGCCCTGCTATCCAGAGAAAATGCACAGCATGACATTTAGTCACTGGGAAATAAGACTGTTGCCCTACATCTGCCACAGAAAATAGCAGGTATGTCATAAAGTGTGCTATAACCTCAGAACTAAGTGATCCTACTAGCATAATCGCAGGTAACAGTCCCAGCAGGCAACGCAATCTTATTTCTCTCCAGGGATGAAATACATTCACTGAACTTCGGGAAGCATTAAGTGATTATTTTTGTTTTCTGAATCAGCAGGAAGTGCAAAGTACTTACCACAATAAAGCCTTTAGAAAAACTGACTCTGCAACCACAGATATGTAAACACTCAGCAATTCATAAAGTTAATTAATTACCTGAATTTCCCTTGCATGGTATACAATAATGAGCCCAAGCAAGATAATCGTGGAGAGGCTAATAAGACATTTCAGAGCGAGGGAATACAGAGACTCCTGCAACAGAAAGACACCACTGTCCATCAGAGACACACACACGGAACCGTTCCCGCCCCGCCAGGCTCCCCAGCCCCGCTGCGAGCAGCGGAGCCCGAACTGGGAGGGGAGGGAAGATCGCCTCGCCTTACAGTGTCGAGGCCGGAGGGTTCCTCACGGCGGGGCCAGGGAAGGGGGACACCTCGCCTCACGGTTGCGGAGCCGCGGGGTGAGCATCTCGTCTCAGGGCGGAGGACCAGTGGGCTCCACACGGAGGTGCCGGAGGGTCAGGGCACCTCTCACCTCTCCTCGGGGTGAGGGACGCTTCCCGGCAGGGCCGGGTGAGGGCTGAACAGTCCCGCCGCGCTGGGCTCTAAGAGAAACGAAGTGATGTCGGGGTCGGGCGGCAGCCGCCTTTCCACGAGGATGACGGCGCGGGGCGGCTAGACCGCAAGAATTTGAACGACTGACAGGAGAGTGCAGCCGGCTGCGGAGCCACCTTTCCGGGAGCCCACGGACCGGGACGGACAAGGAGCCCACAGAAGGGGCACGGGGGCGGGGGGGGGGGGGGGACGTGGGTTGGGCTGCGTCGACCGCGCCGAGAGCGAAAGGAAGGCGGTCCGACGGCGTGGCAGGTACCTTCGTGTAGGCGCCCCAGGACAGCTCTGTCTCGATCACCATGACTACGATGCCAAACATGCCGAAGATGAGCGCGTAGTCGCTGAGGCGCTTGCGCTTCTCGAAGAGCGCCCGGCGGTGCCCCAGCTTGTAGCCGATGTTCTGGTTCTTCTTCTTGCTGGACTTGCCCCCGCCGTTGTTCGTGCCGCCGGAGCCGTAGAGCGCCAGGTTGTTGGAGTTGTTGTGCTCGGGCTTGGAGACCACGATCTCCGGAGCAGCGGCTATGGGGCCGACGAGCGGCTGCTGGAGCGGCTGAGACTCGGAGTCAAGCTCGTGCAGGTTCCTGCGGGATGAGCTCAGGTTGCTGAGCGGCCGCATGATGCCGCCGTTGTACCTGCACCTGCTCATGGCTATTTCGGCGAAGGGATTGCTCTCCCGACGCTGCTGGTAGTGGTGATGGTGGGTGCTGCCGCTGCTGACACTGCTGCTGGGACTGGCTGCTTGCTGCTGCTGCAGGCTATGGCACTGGTGGTACTGGGGGTACTGGTGGGGCTGTCTGCACGAGCCGGCATGACTGGAGGGGGTGAGCTCGCTGACGTTCAACTGGCTGCCCTGCCGGGAGGAGGCGGAAGTGGAGAGCGGCGAGGAGTGAGTCCTGAGGGCGCCCGAGAGAGGCGAAGAAGTGCAGAGCAGCGAGGGCAGGTTATCCCCCGCTGCTGCCACAGCGGCCCCATAATAGGTACAGTTGTTGCACTGGAGGCATGGGGTCTGCTGCTGCTGTGGCTGCTGGAGAAGACTCTGCTTGTCCTGGCCCTGCTGCTGCTGCTGCTGCTCAGAGCAGAAGCCCGTCTGGAACTGCAATGGTGTTTCCATGTCGGAGGCGTTAAAGCCGCAGGAGCACCAGGTAGTGGTGATGCACCCTGCGCAGTGCGTTATGGTCGGCAGGGGAGAGGCCTGCTGCCTTCACGAAGGGCCCATCCCGGCTTCCGTAGAGTCCAGCCGATTGGTCGGGGGGACCAAAACGAGGCGCATCTCGTCGAGGGAGACCGGCTGCGGTGTGAGACGGCGGAGAGATTCCCCCATCCGCCCTGGCCCCTCTCGCGCGGGGATCCCGTCTGCTACCACTCCCGCAGGTAGAGGTTACCCTCACCCCCCGCCCCGCCGCCGGTGTGCCCCACGCCACAGAAACTCGAGGGGGCCCGAGGTGGGCGGGGGGAGCGCTCTCTGAGCTCGCTTCTGGGATCGCCCTCTGGAAAGAAAGGCAGCCGCGGCCGGGCTTCCTGGCCCCGCCGCACACATCTGCGCCGTCTCCAGAACATAGGCGCTGCGCTGCGCTCCGGAGCTGTCCAGCGACGCCCCATCGCTTTCCGGAGACGTGCAAGACAGCAGCGTCCTCGCTCCGAGGCCCTCGCCGCGGTCCCGGGGAGGAGGCGGTTCTCAGGGCCTGGCGCGGCCGGCGCCCAGCACGGAGAGGAGCTGGGCCAGGGTGCGGCCTCAAGCCGTGCCCACAGGCCATCAGAGACGTCACAGGAGATCTCTCCTCTCCTGAAACTCGGGAGAGCCCAGGGCCCACTGGCTTCCAGGGGCCGCAGGGCCCGGGGTGGCAGCGATAGCTAACCGCTGGGGGGCTATCCGAGGCATTTGGTTACATATAGTAATTTCCGATATTTTTCAGACTGTTCCGAAAAATATTTCTGGTATTAAGAGCCTCAAAAATAGCCAAGAGACAGAGGAGCTAGCTAAAACTTTTATTCGAATAAAAGGAAGAGTTCACTGGACAATCCCCAATGAGGTCTCTCCACTTGACAGAGGTCGCAGCCTCTTTTATCCCCTTTGCCCGAAACGCAGGTCCCTCCCCGTTTCTCCATTGGCTGAGGTATTTCGGTGTTACAGACTTTCCGACACACCTACAACGTGTGCCCCATTACATGGTCATTAGGGGAAGGGTCCCCAACATTTTCAAAATGGAGGTTACTGATCCTTTGCTTCTGATAGGTCCTCTTGTCTCTGGGCAAACTGCACCTTTCTGTAACTGACAACCAGTAACTTGTCACTTCCTACTACTAAATGTAACTACACTACAAACTTTGCAAGAACACCTATTTATACCTAATAAGACCTATAACAAAGGGGAGGATTTCTTTTGGCCACTCTTTTTCTTAACTAAAAAAGGAAGAAACTAGTTACTGGAAGTTTCATAGGATTTTCGATCATCACCTGAGGATGCAATAAAAGGTGATTTATAGGTTAGGGACTTATTCTAATGGATTACTAGAAGCTTTAACAGTGAAACAGGATCGTTTTCATTATGTAATTGAGTTTTTGTCTGGATCCATTTTCCCGAAACTCTGTTCCACAGTAATCTTTGTTCATCACCTGCTACCATTTTGCCTCTTCACCTTCCTTTCTCTCCCAAATTCTCACTGAATAATTCATTATGGCAACTCCCTTAGACAGAGCGATATCTGAACCAGATAAAGTCTTTTTTCTGCATTTATTTAAGGAAAGATTCTTTAAGGAAAGAGTTGTGAAAAAAAAGTTATTTACTTTATAGCTATGTCATTCTCTTTTTTTGAGTCAGGAGGCACTGTCTATGCAGATTCAAAATTCAGCTGTAATATTGCACTTCAATAGCATGGAAGGTCTCTTTACAACTTTAACTTCTCTCAGATATTGAAGAAAAAATTGCTAGGCCTTTCTAGGATAAAAACCTACATCTGTATAATTTCTAGAACTTGCACAGCAGTTAGTTCAGTTTTCTCTGAAAGTCTGCATACTTGAATGGCTTGCATTTTAAGTAATTTGGACTAAGTACTGTGAATAGCTAAGTTTTTTAATATGCTCTGCTATAAAATTTCATTTACTTAATTTTTAACCAAAGCGTACCTTTTAAAGCAAGTGCATATTGCAAGTATGCAGTCAAACAACCCTCACTAATGTAGTAACCATCATGGTTCTAAAATATAGGTAGATTATTCTATATATTTTACTATGTTTTAAATATTAACAAAATATTTTATATATTTTAATATTTTTTTAAATCTCTGAGTATGTCTATACAGCATAGATTATTTTAGAAGAAGCACTGAGAAATATGAGTCATCGGGAGCAGCTCTCCAGATCACCAGACTAAGGAAGGTTGCTGCCTAGGGGTGGGACTTTTTATGAGATACAGGGGAAAAGCAGTTCGGGATGGGATTGCACAGGACTTACTATGGCATGTTTAGGGGAGGAACCAAAGCCAGGAAAAGGGAGCGGTTTAGGTGATTTGGGGAGGAACAAGTGTGGACAAATAGAGGGGTAAGGGGATAAAAAGGACCAGTTGCATGTAAATAGTTTGCTGGTCAGTACACTTGTCTGGCTATGCCCGGTGCCTGATCTGTGCAGTCTGTCCTATCTTCTTATAAAATTCCTTTCTAACTCTTTCCTGGCTGAGGGCTCTCTATTCTGTGTGTATGTGTGTGCATGGGGGGCTGAGCACAGCAACTGGCATCAGACCATGAGTCAGAGGGCCTGTATATCCATGGTGCCAGCGACTGGAGCAAGTGCAGGTAGGTGTGTGAGTGAGTGTGTGTGATCACTAGTGAAGATCAAGTCTGACTAGCTGGGGAGTAGGTGAAGTGGGCTGGGAGCAAGTGGGTGAGTGAGTCCCTGAGGTCCAGGTCTGGGTGTGAGAGCGCCTGTGTATCTCTAAGGGTGAGAGCATTGGGAGGGGTCAGCTATTGGGACCTGGGAAGTCCTGGCCAGCTCTGTGTGTGTGTGCACACGCGCACAATGGTCTGTACCAGCAACTGGAGCGGGGCTGGGGCCTCGGGAGCTCATATATCCAGGTGCCAGAATGAGGCTGGTTGGTGCTGTCTCTGTTCATGTGAGTGCTCTGAGCATCTGTCAGTGATCTGTGTGGCCAGCCATGTATGTGTGTCGCTGTCGGGACGGACACCACACTAAAAGTTCACACAGCCTTACTTTTAATACCACAAGTGAAATTAATTTTATCAAGAAGGCCCCTCTTTCAAGGCACTGTACAGCCTTTTATATACCTGAAATGAAAGTACAATTATACATGTCAGCAAACCTATTGATGCCTTTAAAAGCAGATACCAGAATCGATGATTCACATGAAGTCCTGCATGAATCTTCGTATGAATTATTAGGAAATCTTTCCTCTTGCTGAAACAATTAGAAAATACAGGCAAACATTTAACAACAAAACAAAACTTAATATTACATTGTTACAGTAAAAGGTTTTGCTGGAAACACAGAAGGCAAAGTATTTGATGATTTTTACTTTATAGTCTCTGGTCTGTTGTTGCTTTGTTCGTCTTCTTGTTCCGTGTGGTTCTTGAAAACTTTTATTTTGCAAATGAAACTACATTCAATTTAGGGTTATGTGTTTTCTGTTATTTATTTAAGGGTGTTTGTGTATTTGTGAGCCAAACCAAAACATACACACATACAAACTCTCACAGTGGCCACTGTCAAACATACTTTCACACAGACATACTTCTGAGTTTCATGTCACTGTGTTTTACGAACTAAGAAATTACCATTCTTGTGTTTTGCCCTTAGATGAGTAAGATCTAATTATGCCTTTCTGTTTTTATGAAAATATTTCCTGTAAAACACAAACATATTTCTGCATCATGTTCAATTCAAAACCCATATACATACAAGCATTCCTACTGTGTGAGGTACTAACACCTTATCTCTTTCTCTGCTAAGGCAAAGGCAGAGTTTTGCAAGAGGGTTTTTTATTTTTTCTGCTGAATACAATATTTTGGCAGAAGGTTTTTACAGGGGTACAATACAACCAAGAAGGCATTTCACTAAAACTTCTGTACAAAGACTCATTTCCCGGGAAAACTCCCTAAAACTTTCTGCATACTAGCTTTCAGTAAAACGCAATTCTTTAGTTTTATCTACAAGTGATTAGAAGGACTAAAGAGAGAGAGATTTTGCTTTCTTCTCTCGACCACTTACATGCATGGTTTCTGCGGGGCAACTCTCCCCGCGAGCCGGTCCCTCACTAATTCCCACATGGCAGAGCTAAGGAGCTAAAGATGGAAACGAGAACTATGGAAAGGTGTGTACTTGTTTGTTTTAAATACCTATTCCCCAAGAGTAACAGAAAAAAGAAAGAAGACTCTTTTGTTTTTCTCTCTCACTACAGCCTCTGCTGCTGTTCCCGCTCGCCTCCCCACCCCCCCCCACCCCCCCCCCGCGGGATGGGGGAGGGAGAGAGAAGCTGCTGAAGCTATTTTTAGTTTCTTTTCTCGATGCTCGATGCTGCAGCCACCGCCGGGCTTACCGCCGGGCCGCTGTTCCCCGGGCCGCTCCGCACGGAGCCGCGGAACCCCTGGGGATCCTCGCAAGGAGTCCGGCTAGCTCCGCAGAAGCAGCTCTTGGCGCTGCCGCCTGCTCCGCCGCCGCCCCTGCCGCCGGGGTTCCTCCGCCGCGGCTGCCGGCGCCGCCCTCTCCCCAGCCCGGCGCGGCGGCGGCCCCAGCGCGCAGCCCCCGGCCCCGGCGCGCGGCCCCGGTGCCGGCGTGCCGGACTCAGGCGGCAGTTTGAACAATCCCAAAGGGAATTCCTATGCTCCTGTGTCCATCTGAGACACCTCTCCCGGACCCTCATCCCCGGGTTTTAACAGTTACTAACAAACTCATGTGCGCTTTTCCACACGTACACACACAGCCCCCAACACACACACTAGCACGGTACCGTTAGCAACACTGTGAGCTCACAACGACACATTGGACACACAACACAATTAACACAAGAGTTAACAAAAATATGGTAAGGCAGGTACGCTATCTAGCCTGCTCCCCCTCTCAACGAGAAGTAGCTCTTCTATGGGGCTGCTCCGTTCCTGTTTCCCTCTTTTCTAGACAGCGTGTTTCATTACCATTGGTGCCCCTACTACATAAACATGTCAAGATTGGCTGCTCTATAGCTTCTGCAAACTCAGGGTGACTCAGCAGACAGTTCAGGATTTCTGGCTATCACAGCTGCCCCGCAGCTCCATCCTCCCTGTCCACCCTCTCATCTTCAATGTTTGCATTCCTTCACAACCTCGCAACTGTAACCGCTCAAATTCAGGGCCCAAGCTGTCCACAGCTCAGTCGCCTCCCACATATGTGTATATATATATATGTGTGTGTGTGTGTGTGTGGTGTATATGTGTGCTCTTTGCGTGTCCCTGTTGGGAATGCATTTTCAGCCTCGCTACTGTTTGGACCTAGGGGCATGGAGCAGCAGCAGCCTTGCCTCTCTCAGGCTGTTGTGTCCAGGATGATATATTTTCCTCTAACACTCTCTACTGCAGTCAGTTCTCTTGAGCACTCAAGACCAAAAAGGGAAACTTTTAGTTTTAAGAATGAACATGCTGTTTAACAGAGCTTCAGTTCTTCCAATGTTTTTTAAAAAACACGGTGTCATAATTGTTTCTTACTGGTCCTATTTTGCCTGTGTTTTCAAACACATCCCAATTGCATGGATCTTATGAAAATCTTAGGGAACCTATGTTCTTTTGACTGTGTAGGTAAAAGTCCTGCACAAATGTACTGTCAGAACATATGTTTTGTGAAGTAAAGACTTAGATATGCTTAGCTTTCATCCTTCCTTCTCTGTTCATGTCATGTCTTTAATATTTGCTTAAGTGTCCTCTTTAACAGAAGATAACGTTCAGGATCTAGTTTACCCTGAAAGATTCTTAAGAAATTTGTAAATTTACACGTTTTATTTACAAGTCAACAATTTCATCTACTCTGATGACGCAAGATTATCGATCTTTTAAAAATCTTGGTAAACTAAAATATGTGGTTGTTGTGTTCTGTATGGGGAAATGATTACATTTGCTTCATATATATCTATAATCCGTCACTAATCCCAATTTTAATATATCTACTGCTGATAGCCTATTTATTTGTAGAACTCGGCAAGGATACCGCTGTTAGTGTCTTTTTCATCTACTTGCTTGGTAAACAAATGAATATTCCCATGTTTGCCACAAGAAGTCAGACTAATAATACAGGATGCTCTAAAGCTAATCAGAGGTTTTATTAAAGTTCCGTTGTTAAATTGGGATATCTTATCACAGTTTCAAGGTCTAAAATAGGAATTGGTAACAGTTTGCTTCTTCATAGTAAGAGAGGTAAACTTTCCTCTCTATGACAGTGATAAATGAACCAGAATAGAAAGATGCAATTTAATTTAACATCTCTCATTTTAAAATATTTTTTAAGTTTACTTTTAAAAATGAGTGTATTTTATTTCAGAAATAAAATAAATTATTGATGTGAATTGAATTGTTCCTTTCTTGTCCCTGCTTTTTTTTTTTCTCATTATCAGTGGATCCTGCCACCTACGAGGAATGCCTTACTTAGCTAATTGCATCGGCTTTAATGATATTTTGCACAGCCATTGCAGGCGCTCAGCAGGTGACTAGTACATCATTCTTAATCTAACTACCTTTTTATTAGTATTAAACTCACAATTTGGTGCAATTTTCTAAGAGAACTTTAACTCGGTACAATTACTGATACCATAATACATGCAATATTTCTATTTCAGCCTATGCAAAAGCAGAGATGGACTTGGGGGGGGGCTTTTAACTTTACAGAATCCAATATTTGAAGAATTTTGACCCATTAAGCCCAGTGAGACAGTGTTACATCTAAATATAAGATCATACCTGTCTTGGTTTGAGCGGCTCCCCCCCAGGGGCCCTGAATTAGAAATGGTCGGTCCCAGTTGAGATTCCGGCCAGGGGGACCAATAGCAGCTGTTCTTTTTTTGCTCCTGTAAAATTAGATGTAACGGCGAGGCCCTTGTATAACAAGGAATAAATGCTGTTCCTCGTGGTGGTGTGAACAAAGAGGCTTTATTTCAAAATTCACATTCCTTTTATCCCTACATACCATGTGACTTCTTCAGCCAATAGAGTTACATATGACGGCGCATGTTCTCTTGGGCTACACTGCCCTGGCACATCTCTCGTGCCTTCAGACACGCCTCCCACATATCCCCTCCTTTAATTATCTAAAGAAGTCACAAAAACAGTGCAAACAACAATGCAAACAATCAGAACATTGTAAACTACCAAGCTTTGCAATGACCCAGCACATTGCTTACTCAGTTTCTTAACTCTAATGTAAACCTTTTTAAAACTTTCTTATATTCCTATAGGGTAGTGCAACTTGGAGAAATTACTTTATTAACTTAGGGTCTTAGCCCAACTGTGTGTAAACTATAACCTTTATTAACCTGAGGGTTTTTTAATAACTGGGGATTTCAAACTTTATTTAAGAAACAGGGTAAGTATAGCAAAAACTCAATTCTTTTAAAGTGACCTTGTGGTGTAGGTAACGTGGTTTTGTGAGGTGTTCTGTGTTTTTATATTTGTCCAGTCACACGATTCTTTTATTCATTCACACATCTCATTCACTGACGGTCGTCATCATTCACCCTCATACACACACCGATATTTTGTAGATTGCTTGTTACCACTTTGGTCATTCATTAATATAAACTTGAAGCACAAACGTAACTCTTTTTAAACTCCTGCGTTATCTGGTTCCTGCAGCTGTGATTGTGTATCTAAATAGGGCTTTACACACTGGGAGGGAATCCACTTCAGTTCTTTTCCTGTTGCCACACAAGCGTAACCTCTCCCCCAAGTCATAAGATCGAAAGGTCCTGTCCATTGTCCCGAAATCAAATCTTTTACCATGACTAGTGGCCTGGGAGAGGCAAACGCCTGGGATTTGTGCTGCTTCTCATACCTACTTCTTTCAGCACTGTCACAATTTAAAAAATTGATAACATATGTGGCTTTCCACAAACGTTCTTGCGGACTATATAGCTTCTCCCCCCCTCTTTGTTTTACTAACATTTCTTTCAGTGTGCGGTGTGCCCTTTCTACAATTGCTTGTCCGGTAGGTGAGTGTGGGATCCCTGTGATATGTGCAATTCCCCACTCTGATAGGAAATTTCTTACCTTTTCAGAGACGTACGCTGGTCCGTTATCAGTCTTTATCTGTTTTGGAGTGCCAAGAGTAGCAAAACAGCTTAGCCCGTGTCTTATTACATCCTTGGCTTTTTCACCTGTGTGTGCTGTAGCAGTGATGTACTGTGAGTGTGTGTCTACAGTTACATGTACATATCTCACGGTGCCAACAAGAATCAGTGACAATATTAACAGGTTGTTCAGAAAACTTTCCCAAGGCAATACGAATGGCAGCCAGTTCCAGAACCTGCACAGAGCATTGATTCATGGTCTGTATTTCTTGTTCCCATTGTCCTGTATCAGGATTTACCCAAGTCACTGCAGCCTTTTGTGTTCGCCCAGATGCATCTGTAAAGACTGTGAGGCCTTTTACTGGCTCACTTCTGCATCTAGTCGTGACTCTTAAAGGTAAATTACTGATTTCTGCCCAAAGTCTGTGCTTAGGGAGATTGACTGAAATGTCACCATCAAAACCTGCTAAGGCAGCTTGGAACTCGGCGTCCTCAGCCAGCATCCAAGCTAAATTGTCCTTCGTGGCTGGAATGTAGATGACTGCTGGATCCCTTCCGTCCAGTTCCTGTAGTCGTCCTCTGCCTTTAATAACAAGCTTAGCAAACATTTCATTAATCGTCCATACAGTTTTAGGTGGTGTGTGGGGCAGAAAAAGCCATTCTAGAACTAGCAGCGGGTCTTTCTCAGTCTGGTCCCACTGAAACAAGACTGCAAATGGCTGATACCTGCTGGGAACTAAGGCCAGGCAGATTTGCAGTTCAGGATCTCTCCTTCTGCTCTGCCTATTTTGTATCGCCTTGGCACAAATGTTCAATGCCTGTTTGGCCTCTGCTGTCAGAGCCCTATTAGACGTTAGATCAGAGTCCCCCTTTAGTAACACAAAGAGAGGGTGTAGCTCCTCTGTGGTTAAGCCTAGAATAGACCTTAACCAATTAATGGCTCCCAGGAGTTTTTGCAACTCATGTAAGGTTAGGGTGTCTTTTACCTCGAGCTGCAGTGGCTGTGGGGAAATCTCTTGCTGCGTGATTCTCCATCCAAGATAGCTCCAGGGCTGCGATCGCTGGATTTTCTCTGCTGCAACCTGCAAGCCTGCTTCTTGGACAGCATCAGTCAAAGCAGTAACAACAATTTGCAGTTCATGTTCTGTGGCCATGCTAATTAAAATATCATCCATGTATTGGTAGATTATTGCAGAGGGAAAACGCTTTCTGATGGGTTGAATAGCGTTTGCCACTACTGTTTGACATATTGTAGGACTGTTTTTCATCCCCTGAGGGAGGACAACCCAGTGATACCTTTGCATGGGCTGCGAGTTGTTCAATGCCCGGATGGAAAATGCAAACCTTGGGGCATCTTCGGGGTGCAGAAAGATGGTAAAAAAGCAGTCCTTTAAATCAATTATTATTAGCGACCAATTTGCTGGAAGCATAGCAGGTGAGGGTAACCCCGGTTGCAGTGCTCCCATCGACTCAATTACTACGTTTATTGCCCTGAGGTCCTGGAGCATCCTCCATCTGCTAGTCTTTTTGGGGATGCAAAACGCAGGAGTGTTCCAGGGACTGTTTGTTGGTACAATGTGTCCTGCTTCTAATTGCTCTTTTACAAGCATTTTTAAATGTTCAAGCCGTTCCTTTTTCATAGGCCATTGATCTACCCAGACCGGCTGGTCACTTTTCCAGACTAGCTTAATAGGTGCTTGGAACGGCTGACCAATGGCCCCTATTGAAAAACCTGGCTGCTTGCAGGAGGAATTTGCATGACTGTGCCGAATTGTCCAAGTACGGTCATGTCCCCACAAAGAACAAGGAACTGGAGCTATGAAGGGAGCTACTTTTGCTAATTGTCCCTCTGGTCCCAAGACAGTGAGTATTTGAGCACTCTGTCTGGGCCTTTGTGTGCCTCCCACCCCCTGAATGGTTACAGCTGGGCAAACAGTAGGCCAGTGAAGTGGCCATTCTGAGTCTTTTATGATGGAAACATCAGCCCCAGAATCTGCAAGGCCTGTAAATCTGTGCCCATTAATCTGGCACGTCACGAGCGGCTGAGCGGCTGTGATGGTTGCTGCCCAGTAAACCTGTGGGTGTCCCATGCTGCCAAAGGCCCCTGAACCCCGCTCCCTCACCCCTCCCCTGCAGGCGACGCACTGTAGAAGGGGATTAATTGTGCAGTCTTCTGTCCCTTTGGGATGAAACAGGGGGGTGAAGGGGTCCGTGCCATTATTAGAATCTCGCTATGAGAATCTGAATCTATTACTCCAGGCAGCACAAACAAACCCATTCTGGTGGTGGAGGATCTTCCAATCAGCAGTGCGTGTATCCCTGGACTAAGGGGACCCCAACATCCAGTCGGGATTAGCACTACTTCAGTGGAAGTTATGAAGACTGTGTCCCTGTTGGATAGGTCCAGCCCAGCGCTGGTTGATGTGGAGGGGCACAGAGCACTGGCTGGGGTGTAGGGGCACAGATGGTTGGCTGATGTGGGGGGGCACAAATTGCCAGCCTGTTCCCCTGTGTCGCATGTGTTTGCTGTATCGGGGCATGCGACAGCGCCCCTCGCCTCCAGTTTTTTGGCACCCTCCTTGTTTTGGGGTGCTTTTGGGGTGCCACTACTAGAGGTTTTCTCGGGCAATCCCTTTGGAAGTGATCGGGGGCCCCACAAATGTAGCAACCATTTCTGGGTCTGGCCCCCTCCTGTGTTCTTAATTGAGCACTCAGTGCTACTGCCAGTAAATCAGTTTGGTGTGTCAAGGAACCAACCCCCTGGCAGGCAGGAACCAGTTCTGAAATGCTACAAGTTTCCCTTTTAGGAAGGGTTTGCAGAACTCTTTTACAATCAACGTTAGCGTTTTCGAAAGCCAGTCTTCTGCTAAGTATTTCCCTGGCTTCCTCATTTTCAATCTGCCTATCTAGAGCAGATTGCAGCCGATCTGGGAATTGTGTGTAAGGTTCTGTTGGGCCCTGCATTATCTTTGTGAATGACAAGTTTGTGTCTTTATCTGATGTGGGTAGTTTTCTCATTGCCCGCATTGCATGTTTTGCTATAACGTCATATATTTCTCTATTGTACCCGGTTTGTGCATCTATGGAACGGTAGTTTCCTTCTCCTGTGAGCTGGTGTGCTGTTACCCCTGCTTGTGGGTCATTAGCATAAGCGGAGCAGATTTCTCTAAAATCGTTCAGCCATACATTATACTGTGTGTTAGTGAGGCTTATTTTCAACAGGGTTCTCCAGTCATGTGGCATGAAAATGTATGTGGAGCTCAGTGTTTCTAAAAATGCAAGTGTGTTAGGGGAAGATGCACCAGTTTCTCTTACCAGCTGTCTCAGCTCTTTGGTTAGTTCATGTGGCAAGGGCTGAAACCTGCGGTTTTGGCGTGGACCGATAATTACAGGACATGCATGTAACACTTGTAAATCCCCAATTCGCAATGCCTCCTCTCTGCACAAACCCCATCTATCAATTGATCCCTCTCCGTATGTTGCTTCATCCCCTCCCGGCAGAGCTATCCTGAAATCTCCCTCCTCATCCCCCCATTCCTCCCATTCACCCCTGCAGCTCCGGCGAAAGCAGCTGTCTGTGGGTGGATGGTGGTGGTGGGGGGAGGGGACGGCACGGGGGAGGGGAAGGACGGGTTGTTGTCCGTTCCGCGTGGCGGGCGAGATGGTGGTGCCCGCCCCTGGGCACGTGTTCGGCATTCATCCGCAGAATGGGTTGGTGAGTAAGCTGGGTTAGCCCCCCCATTGCCGTCACGGGGCCCCCTGCGGTGGTCCCACGGACCGGGACCTCGCATCTGGGGCCCCGTCCCTTCCCGCTGACCCGTGTCCCTTGGGCTCCCGGTTCCCTTCCCCGTAGTGGAATCGTGGACGGCTCCACCCCCTCCCCCCGCCGGGTTTTGTGTGTTTAAACTGCGGCGCGTAAAAGTTGGGCTGCTGCTAGCAGCGTGAGCGGGGGCGTGTGTGTTTGTCGTTCTTTGGTGTGCTCTGCTTAATGCAGACATTATAGCCTGCCAGGCTGGGTAAGCATTGTTCGCTTGGGGGTCTCCCCCCTGAGCTTTGAGTTTTATAAGGTTCCCTATTTTGTCCCAAATGTGGATGTGGAGGGCTTCAACCAGAGGCAGTTCTGGTACAGCTACCTGAATGAACCGTACCAATTCTGTTAATTCAGCCCTTGTAACCTGTATTTAATAAGGCTTCAGCAGTGTAGCTAATGTGTCTGTGTCCTGTGAGAGCTCGGTGGGGAAGAAGTTTCCCATGTTACCTTTGAGTCTTGGCGCTGCTAGCGTGCGCTGCTGAAGAGGATCTGTCTGTTTGCTGGTCTGTGTTGGTTCTCTGTCGGCTGGGCTTGCGATGCTGGGCTGTGTCGTCCTGGCGTCGGCGGCTGGTGTCCCGGTGCAGGCAGCGGCGGGCATGGGGAAGCTGTAGCGATGGGCGCGGGGCTTTACTGACATCAAAGTTTTTTGTGGTAAAAGTTCCCGTCTCCGAAAAATTGAGACCATAACGGAACTACCAGCTAATTTCCTGATTCAGGATAAATATCTGGCTTAATATAAGCTAAAAGAGTCCCTGTTTGGGCGCCATGTGTAACGGCGAGGCCCTTGTATAACAAGGAATAAATGCTGCTCCTCGTGGTGGTGTGAACAAAGAGGTTTTATTTCAAAATTTGCGCTCCTTTTATCCCTACATACCATGTGACTTCTTCAGCCAATAGAGTTACATATGACGGCGCATGTTCTCTTGGGCTACACTGCCCTGGCACATCTCTCGTGCCTTCAGACACGCCTCCCACAATTAGATATCACAACCGCCGGAAGTGAGTTGACAGAGTTGTGTGTAAGAGAGAATCGGAGAAACGAGGGGTGGTCAGGGGGGCCCCCAAACCAGGCAAAAGTTGGAGAAGGGCCAAAGGGCTCGGGAGTTGCCCCTGCAGTGATTTAAATGGGGGGCAGCCGAAAACTGACGGAGGAGGAATGATTTCCTGGGACGCGTGCACGTGATAAGCTGAACTGAACTGCAGCAGCTACGGAACTAAGTAGAGAGCCAGAGCCTGCAACCTGGAGGGTGAGAACTCAATATCTTACTCTCTGGGGAGGAAACTTTTACGAAACCGAGGCGGACGGACTCAGAGCTATCTTCTTGGACTTCCTGAGGAAGAAAAGACTTCAGCAAAGAGCTGGAGGTTGGTGGGGGTTGATCAGCGAAACCCTTCTCCCTGACACCCCAATGAGAGAAAGACTGTTTACCTATCAGCCTGAGGGTTTTCTCCTGAACTGATTGAGGGAGGGGTTCGAGGGATGATAGAAGTGTGTTAATATTATATATATATAGTTGCTTTTAGTTTGTACAGTATTTATTTGTATAGGAATAAATGTATATATTTCCCTTCTCCCGTACAGAAGTGTGCCTGCCTGAAAATTTCGCTTCGGTGTTGAGGTAAATTGTGGGAAGGTGGGGAGAAGCTTGGAGATTGCATTTTTGTGGGGATAAAACCACCACAATACCTTGTAAAGTTGGCAGTGTGCAAGTTGAAGATGTTAGCAGCACTTTTCATCTCAATAAAATATATGTAATTTCTGATTCATGTAGCAATTGATTCTAAATAATGAAATTTTATTTGCCCATATTTGGAAAATAAATATTTTTTCCATTGATACTTTATCATCAGTGCTTTCATTTTACCATCAAAACATAGTTACCATGAATTTACACTGGGATTGCTGTAGTTGGAAAAGTCATTCTAGCTTGCTTAATAACATGACCCCTTATTAAACTGTAAAATGTGAAAGGTGGACTTTCCTTCTATCAAATGACAGATGCATGGTGTGTATAGTTGCTTTCAAATCTTAAATGCACTGTATATAAGGTTCTTACACCTATAGTCAATAGGCCTCCCAATTCAAAACATGTGTGGTTGCTTCGTTGTGTTTACTGAGGGCTTTTTAATTTGTTTCTACAGTTCTGATTCTCCGAAAGACTCTAAAAATTCTACAGAACATTGAAATTCCATGTCACAAGAGTCCATCTGCTTGTTGTTGTCACCATCATACCTAAATCATACCTAAAGCCCTTTGGATGCATTCATATCACATACTAATGCCAATTTATGTTGTGGCCCCATTTTTAGAAATCGTATCTCTTGAGAAGTATGCAAAATTCATATACTTACAGAATAAATGGAAGCAGGGGAAGAGATGAAAGCTAAGGTCCAGTTTTGTGTTGCCCGCGGTGCCACATTCTACTTGATACGCACTTAATTGTATTTGTGTGGCCGGTTTTTCAATTTATGAGATGGCTCCGTCGGGGAATAAGTCTGGAACAAAGGAATGGGACTGTGACTGAAGGAAGAGCATCTTACTTCTCCCTTCCTAGCTATGTTAATCTGGAGCACGTCTTCTCCACTCCCCTCCCTTCCCCCTTACCCCTTTTGACATATTGTCCTGCATATAACAGGGTCTTCTTCACCCCCTTCCTTACTACAGAGATTATAGGGCACTTACTTTTATGGTGACTGACAGGACCTCCAGTTCAGATGATGAAAGACAGGAAAGAATTATGCTGCTCTTCAACTGTTGTCAAAGTAGGCAGTTATTAAAGCAATCTGTGCTTCAAGCTGGCTCTGGTTTGATAAGTTCAGCAACTGAACAACTATTTGAAGTGATATACTGCGGCGGCCGAAAAAACGCACGCTCAGTCGGTTGGCAGGCAACGAACACTATTTACAGCAGGCTTAGTTTTATAGTCTTTTCCTTCTGTCCACGCGCAAATATACTATATTTCACTGGTTACGTGTTCTTGTCCACGCGTCTAAGCTCATCTTCTAATAGGTGGTCGGCATCCCTTCGCGTGCTGGGAAATCTCAAAACAACACCTGTTATTTACTGCAGTTCTTCCTCCTTTTCTGCTTTCTCACCCTCAATGTTTACATTCTTTTACAACCTCACAGCTGTAACTGCTCAAATTCAAGGCCTAAGCTGTCTACAGCCCAGTTGTTTCCCACAATATACCTTTCGTGTGTAACTAATGAATGCAATGGTGGGGAAGCCAGGCAAATATGGGGGAAAATTAGATATTTCCATTTATATGTGGAAAAGGGAAGAGAGGAGAAGGGAAGGAGGTCTCAGAAGGATATAGATGATTTCTCACTAGCCTCTGTGTAAGAAAGATGACTGAGGAAATGGAACAAATCTGTCTGTCTTCCCTGCTAGATCACCTACGAGCTCAGGACAAAGGATCTCACCCAAACCCTTCTGAGATCAGTATTGATTCCTGAAGGTTTTAATTGCATTTGAGAGATCTAGTAGGAGGAACTGTATGTGCTGGAAAGTTTTATGGAAATGTTGCCTCCCTGAAGTATAATTCTTCTCTCCTTTCTCCTTTATTCCCTATATTTCCATGCTACTTGTGTGAAAAAATGCACGTGGGTACCCCAGATACCAGGTTACAGCTAAGGATCTAGAAAAGTTTATTTCTGAAAGTTGAAAACACTAACAAATATGGTGCTAGTTTGCACCAGGAAGGGGAAAAAACGCACACCACTTGTTCTCTTGGTGCCTTTTATGGCCTGCCAGGCCCCCCTGCAGGGGCCTCCCAGCATCTCAGTGAGAACTTTATCTATTCTTGTAACAGGGAGTCAACCTGCCTGGCAGGCAGGGAGAGAAAAACCGTATAAAACTATTCATGGGAAAATATCTTCTCCCAGGCAGCAAGGCTTCCTTGAGCAAACTCTTTTCCTTCCTCAAACAACTCTTCTGAAGGTTTTTCTACATTTATACTACTCAACGAAAGATTCCCTGTATTTTTAAGGAAAGGACTAGACAGTTTCAATTATAAAAAGTAGACTTAAGCAGAAAAGGATTAAAACTTTTCACAGAACCCATAAAATCTTAACTCATTCACATAAAACATTCCTATAGAATATAACTTCCTGTACTTCAGCTGAGTAAAAACCATGTCTGAAGCTCAATACAGAATCTCAGAATGGTTCAGGTTGGAAGGGACCACAGTGGGTCATCTGGTCCAACCTCCCTGCTCAAGCAGGGTTGTCCTAGAGCACATGGCACAGGATTGCGTCCAGATGGTTCTTGAATATCTCCAGTGAGGGAGACTCCACAACCTCTCTGGGCAATCTGTTCCAGGGCGTTGTCACCCACACAGGAAAGAAGTACTTCCTTGTTGTGCTGGTTTAAAAGTTAACCAGCAGGGGAAATGAACTCAACTCAAAAGAGAGATTATAAGTCAGAATAACAATTTAATAAAATAATACAATAAGTACAATTATACAGACAAAAAATTGGTCTTAACCCACAAAACCCAAATGTATAACCCAGCACCCTGGGGCAGGAACAAAGTGGTGTTCCTTGCCCCCCCCCCGAGTCCAAAGTAAAGGGAGAGGGGAAAAACCTGCTGGTGGGAGAACTGTTGCAGTCTGGTCAAAAGTGGTGATTGCAGTCCAGTTGAGGGTGGTGGTCTCGGTCTGGTTGAGAGCGGTGAGCTGCAGTCTGGTTGAGAGCGGTGAGCTGCAGTCTTCCTCTGGATCCCATGAGTGGTAAAAAGGTTCCAAAACTCCAAGTTTATATATTCTCCAGTTCAGGCAGGAATGCTCAGTCCTTCCCTCAGAGCGGGGAATTCCATAAAAGGGTGTGAGGACAGGAACATCTATCTCACAGCCCTCTTAACGCCTAGTTTATAGCCTGAGGAGTCCGGCTGCTCTGGGCAGAGGGTGTAAATGCTCTATTGATAACAGTTTCTGGGAAATGGCATGGAAGGCTATAAAATACACAGTTTTGGGTTACACCCATCCAGTGATGAATTGGGCCCAGCTGTTCTAACTAGGACATTATCCACCCCTTATTCTATGCCATCCATGTCATGCCCAAATTAACCCCCTTAAAAACTATGTCTCCTTAAAACTATATACACATATATATATATACAGTGAAACATTACAGACCATTCTCACTCAAAATTAGGTCCCCTTGTGGTACACAACGTGTCTCCCCATCTTTTTGCATTACCCACCAGGTGAAACCAGGTCCTTGAGCAAAAACAATCCCTCGGATGGGTTTGCCTTTGCTTGAGGTGGGACTAATTCAAACAGTGTTCCCTAACATACCTCTCACATGCACCACGGGGACTTTATCTCCATCTACAGTATGCAAGGGTTCTGATTGGGCAGGG